>NC_083890.1:24187168-24514503 GCF_032452875.1 Bos javanicus | reverse complement strand
TCATTTGAGCTACAGGGAAGACCCAATGATTCAGATCAGATCAGATCAGATCAGTCGCTCAGTCATGTCCGACTCTTTGTGACCCCATGAATCGCAGCATGCCAGGCCTCCCTGTCCATCACCAACTCCCGGAGTTCACTCAGACTCACGTCCATCGAGTCAGTGATGCCATCCAGCCATCTCATCCTCTGTCGTCCCCTTCTCCTCCTGTCCCCAATCCCTCCCAGCATCAGAGTCTTTTCCAATGAGTCAACTCTTCGCGTGAGGTGCCCTAAGTACTGGAGTTTCAGCTTTAGCATCATTCCTTCCAAAGAAATCCCAGGACTGACCTCCTTCAGAATGGACTGGTTGGATCTCCTTGCAGTCCAAGGGACTCTCAAGAGTCTTCTCCAACACCACAGTTCAAAAGCATAAATTGAAAGACTGACCAAATATATAGTTCTATGAGATCAATGATTGTCATAGTGTAATTCTAGGAATGGGAAGAGATGACATGAGGGAACCACTTCCTAGAACCATAATGGAATGTAAGGCAGGTGATCCAGAGGTTTTGGCTACTGTTAGCAGGGCCTAGTCAGTAATAGCACATTGAGTGGTCCATCAACCAAATCCTCACCTGACCACCTGGAAGTGAGCATCCCTAATGAGTAGACAAAATGGTCATGAAATGCCTCCCAAACACTGAAATTAAGAGGTACACCCCAAAAGGGATTCAGGATGAGGTATTTTGTGCTACAGGAAAACTGAGAACCGGCTCTCAGGTTGTTAGATATTTTCAGGGAAAAAATTTTATGAATCCAGTTTCCTGCTCTTCCCTAACTTAGAGAAGCACTAAAACCATTAATTAAGATACTTATTCCTCAAATGGGCTTCCCTGTTGGCTCAGACAGAAAAGAATATGCCTGCGATGCAGGAGACCCAGGTTTGATCTCTGGGTGAGGAAGATCCCCTGGAGAAGGGAATGGCAACCCACGCCAGTTGCCTGGGAAATCCCATGGACAGAGGATCCTGTCGGGCTACAGTCCATGGGGTCGAAAAAAGTCAGACGTGACTGAGCGACTGTCACTATCATTCCTTGAAAACGGCAGTAACTCTACCAAGGTATATGCTTGATTGCACACACCCCCTTCTCCAAAATCACACCTAGACTGGCCTCCCCTTACCTCTTTGGAATGGTTCTCAGAATTCTCTGAGAGACTGTCTCCTAGTTGTAATCCTCAAATTGGCTCAAATAAATGTTTCCCTTTCTTAGGTTGATTATGAATTAATATTTTTTTTTGGTGGAGAGAGCTGTTGAAATAGGACTTTTAGGAACTATAATTTTTTAAGGAAGTGTGGTAACACGTCCTTGCATGTTTTCACCAGACTTCAGGAAAGACATAAATCAGTTTTCAAAGTCTAGGGCATCAGATTTGTGTTTCTTTTTTAGTGTGGGTGCCACTTCTGCTTCTGCAAGCAGAACTTCTCAGGCCTCCATGTTTTTGTTCGGGTCACACGGGTTTGCCTGCTTGTCTGGCTATGGAGCAGACTGGCATCCACACCCAACACACCCATTTTGGGTCTGGGTTGGGTAGGTTGGGGACAGGTGAGTCATGCCAGGCTAACTAACCCCCTATCGAAGTTTCACTGACCAAGCCACTCCTGAGTTTCTATTTATTTTGTGGGAGGTCTGGACCATTCTTCAGGTGGGGGAAACTTCCTCAGGACAAACCATGGAGTCTCTGGACAAAAGGATGTCATCATTTTTCTCTTGAGTATTTTTTTTTAATGACTTGATTTTTTCTTTAAAAACTAAAAGACAATTATAGCAACTTCAAAAATGTGGCGGTGGACATTGTGGTGTTATGCCTCCTCCTCCAGCTGCTTGGAGAGGGAGGGTGGGTGACTGGCAGATCCCACTGAAGTCCCCCTCCCTCCGATCACCCTCTGCTGAAGTAAGCAGCTTCATCCAAATAGATGTCATCTTCCGAGGGACAGCCCATATCCAAAGCCTGGCCAATGTCTTGGATTTGAGGACAGCTCTGTCAGGACCCACACGGAATCTGCACAGGCCTCTACAGTGACAGCCTCACAGTCAGACTTTCTTCTCTGTTCAATCCTGCCTCTTCACACCCCTACAGATGTTGCTCCAAGGGCATCCTCCAATAAGCCTCCAGCATGCTGATCTCCACTGCAGAGTCTTTCTCCCAGGGAAACTTGGCTTGTGGTGATAAGAGTGGGTGCAAGAAAGCAGATGCTAAAGCTGGGTCACCCACCAGCTGGCTAGAAATAAGGAGCCCATGGTGGGTGGCTGGCGGAGCGTGGATAAAGCCAGGCATGCAGCAGTATTAGGAGTGGTGATGTTTTCTGGGAGGGCATGCCTTTGGAAGGGCATGCTTTGGCTGAGGTGATGGAACCAGTATTTGAGAAGCAGGAGCAAGTTAATAATTATAAGGGTAATGGTATCAAACGGCTGTTCCTGGGGGCAATGGAAGTTCAGGAGAAAGACAAGCAAAGGCTGAGGGTAATGAATGAGTAATTAAAGGCTAAACAGAAAAGTCAGAGGGCCTCCTTGGCAGAGTACAGTGGAACGGGTGCATATCCCATAGCTGGAGGGTAGATGAAGCTGAAACTCAGGTTCAAGATTTAAGCATAAAAGTAATAGGCTCCAGAAAAAGTTGAATTCCCCTTGGCAAGTCTGCTACACCTAAATTCACGCTACAACTGGGACAGCCTGAGGCCTGGAAACAAGGGATGTGGATCTTTGCAGTGTAATGAAAGTCCTCATTCTGGAGGTCTCTGCCTTGCAGGACAACATGTGTCCCCAACAGGTTCTGCCACTTTTGCCTTACTGACACTAGACCCATCATAACCCATTATAGCCAATAACATAACCCAGTAAGTCAAAACAAGTACCATCAGGGATACAGTTGGGTCTGCTAAGGAGAAAAGAGTCTGTTCCTTGAAGGAGCTGTGGATCCTGGCTGATTTGTACCAGCAGATCAACGGGAGGTCAATGGGAAGCAGAATATAAAGTTGTTATTTAATATGGGAACATTCTTTCTTTCTTTTTTACCCTTGGATGCCCTGCACAGTCGGTGGGAACTTAGTTCCCCAACTAGGGATTGAACCTGGCCCTCGGCAGTGAAAGTACAGAGTCCTAACCACTGGGCCATCAGGGAAGTCCCCAGCCGATAGGACTGTTAGAACCCCCCAGAACATACCACTCAGATGTTTCCTTGGCACTTAGAAAAGTGATGCCCACAATCAATGAGCAATAAATGCTGGACTTCTTTTTTAGGCAGTGGAAAAAGGAACCAAATGTCTCATAGAAGGGGGTATGCTGCTGCTAAGTCACTTCAGTAGTGTTCGACTCTGTGCGACCCCATAGATGGCGGCCCACCAGGCTCCCCCATCCCTGGGATTCTCCAGGCAAGAACACTTGAGTGGGTTGCCTTTTCTTTCTCCAATGCATGAAAGTGAAAAGTGAAAGTGAAGTCGCTCAGTCGTGTCCGACTCTTAGTGACCCCATGGACTGCAGCCTACCAGGCTCCTCCATCCATGGGATTTTCCAGGCAAGAGTACTGGAGTGCCATTTCCTTCTCCAGAAGTGGGTATACTTGAGTGGATTTATTAGATGAGGCGGGAAATTGAACCAGGTTTACCATGTGAGGGCCAAGAGGACATTTACCAAAGTAGCAAGGCAGGATATGGTAAGAAGGATATAAAATTCACTGAGAAACGCACTGGGGACTCTCCTTTATGGTCCAAAGCTCATGGTGAGAGATGTCATTATAGAACTGAGCTCCTTGATGGGAATGATAATAGCCTGAAATATAAGAGGTCATGAGAGTGCCTTAACCATGAGAAATAAAGTACATTCAGCTGTTGCAGTGAGGCAAAGCTGGAGAGGCAGCAAGAAGGGCCTGACCTACAGAAAGCTGTTGCTGTTCAGGCCCTCAGTCACGTCTGACTCTTGGCTACCTCCATGGACTGCAGCACACCAGGCTTCTTGGTCTTTCACCTTCTCCCAGAGTTTGCCCAAACTCATGTCCATTGAGTCAGTGATGTTATCCAACCATCTCATCCTCTGTTATCCCCTTCTCCTCCTGCCTTCAGACTTTCCAGCATCAGGGTCTTTTCCAGTGAGGCCATCAGGTGGCCAAAGTATGGAGCTTCAGCTTCAGCATCAGTCCTTCCAATGGATACTCAGGGTTGATTTCCTTTAGGATTGACTTGTTTGATCTTCTTGCTGTCCAACGAACTCTCAAGAGTCTTCTCCATCATCACAGTTCAGAAGCATCAATTCTTCGGCATTCAGCCTTCTTTATGGTCCAACTCTCATATCCACACATGGCTACTGGAAAAACCATAGCTTTGACTATATGGACCTTTGCCCACACAGAAAGCTGTGGAGACGGTTAATAGAACAGATCATTCTTATGGGCAAGATAAATGGGTAACAACAAAAGTATTCTGTTCAATCTATCCAACCAAAATAATCAAGGATGAATGATCAAGAGGCTAAGGGCAGCTTCCCCAGTACAAACTCATGATCCCTCCCTCATGCAGTTTCTGTATCTGAGTCAGTTTTCACTCCCAGAACTCTTAACTAAACCACAGAAGATATCTCACATTAAGGAGACAAAATGACTCAGTCAGTTGATATCAGCCAGCCTCTTTGTTGTGCCTCAGCTGTTGGCACAACAAAGAAGCCACAGTTGGAGGGATGGAAGGCAGGTATGGGCTCAACAAACCCAGCTCCCACTCAGCAAGCCTGCTCTAGCTGCAGCTGCTACCAAAGACCAGCACTATGTCCCTGGTACAGCACCACCTCTTGAAGAAGACCCAGATTAGCTTCACTAAACTCCTACTCTGGAAGGGGCAACAATTCATCTTGGTTGGAATCAATAAATAGTCCATGGGATGGATTTGGAGGTTGGGGTTAGCAGGTATAAGCTATTATATATAGAATGGATAAACAACAACATCCTACTGTGTAGCACAGGGAACTGTATTCAATATCCTGTGATAAACCATAATTGAAAATAATATAAAAAAGAATATATATATATATGTATAACTGAATCACTTTGCTGTACAGTAGAAATTAATACATTATAAATCAACTATACTTCAGTGTAAATAGAAAAAAAAATTTTTAATGCATACATTCCAGCTCTGAGTTTGTCTTTCCTATTTATAGGATCTGCTGCCCTGAAACAAATAGACTGCTAGGTATTTCTCTAGCAAAGATGTGTTGATTCAGATCAGCAGAGAATTGCAGTTTGGGGTCTGTTTGGCAAGCCACATGCAAGTCCCAAAACAGCAAGGGAAGTAGACCCCTTCTATAGAGGGGGAAAGGAAGTCAGGAGGACTGTAATTTTTTTTCTTTAAAGAAGAGTCTGAGGCTTTTCATTGGCTGAGTCCTTACTGGGGAAAAGGCCTCTGTGTTCTTCCTGTTGCTGCTACTGCTAAGTCACTTCAGTTGTGTCCGACTCTGTGCGACCCCATAGACGGCAGCCCACCAGGCTCCCCCGTCCCTGGGATTCTCCAGGCAAGAACACTGGAGTGGGTTGCCATTTCCTTCTCCAATGCATGAAAGTGAAAAGTGAAAGTGAAGTCGCTCAGTTGTGTCTGACTCTTAGCAACTCCATGGAATGCAGCCTACTGGGCTCCTCCATCCATGGGATTTTCCAGGCAAGAGTACTGGAGTGGGATGCCATTGCCTTCTCCCTTCTTCCTGTTGGGCTCTGCTATTGTAGCAGGGCATGAGAGCTCCCCCTTCTGGTCTCCCAACTCCACTGAGGTTCTTTAATAATTTGGGGGGCTTCCCTGGTGGCTCAGTTGGTAAAGAATCTGCCTGCAATACAGGAGATCTGGGTTCGATCTCTGGGTTAGGAAGATCCCCTGGAGAAGTCATGGCAACCCACTCCAGTATTCTTGCTTGGAGAATCCCCATGGACAGAGGAGCCTGGTGTGCTGCAGTACATGGGGTCACAAAGAGTCGGACATGACTGAGTGACTAAGCATACACACAATAATTTTTTACAGGCCTCAGCGCCATTTTTCAAGGGCTTACAAAGTGTTTGATCTACTAAAAGGAGATCCTGCAAAAGATCACATTTGAGTAAGGGACATACTTTGTAGCAAACAAAGTGTGGTAGTGGGTACCTGACCCTGGGGTCGTAGCCCTATTCTGAACTGCACCACACAGAACAATGTAATAGTTGTCATAGAACTGAGAGGCTGGCTGGGAGGCGTAGGTACCTTGGAGTATATTCCCTAAATCCACCACCATTCTATGGTGTGGTGTCCCTGACAGAATACATGTGTCTAAGAACCAAGGCCCTGCCTTCCCACACACCCAGAGTCACTGGGAGAATTCTTTTCTCCTGTTCCTGAAACTCTGGGCTCTGAGGGCTTACAGATCTTGGCTCCCAGGAAGAGGATGTTCCACCAGGGCGCACAGCAGGAATCCTATTCAAGTTTTGTCGAATGCCCAGTCCCTTCAGCTTCCTCATACCAAGAAATGAGCAAACTTGGAAAGAAGTCACCTGCTCAAACAGGTAAAGAATCATCCTGAGGTAGGCCTGTTTTCCGTAACTGCGGAAAAACCCAAATGAACTTTTTGGCCAACCCAATACATTGGCGGGGGCGGGGATGGGAGATTGTATTTGACCGCAGATAATCTACTTGGTACTCCCTTGCAGCAGCCTTAGCCTGAGAAGGGCAAAGTGACCAGGAGCTCAAACTCCTAAGGCCTAAGAGTCCTGGTCATCCTGCTTAGGAAAGCCACCTAGACCAGCAAAAGTGCTCGCTAAGGGGGCGGGGACACCAACGTGGACAGTATTGATAGAAGATGGAGACAAATGACTTCTGAGTGGGTCTCAAGACCAGCTGCAGCAGTGGAGACTCTAGTTTTTCCCATTAACCTTTCTCTTAGACGTTTCCCTTGAGGAAAGATGCCCACCAACCTGAAAAGAGCTGCCTCCCCCAAAGCCACTGCAACTTCCAGGAAAGTTCCTCCTGGAATTCCACTCTGCCTCAGTCCAACTCCCCCTCAGGTGCTGATCCCAAGAGATCAAGAGGTAAAAAAACCTCTTACATTCAAATTTCCCTCTCTCTCTTTCATATATATATATATATATATATATATATATTTGTTATTGTTTGTTATCTTTGAGTATATGTACTTTTGTGTTTCTTATTTTTTAACTAAACATTATGTCATAAAGCACTCTTTTCACATACTATTACAGATTATTCCTAATTACAATTTTAATGTCAGTATAACATTCCCTTCATTTGCTGTAGCATAATTTTTTTTTTTTTTGGCCACGTCACACAGCATGTGGGATCTTACTGCCCTGTCCAGGGATCAAACTTGTACCCTCTGCAGGGGAAGTGCAGAATTTTTTTTTTTTTGCTATTAAAAGCTTTATTGTTTCCATTTGGTCCAAGGCTTGGGAGAAGGCTCCAGGGTGTTAAAAATTTGCCTAGTGGCTGCAGAGAGGGGCTTCAGGCAGAAGCCCTGACATTAGTGGGGCTCCTCAAAGCCCACTGGCCTCCAGAGGCTCCGAGTTGTGCTTGAGGGTGAGCCTTTTGAAGAGATATTTGCCCAGCTCAGCCTGGGGACTAGCCAGCTTTCAGGGTTGGTCGGGTGGTCACCCATCTTCTTGATGAATTTCACCTCCTCATCTAGGAAGTGGTTCTCCAGGAAGTCATGGAAGTGGGGGTCTTTTCAGGCAGAACCCAGGCCACGTAGATCCAAAAGGGCCTGGTACAGGTTTCTCTCCAGGAGAAGGGCGGCTTCCATAGCATCCTGGGTTTTACTCCACTCATCTTGAGATGGTTTCTGCATGTTCAGGAAGAGGGCCCTGCTGCCGTGCTGGTTTTGCATTTTCAAGAGGCGATCGTGCTCCTCCTTGGCCAATTCGAGGAAAAAGTGGCCCCTACCCTCCAGAGCCACATCGTTGAGGTTGAAAGAGAAGCCCAGAGATGGGTAGGTATAGGAGGCCAGCAGATGCATAGAGATGGTGGCCTGCATCTCAGTGAAATAATTCTGACAAATCTGGGAGCCCATGGTTGATTGGTAATAAGCAGTTTAGCTTAAAAAAAAATGGTGTTGGCTGGACCCGGTGATCACAGACAGCTGAGTGGCTGATTCTGAAAGTTGCTACCGGGAAAAAGGTTGGAGGGTGGTTGGAAGCTGGAGCAAGGGGTGACCCTGGATCTGTTTGCTGGGACCTTGGACTGAATGCACTGTTGAAAGTGTGGAGTCTTAACCACTGGACTTCCAGGGAAGTCTCTGTAGCATAATTTTTTAAAACCATCTTGTATTGCTAGGCACTTAGATTTATTTATATTATATAGTACATCTTCCATAAAATCAGTATCTTCCTTCAGATGGTTATCTTCTTCAGTTGATTTAAATCCTATGTACTCAAGTGATCCAGTGGGAGGGTGTGAACCATATCTTGGGGGCCTGTGGTATCTGTTAGCAAACTGCTTTCTCCAAAATGATAGCAATCTAGCTTGCTGCATCAAGGAGGATTTCAGCATAATCCTCCCATCATTCAAATTGATCAGTATAGACTTTGTTGGTAGTATCATAAATGTAAAACAGTGCCTCATTATCATATTACTTTGTTCTTGGTATCTTTTTGGAAAATCATAACTGAGATTAAACTTATTGTTATTTGAATTTCCTCTTGTGTATTAATGTTCCTGGGATTATTGACATTTTTATAAATTGGAAGGCACACTCTCACCTCTGTCACCAAATTAGTGAATGGGTTCCTGATGAGTAAAATTCAAGTAGAAGCAAAGTCCTAATCTATTGCAAAGTGCACTGGACTTGGAGTCAGTGGATGCTGCTTTGAGTTCTGAGTCAATTACGACTTGTGTTATGTTGAGAATGTTTTAGACCACCAATAAAATGGAGAGACCCCAAAGTAGGCCAGGCCCTATTTTGATTCTCCCCCACCCCCAGCTTTTTTTGCAAAGAAGGTTGGAAATGACAGAAAACAAAAATAGGAAATATTCAGAAGTATTTCAGTCCCTTGTTTTGCTCTACAAAATGCTGTATCATGCAATATTCAGGGGACTTGCCTGGTGGTTCAGTGGTTAAGATTCCATGCTCCCAATGCAGGGGGCGTGGGTTCAGTCCTTGGTCAGGGAACTAAGATCCTACATGCCCCACAGGGCAGGCAAAAAAAAAAAAAAAGTAACACCCAGAAGTATCCACCTTATTCTGCCCTCCACCTGAAGGTAGAATCCTCAATTGTCTACATTGTTCAGGGCACTGGGACTGGCCAACACAGTAATATCAATTTAAGCAGATGGTGTTTGGTGATAGAGGGGTTGGTGGGCATCTGAAGTGGAAATTTTGTTGGCAAAACAGAGAACCAGGCCAAGATGGGAAGGAGCTGTCACCTAAAAACATTATTTTATATTTCATGGTCTCAAAAATTTAAGACAAATAGGGCTGTTTGACAAATTGACATTAATGCCAGTTGACATTAACAGACATTTTGCAAATGATAGTTATTTTAGTCTATTTAGGATTAAATTATTAATTTTTCTTTAATTTTTCAACAAACATTATTGAAGCACTAAGCTAAGTGCTAGAAATATAAAAAGGAATAAAACAGTTCCAGCCCTCAAGGAAGATCATAACTTAACAATGGAGACCACCACTTAAAAGATTATAACTACAGGTAATTCCCTGGCAGTCCAGTGGTTAGGACTCAGCACTTTCACTGCAGCAGTCTTGGGTTCAATCCCTGGTCAGGGAGCTAAGATCCCACAAGCTGAGCAATGTGGCCAAAAAGAGTAACTACTACAATAGGGCTTCCCACGTGGCACAGTGGTAAAGAATCCACCTGCCAAGAGACACAGGTTCGATTTCTGGGTGGGAAAGATCCCCTGGAGTAGGAAATGGCAATCCACTCCAGTACTCTTGCTGAAAAATTCCACGGATAGAGGAGCCTGGCAGTCTACAGTCCATGGGTCGCAAAGAGCTGGACATGACTGAGTGACTGAGCACACACACACTACAAGACAGTGTAATAACCACAGCCATCAAAATATACTTGATGACTTTCTTCTCTTGTTTTGAGTTATATATTTTAGAGTTCTAGTGTTCTAAAATATCTTGTACTTTTAAATATTAATCAAAGAAATTTGAGGCTGAAAACTCAGAAAAGAGGCCAAGATACCATGATCTGAAAGGGTGGGAGATAAATAGAGGCCCCTAAGATAGTGGTCATTTGGTTTTAATAATTTCATTCCAGTTGATCCTTGAACAGTGTGGGTACCTTACTCTCCTGCAGTCAAAAATCTGCATATAATTTATAGCTGATTCTCTACATTCATGGATTCAATCAACGTCGGATTGTGTAGGCCTGTAGCATTTACTAATGAGAAAAAAAATCCATGTATACATGGATGCACACATGGGTTCAAACTCATGTTGTTCAAAGGCCAACTGTGTTCTGTGATGTTCCAGTAAGAACACAGAGACTTCCCAGCGAGCAATGCTAATAGTTACACTCCAAGGGCATTGCCATGGGACTAACAGGTAAGAGAGAGAGGTGTGAAAAGAATTGGAGGGCACTGAGAGACTGCAGTCCTTGTTAGTAAAAAAATGCTAAGAAGGAAGGAAAAGCCGGGGTCCCACAAGAAAGGAGCAAAGCAAGGCATGGTGGCTCCATCACAGACTGGATTCTAATTCCAGGTTCTCTCTTTCTCTATTTATGTGTTTGTCCTTGAAGAAGTTGCACAGCCTTTCAGATCTTCAGGTTCCTCATTTGTAAAACAGAGATGTAGCAGAGCCCTCTGCACAGAATTCTCATGAGGATAAAAGGATAGAAAGCATCTAAGTGCTTGGCCCAATCCCAGGCACATAGTGTCTGCTCAATAAGAGCTGGGAGTTTGTGTTACCATTGTTTTTCTCTCTTATCTTACAAGTAGCAAGATGGTGCAACAGGGAACGTTGGTGGGGCATTTCCTCTTTCACTGCAGCAAATAACAGTGAAACCACACTTTCAGGTCGTATTGATAGTCCTCGAAGATGGCCTGAGAAAATGTCAAGTTAGACCCCAAGGGTGTCCCAGACAAAGGTGTCCAAAGACCATCTATTATTATTTCTCACCCTATCTCTCTAACCTGCAGCCAGCAGAAGTGAAGGCATCTTGGTGACTTACAGCAACCATCTGCAGAGCGGACAAAGGTGCTTTCTGTTCTGGTGGGAGGAAGAAATAATGAGCTGTTTTGTATTGCAACCCTCACAGTCAGAATGTCAGGACTGGCTGCTTGCCCTGAGTCTGAATGACCGCCAATAACCCATTTTAATGGATTTAATCCATTAAATTTAACCCCTCTCAAATTTTTAAAAGTGGCTTCAAAATGATTGTGAGAGTTTGGGGGGCAACTTTGAGCCTTAAATATGCACAAATAAATTAGGTGGCTATTTAACATTGGGCTTGTTAGTCTGTATTTGCAATACAACTGATAGGATATATGCATTATTTACAGTGCCCTGTAGATTCAATTTTGTAAGATTTATGAGATGGTACATGTGTTTGTACTTGAGTTAAATTAGAAATAGTGGTTGTCATCTATCATGTAAACTTAATTTAAACCTCAAGGCCACGCTTTCCCATTTTTATAGCCAAGGGTGTCTTTATCCTTCAAGATCATGCTTGGGTCACCAAATTGCATCCTGGCTTAACCAGTACATTTTCACTAGGTATCCACATGAATCTAAACATCATCATGGATGTCTGTTCCGCAATGTGGTTTTTATACTCCGGAAAATTCTATGACCTTCCCAATATTAAAAAGAAAAAAAAAATCCTGTTTGTGCTTAACTTAGTCAGAATTGACTTCTGTTGCTTACTGCAGAGAATCCTGACTGGTACATACTTTTCATTGATCATTTTTCATGTAAAATGTGAGGAGTGTTAATTAAACATTACTAACTCTAAATAGAGTATTAAAGTGTTAAGTAGTGAAAGTGTTAGTAGTCGCTCAGTCATGTGTGACTTTTTGGGACCCCCATGGATTGTAGCCCCCCAGGCTCTTCTTCTGTCCATGAAATTCTCCAGGCAAGAATACTAGAGTGGATTGCCATTTCCTTCTCCACGGGGTCTTCCCAACCCAGAGATCGAACCCGGGTCTCCCGCATTGCAGGCAGATTCTTTACCATCTGAACCATGAGGGAGGCCCCAAAATATTAAGTAGGTAGTCCAATTATCTTTCTTGCAAATAATTACCACAAAAATTACTGCACATTTAAAAATGAAATTAGGCCACTTTTCATTGTTCTTCTATTTTCTTTCAAAGAAATCTATTGTCACAACCCAACTTCAGTGGACAATGGGAAGGGCAGGAGGCTGGGAGCTGAGAGATGGACAGGCTGAAATGCAAGCCCTTGAATGAGGTCAGGTTTGGAAAAGGAAGGTAAGAATGCAGCAAGTGTCTGAGTTTGTTTGGACAGTGTCAGAACAAAATACACAGACTGAGACTTAACAGACTGAGACTTAATCAACAGACATTTATTTCTCACATTCTAAAGACGAGGAACTCCAGGATCAAGGTGTTAGCAAAGGTAGGCTTCATTCTGAGGCAGGCCTCCTTTCTTGACTTTTGACTTGTAGGTGACCACCATCTTGCTGAGTGCTTACAGAACCTTGTGTGCATGGGATGGGGGCAAGGATGAGGGAGGTGGGGAGGGCTCTTTTGTGTCTTTCCTTTTTCTTTTTCTTATAATGATTTTTTAAAAATATTTATTTTATTTATTTGGCTGAATTGAGTCTTGGTTGTGGCATTTCTGATCTTTTTTGTGGCATCCAGAATCTTTAGTTGCAGTATGCGGGATCTAATTCCCTGACCCAGGCTCCCTGCATTGGGAGTTTGGAATCTTAGCCGCTGGACCACCAGGGAAGTCTTCTTATAAGGGCACTAATCCTACTGTGAGGGCCCCACTCTCATGACTTCATCTAATCCTAAATACTTCCTGAAGGCCCATCCTCAAATACTATCATACTGGAGGTTAAAGCTTCAACATACAAATTTTGGGACGGCATCATTCAGTCCATAGCAAAAGTTATGCAGAAAAGGGGGACGAGACTTGAAAAAAATAAACACATTTTTTAAAGTAGTGAAATAGTGTAGAAAAGAGCAAGGACTTCAGATTCAGACAGAATTGGGCTGAATCCCATTTACTAACTGTGTGACCTTGGACAAGTTACTTAACGTCTCTAAGCCTCATTTTTCACAGCTGTAAAATGAAGATAAGTGGGCATTCATTACAGAATTGTAGTAAGAATTAATGAGCTAGAGGTTTAAAGTACCTGGACCAAAGAAGAGGGCTTTTCCAAGTTTTGACAGAGCATAGCAGGTACAGGTATGTTGCTCAGGTACAGAAGTTGTGATGGTAATGGGTGATGGAGTTTAATGCTGAAATCTGCTGTTTCATGAACACTGGTCTCATTAAGTGGGAGGGAGGACTGGACAACTTCTCCAGGACCTTCCAGTTCTGAAGTCCCATGCATTCACATGTATTCACACATTGATGAGGAAGCAGATATATTCATCTCATCTGTTTTGTTGTTACTATCGATTTGTGCTCAGCACTCTTACAAATACCATCTCATTTATTTTTCACTATTATCTTACCACCTAACAATAATGGTAGCTACTACTGGTCCTATTGGTTCTATTTTGCAGATGGGCAAACTGAAGCTCAGAGAATTGGATCAATTAGCCCAAGATCATATTTCTAGAAAATCATGGGATGTGGATTTGCTTTCAGGACCTCCTGGCTTCCACCTCAGAACACCTTACCTGCTCTAACTTTCATGATGTTGGATACACATCATACAAATATCAGTAGGAAGATACCAAAGCACAAACTGTGTGTGATACTATTAGAGAAGGCATACTTGCCTTTAAATGAGCTATGTCTCCAAGCCTGGACCTACTCCAGCTGGGATACCAATAGAATTTGTATATGAGAAGGTCATTGGCAGGCTTCCAGGGACTATGGAGCCAGGGACGGGTGCCAGAGGACTGTCGATGGGCACACACTGTTCCAATTTGGGAAAGGGGGAAGAAAGTTGATTCTTCCAATGGTAGGAGCCAGTCCTGGGCAAAGTTCTTGAAGGTCATTTCGTGAACATCAAAAAGGGGAAGGAAATCATTAGTAGGTGCTAGCATGTTTTCCCTGAGAAGACATTATTCCAGATGACTCTCAGTGGGGTTATTTTTTTAATAGGGTAAAAGACTTGTATGTTTTTTATTTAGACAATGTCTTTTGCTTATTATAATGAGCATTTATGGATTCAAAGCAAGTTGGAATTTTTTTCAAATTAATAAATAATTTAAAATTTCCTTGTTTTCAGGAAAAAATATAATTTTTTGGTTGTTTACTTAAAATAATTGAGATAATTATAGATTTACATGCCATTGTAAGAAATAAAACAGAGAGCTCTTCTGTACACTATCCAGTTTATCCCAGTGGTTATAGTTTACAAAACTACAGTACTATTTTACAATCAAATGATACAACCTGCTGATCTTATTCTGATTTCCCCAGTTTTACTTGTACTCATCTGTATGTGTGTATTAAATTCTATACAATTTCATCACCTTATGCAATATTGCTCATCTACCATCGCAGTCTACCAGACCATTACCTGCCTCCCGAGAAATCTGTATGCAGGTCAAGAAGCAATAGTCAGAACTGGACAGGGAACAACAGACTAGTTTCAAATCAGGAAAGGAGTATGTCAAGGCTGTATATTGTCACCCTGCTGTTTTAACTTATATACCAAGGACATCATGCGAAATGTGAGGCTGGATGAAGCACAAGCTGCAATCAAGATTGCTGGGAGAAATATCAATAATATGCAGATGACACCACCCTTATGGTGGTGTCAAAGAGGAACTAAAGAAAGCAAAGAAGAACTAAAGAGCCTCTTGATGAAAATGAAAGAGGAGAGGGAAAGAGTTGGCTTAAAACTCAACATTAAGAAAACTAAGGTCATGGCATCCGGTCCCATCAATTCATGGCAAATAGATAGGGAAACAATGGAAACAGTGAGAGACTTTATTTTCCTGGGCTCCAAAATCACTGCAGATGGTGACTGCGGCCATGAAATTAAAAGACTCTTGCTCCTTGGAAGAAAAGCTATGCCCAACCTAGAAAGCATATTAAAAAGCAGAGACATTACTTTGCAAACAAAGGTGTGTCTAGTCAAAGCTATGGTTTTTCCAGTAGTCATGTATGGATGTGAGAGTTGGACCATAAAGCAAGCTGAGCACTGAATAATTGATGCTTTTGAACTATGGTGTTGGAGAAGACTCTTGAGAGTCCCCTGGACTGCAAGGAGATCAAACCAGTCAATCCTAAAGGAAATCAGTCCTGAATAGTCATTGGAAGGACTGATGCTGAAGTTGAAGCTCCAATACTTTGGCCACCTGATGCAAAGAACTGACTCATTGGAAAAGACCCTGATGCTAGGAAAGATTGAAGGCAGGAGGAAAAGGGGACGATAGAGGATGAGATGGCTTGATGGCATCACTGACTGGATGGACACAAGTTTGAGCAAGTTCTGGGAGTTGGTGATGGATAGGGAAGCCTGGTGTGCTGTAGTATATGGGGTCACAAAGAGCTGGACACGACTGAGTGACTGAACTGAACTGAACCATACACAAGGAGCAGTGAGGTTAGGTTCCTGATTTGGAACCAGTCTGTTGTTACATGTCCAGTTCTGACTGCTTCTTGACCTGCATACAGATTTCTCCAGAGGCAGGTAAAATGGTCTGGTATTCCCATCTCTTGAAGAATTTTCCACAGTTCGTTGTGATCCACACAGTCAAAGGCTTTAGCATAGTCAATGAAGCAGATGTTTTCCTGGAATTCTCTTGCTTTTTCTATGATCCAATGGATCTTGGCAATTTGATATCTGCTTCCTCTGCCTTTTCTAAATCTAGCTTGAACATCTGGAAGTTCTCAGTTCACATACTGAGAAGCCTAGCTTGGATAGTTTTGAGCATGAGCATTACTTTGCTAGCGTGTGAGATGAGTGAAATTGTGCAGTAGTTTGAACATTCTTTGGCATTGCCTTTCTTTGGGATTAGAATAAAAACTGACCTTTTCCAGTCTTGTGGCCACTGCAAAGTTTTCCAAATTTGCTGGCATATTGAGTGCAGCACTTTCACAGCATTGTCTTTTAGGATTTGAAATAGCTCAGCTGGAATTCTATCACTTCCACTAGCTTGGTTCGTAGTGATGCTTCCTAAAGTCCATTTGACTTTGTCTGGCTCTAGGTGAGTGATCACACCATCATGGTTATCTGGGTCATGAAGATCTTTTTTGCATAGTTCTTCTGTATATTCTTGCCACCTCTTCTTAGTATCTTTTACTTCTGTTAGGTCCATACCGTCCCTGTCCTTTATTGTGCCCATTTTTGCATGAAATGTTACCTTGGCATCTCTAATTTTCTTGAAGAAATCTCTAGTCTTTTCCATTCTCCTCTCTTCCTCTATTTCTTTGCATTGATCACTTAGGAACACTTTCTTATCCTTGCTATTCTTTGGAACTCTGAATTTACCTGAGTATATCTTTCCTTTTCTCCTTTGCTTTTCACCTCTCTTCTTTTCATAGCTATTTGTAAGGCTCCTCAGACAACCATTTTGCCCTTTTGCATTGCTTTTTCTTGGGGATGGTTTTGATCATGGCCTTCTGTACAATGTTACAGACTTCCATCCACAGTTCTTCAGGCACTCTGTCTATCAGATCTAATCCCTTAAAACTATTTGTCACTTCCACTATATCATCATAAGGGATTTGATTTAGGTCATACCTGAATGGTCTAGTGGTTTTTCCCACTTTCTTCAATTTAAGTCTGAATTTTGTAATAAAGAGATCATGATCTGAGCCACAGTCAGCTCTCAGTGTAGTTTTTGCTGACTGTAGAGAGCTTCTCCATCTTTGGCTGTAAAGAATATAATCAATCTGATTTGGGTATTGACCATCTATGATGTCTATGCGTAGCGTAGTCATCTCTCACATTGTTGGAAGAGGGTGTTTGCTATGACCAGTGCATTCTCTTGGGCACCTACCGACCTAGGGAGTTCATCTTTTGTGTATGGTAAATATTCAATAAAGAGAACTGTTATTATTTTCAACAAACAATTAAGTCATGGGACTAGAAGAGGGAAAGAATGAAGCACAGGATACCAATGTTAATAATAACCATATCCTATCATAGGTCTTCTAATAGTCTTTCATCAACTCCTTTTTATTTATGTTGATGAAGTAAAATTTGTTTGTCATCTATGACCATATTCATTTCCTTTTCTCTTCAGTTTCCTTTGGTTTTATATCAATTGATGGCTTCAACTTGACTTCCTAAAATATTTTCTCAAGACTTGGGAGAGGCAGGGCAAGGCTCCAAAGAGTCCCTGGGAGGTATGAGAGTAGGCTAAGTACAGAAGATGAGGGTCAGCCTTCTAGGGAGGAGTGCTCCCAGGGGGCAGAGAGCTAGGGCAGGGGCCCACACTCAAATTCCCACAGGGACTGGACAGGAAGCAACATGTGCATCTGGCGTGGTAAAGACAGCAATGTAATGTATCTAATAACTGTCTTCTGCTAAAATGTGAGGAAATAAAGGTCCAGGGTTGATGGAAAGAATGAATCTTTTTCCCCCCAAAACTGGAAATCCAGATTTTATAACAAGTCTCCTAATATTTTAGTATTAGCAATTAACTTTTTAAAATTAAAAGAACATAAGACCACAGACAGGTCTGACACAGGAGGGAAGGGGGCAGGGCACAACACAGCCATTGAGGATATGACATAAACTGCTTAGAACCAAATAGACTGTTTAGGCCCAAGATGGCAGCAAGATTTGACTTTTAGTAGACTTTGAGCTTCAGTATACACTCATTGTAATTATCAGCATATGCTAACTGACACGCCCACAGGTGCCACAACAGTTCTGAGGCTGACCATAAAAGGTCCCAACTGGGTGGTGGCTCAATTTCTAGAAATCTCCACCTCTTTACCCCAAGATAGTTGGAATAATCCTCCCACTCTTTAGCCTGTGAAATTATCCAGCTCATAAAAACTAACTACCTCATATTTTGGGGACCATTCTCACTTTCTGAGACAGACCTCATTCTGCCTATGGACTGTGTATCTATGCTTTCACTTTTCTATGGCTCCGCTCTTGAATTCCTTCCTACCCAAAGCTAAAGACCCTCACTTGCTAGCCTATTCCATAACTCTCCTGAGACCTGGGACATGACCATCCTCTAGAGCCCCATTTTCCTGCAACCTCTTTACAAAGGCTATTAATAAATCTACTTCTTACCTATCACTTTGCTGAATTGCTTCTGGCCCAGACAAAAAGAACCTGAGGTTCACTAAGTCCTAAGACAGACTGTGTGGTTTCAGTTAGAAGACTGTGGGTTTGAGTTCCATCTGAAGTGTGCAGTTTCAGGTTGAGCCCACTAGACCAAGAGCCTGGCCTCAGAATGCTCAGTGTTTCAGGTGCAAACAGCCCCCCAGTCGCCTACACTGGACTCTGGAAGCTACACATCTGGTTGTAGCTGCAACAGAACTAGAAGCACGCTGACAAAGCCTGAGCAATTTCACTGTCAAGGGTGGAACTTAAGTGTAAATTTCTCTAGGTTCCTTAGCAGCCAACGTCTTGCACCAAGAATTATCACTTCTGTATTTTGTTTTGTAGTTGCTCAGGAAAACCTTTACTGCAAACAGAGGAAGTGGGAAGCCAGAACATGTAGGTTTTGTTTTGTTTGGGGTTCTGTTTGTTCTTTCACTGGAGTACTTTTTTCTTTCTTCTTTCCCTTTTCTCTTTTTCATTCTAGCTTTCCCTTGGTGAGCGCCAAGTTCCCAAACTGCAGAATCCAACTCAGACGGTCCTGGACGGGGACACCCTCGACCTGGGTCTGTCTCTGAGGACCTACTTTCCTTTGCTTTCAGCCAAGAATCTGACTGGAATAAGCCCAATAAACTCCCTCACTTCAAGAGTGAATAGCAGCCAGATCAGCGGCCCAGGGATTCCTTCTCCCCACTCCGCCCCGAGGTCTGAGAAGGTACTCAAGGTCACCCGTTCCTTCATGAGGAAGGTTTTGCAGTTCTTTAACTCTTTAACATCACAGTCGGCTTCCCGTCCCTGGAACTGCAGGCCCTCAGTGGGTGGCAGAGAGACCCCCGGGTGGCTGGGGAGGGAGAGAGGACCCTTCCTACTGACGCAGGGTAAATGCGGCAAAAGAAGACGACGGGCGACTTCAGATAAATGGCGGAAGGGGATTCCTCTGACCCTTTTTGAAACTTTCTCATAAACTGGAATTTTTTTTTAAAAAGGTACTTTAAAAAAGTGACTAAGTTCTGTCTGGAGGAAGCTAGGAGGAGGAAAGGAAGAACGTAAAGAGGGAGAGCAGCGAGTCTAAGAGGAGGTCGGAGACAACGTTGGGGGCAGGAGAAGCGAGGGGCGGGGCGAGAGAGGGGGCGGGGCGGTGGGCGGTCGGGACTGCAAGGTGGGTGCGGGCTGCGAGTGCACAGTTCTTGGAGCACGGGTTTCCAATGCTCTGGGGAAGAAGGGGCTATGGGCGGGGCGGGGACGGCGGTTCTCACCTGCCTCTGCTTGGAGCCTGAAGTTCAAGTTCGGGGGACAGAAGCCCCTCTCGAAGTGAACCAGGAAGGCGGGAAAGCGAGGCTTTCGGTCTTCGTCGGTGGCTTCTGCACTTCAAAGACCTAGCGCAGGTTTTCATGTTTAACAGCACACCTTTTCCTTCAGAGACTGCGGGTGGCGCGGGTTGGGGGGCGGCTTGGAGGGAGAGAAACTTGTAAGAACGGAGCGATTTGAGCAATTAGTAAAGGGGACCTGGGGGCCAGCTTCTGTGAGAGAAGCTTTGAACCTGAATGGGAACATAAAGTTCTTAAACCTTCCTCATGCATTTTTTTTTTTCCCAGCTGTGGGGCGGGGCCAGGTAGAAACCTTAATTTTCCTCCCTTTTCACTAACGAATTAATAGAAAGCGGCTTATTAGCAGCAGAAGCAGTTGTTTCTTATGTAGCGATGGGATGGGAGAAAAATCAGCAGGAGACTCCTCTTCATCTCCATCCATCTCTCTGCATTCGGCCCAGTGAGATCAGTTTAGGACTGCTCGGAGGAACTTTAAATGATTTGTGAGAAGCCCTAAGATGGTAATGAGTTAGTAGTAACTAAGGAGGAAGCCCAGACTTGTGAAGATCTTAGGAGGAGTTATTGCTGAAGACAGGTCACGAATAGGTCTTACATCAAAGGAAATCATAAGGTCAAGAAAGCAGAAGAGAAACTTACATTTCCTCTAGTTCAGTGGGGGTTGGCTACATTGCTATTTCCAAGTGAAAGATGATAAAAAAGTTTAGTGAGATAATTTCCCAGACAGGTGGGCAGGGAATATGCTATTGCAATGAAACTGCAGTCAGCCCCAAGACTGTGACAGTGACTAATAAACTCTACCCCAGATAGGGTTTTAGGAAATACGTTTAATTACTTCATAAAAGGAATAAGCTTAATCTTTAAAGGCTTAAGTGTCAGAATATTCAGTCCTGTCCAAGTCAAAAATCAGCCATCAATAACAAGCAGACCTTCCAGTTATAAACAACTTTAGAAGAGGATGACCACTGTATATTCCTACTCCAAGATGCTGGTCCAATAACCAACATGAAATTTGGTTGATTTCTGTATCTATGATGGTTATTTCACTTTATGCTCTGTGCCTATTACAATCCCTAGAACATAGTAAGGCTCAATAAGTATTTGTGGAATGAACTGTTGACTTCATGTTTACCCCATTATATTTATTAAACTACCTTGGAGACAAACCCTGAGATAGAGCGTTTCAGCCATCTTCTCAGCTGACATTCTGTGGGATCTGGTCTTTTAAAATAACCTGAGGATGTTAGTGGGCTTCCCAGGTGGCTCAGTGGGTAAAGAATCCCCCTGCAATGCAGAAGATGCCATTTCTATCCCTGGGTCTAGAAGATTCCCTGGAATAGGAAATGGCAACCCACTCCAGTATTTTTACCTGGAGAATTCCATGGACAGAGGAGCCTGGTGGGCTATAGTCCATAGGGTTGCAAAGAGTTGGACACAACTGAAGTGACTGAGCACACACGCATAAGGATGTTAGTGCATCAAGGGACTTTAGGGTTAGGTGAGTTAACCTATTTGTTCTACAAGAAACACTTGAAAAACAGAGGGGTGGTAACTTTTCTAAGGTCACACAGCCAATAGAGCTAGGATACAAATGCATTATCTCTGACTTCTAATTCTGTCTAGGATGAACGCTAGCTCTTAGAGAAGGAGTAACCTAAAGGACACATAATATTATTGAAGTGGATTTTCATTAGGAGGAAAAGCATCAGGAAAGGCACTGCAGTGGCGTGAGCAGAAGTCCTCTGCAGCTTCTTAGTTCAAGCTCTAGGCAGTTCATAGGGTTTTCCACATGAGTTGGCAATGCCAGAACTCTCATGTTAAAGTGTATTCTTCCTTGTGGTTTTCATCCTGAAAATGTTAAGGAATAACTTAACTTAATAACTTCACAGGATCTCCTGTGAAGCAGATCCTCCTTCATAATAATAAAGTCAAAATCCAGAGTTAAAATTTTAACTAAAAGCCAGAAATCTGAGATTGAAAATGATCTTGTCTTTTTTGTCCCCCCAAAATACTATCTCTTCATGTGTTTCTTTGTGGGGGAACTGCATGATCAGGACAAGTAAAATCTGTGAAGTAGTTTGGTTTTTCAAGGCACTCTTTGATTTTAGCGCATGGGAGGGGACTTTCCACTGAATTTCACTAATATGTTAGCTTGGAGAAGAGAGTCAGAAGGCCTGGAGAAATTAAAAGTCCTTTAGCAGAAGTCATCTGTGAAGAAAAGAAGACAATCTCAAATCTCCACTAAGAACCGAGTCTTATTTGTGCTGGGCCATTCTATCGCAAGAGTCAGACAGGACTTCGTGACTAAATCACCACCATTTTGTCCTGGCTACTGTACTGCTGAGTCTGTAAGAAAATGGGCAGAGGATGCCGATGTGTGGTTTACACAGATATAATGACATTCACACCCTTAACTGGTTCATAATGGCAGGGCTGATATTCATCAGCTAACTCAACCTTGAGCTTCCCGGTGGGTGCCCACACCTACCTGGGGGAGAAACATTTCACTGACCATCATGAGGAAAAGCATACACACCCACACATCACTCTGGCCAGCTCAGCTCAGTCGTGCCCACAAGCCGCCAGGCATGCTCTGTGGATCCAGCTGGGGAAGCACTGCGTGGCTGCTATGCTGTGGCTGGGAGTGGGGAGGCTGAGCAGTGGCTGCCCTGGCCCAGGCCATGCAGGTCCAATTGAACCAAGCCATCCTCCATCTGTGGTCATTCACACTATGCTTATAGAGACACTTTGTCCCCCCGACCTTGGAAGACGAGCCCCCAGGACCAGGGTGCTCCCCACACTGCTTCGTATTTGGCAGATCCTCTGAGTGTGTAGACTAAGCCCCCACAGATGGAGGCAAGCCTTCCGGATGTCTCAGGAGACATTTTATTATATCTGCAAAAAGCTGGTCTGCATCTTCAAAGGGAGGCCACCCACTTGAAACTGCTTCTCTCTGTGCCTCAGAAAGCAGCTGTTAGACCATATTGGCTGGCCTCCCTGGTGCCTCTGACCTTGAGTGTTGATCTAGAGCTGGGCATGCCTTTCGAGACATTGGAGATGCCATCTGTGCTATCTTTCAGGACCTCCAGAAAAGGCAGCCTGACCTACAGGAGGTCGTGGAAAGATCCCAGTGTGAGTTAGGACTACTGGAGGCATACGTAGAAAACTATCTTAACAGCTGTCAGTGCCTTTCATGTCCTGCTGGTCTCGACCTTTATTTCAGCCAAGTGTTTGTCAGTTGCCCTGGATCCAGCCATAATTCACATGTGTTGGATGCAAGTCAGCTTTGCCATAGGGGAGATGCAGGCACTCTCTTACCCGCTGTCCAGAAAGAAATAGAGGGGTGTCACAGGGCTTGTCCCAGTGGGTGATGGAATATACCCTCTGTTTCAGTGGTGTACAGCTCAGTACCACCAACCTGTCACCCCTGAGGAGCTGCGTTTCAACAGGTGATCTGGGCTGTCTGGGGCACTGTGGAGCAGGCCTTCAGGCAGCTGACAGGCCAGCAGCAGTGTAGCCACTGGGAAGCGGAGTGTATCGGTGAGGTGGTCACTGGCTGTTGCTGGCTCCATAATCTGCATTGTTGTTGTTCAGTCGCTCAGCTGTGTTCAACTCTTTGTGACCCCATGGACTGCAGCATACCAGGCCTTCCTGTCCTTCACCATCTCCCAGAGCTTGCTCAAAGTCATGTCCATTGAACTGGTGATGCCATCCAACCATCTCATCCTCTGTTGTCCTCTTCTCCTCCTGCCTTCTATCTTTTCCAGCATCAGGGTCTTTTCCACAGGTGGCCAAAGTATTGGAGCTTCAGCATCAGTCCTTCCAATGAATATTCAGGGTTGTTTGAGGAGAGGTCTAATGCCCAGAGTTGGACCACAGCCTCCACCCTCACTATGGCACACAGCAGAATCGCAAAGGATGAGGCACAAAAGCTGCTGAGGTTCCAAGTGCATCAAGCCAACAGCCGGTACCTGGCATTTCAGGCCGGGCCAACCCGAGGTGATACCTATTCATCCTCCTTTTTCATTTGACTTTTCCCTTCAGGTCCTTTTCCTTCTTTCCACATTAACCCTCCTTTTTCCATTCCTGAGAATAAAGTACTGTTGCTGATGTTTGTATTAATAAGGCTCCAAGGTGTTGTATCTTCTTATAAAGTGCCAAGAGAGGGCATGCACGCAGATCATCCCCAGCCGTAGGGGAACAAATTGTCTTCATTGTCAAAGGAGCCTATAAACAATTGGTTATAGGTGCGTGGCTGCTTTATAGTCCAAGCAGTTGATAGTGGCTGACATACACATCTGTTGGTTCTACTTTAAATTTCTTGAGTCTCACTTTGACCACTCATAAAGGCATGAACATTTATCTACCTCCCTTTACACCAGTACACACACAAATGTGCCCTTCTCTTCACCAACTCTGTTCAAATAATAATCTCTATTAGTTTCCTACTGTCTCTGTAATCAGTGCCAGGTGGCACTATTGGTAAAGGACACATCTGCCAATGCAGGAGACATGAGACATGGGTTTGATCCCTGGGTCAGGAAGATCCCCTAGAGGGCATGGCAACCCATTCCAGTGTCCTTGCGTGGAGAAACCTATGGACAGAGGAGCTTAGCAGGCTACGGTCCACAGGGTTGAAAAAAGGCAAACACGACTGAAGTGACTTAGCATGCAAACATGCAAAGCACATATATTGTAACAAATTGCCACAACTTAGCAATGTAACATAAGTGGGACTTGCAGAAGGCACAGGGGTGACACAGTGTGGTCCTTTGGGAGAACTGCAGTTAGTTCTGCAGGGTGGGGTGAGAGGGGGAAATGTGGGGCTGCAGAGGATCCAAGGAGCTTGAACATTTTCCTAAGAGCCAAAGAGAAGCACTGATGGAAATTACCCAGAGAGGTGACATGATCACTTTGGCCTTTAAAAAAAGATAACCCTTTGGGAGTAAAGAGGGATGAACTGGATTGGGGAGGAGAGGGAACTGGGGACAGGAGGACCAGCTAGGAGGTGAGCAGGAGTTATACGGGAAGGGTAGAGAGTGAATTGTACAGTTGTGTGTGTGTGTGGTAGTTAATTAGAATATGCTAATCAATTGGACTACACAAGAACTTCTTCCTTGTTAAGCACCCGCCTTTTTCCAGTTGTGATTGGCCATTGTAGGACTGCAGCCCAGTAGCTCATTGGAGATGGGACTGTTCGTTCTCCAGGTTGAGTTAACCAGAGGGATTCCTGAAAGAGGTAGTTTCTGCCTTGACCCTTACAGTTTTCAGAAGGTGAGAACATTTCCTTGGTCTCTCTCAGTCCTCCTTCCAGCCTACCCTCACCCACCTAGCTGAAGCTACAACTGTCAGAGGCAAACGGTGGGCTGGAGTCATGCAGAGCTGGACAGGAGCCTTGGTTTCCCCATCTTTCGAAGCGGAGCCAGACAACCCCTAGACCTAGCTGCAATCTGATTTAGCTGTGTTTACCTTGTGTCCTGCCCCTTTTTCAGTTTTCTCTCCTTCCCTCAGTGTCCTAGACGTGAAAAAACTCACTGGTGAACGTGTTGTATGTGGAGGCGGGTGGGGGCTGTGCGGACAACTTCAGGGTGAAAACTACACCACAATGAGAAAGCTCTACTAGTTTAAAAAGTGTAATTTAATAAAAGTTTCTGTTACTCTTTTTCCCTCCTTTAAGGTTTATGGGTGGGGGTGGTGGTGGGGGGGTAATAGGTGGTTTTTAATGTTAATGATGAAAACAAAGCACAGGAGGAAGACTTTATTTTGCTCAGGGGACACAGTTGCGATGGGACAGGAGTTTATTTGCTAATTTGGAGGTGAGACTGAGAAGGCAATGGCAACCCACTCCAGTACTCTTGCCTGGAAAATCCCATGGACGGAGGAGCCTGGTAGGCCGCAGTCCATGGGGTCACTAAGAGTCGGACACAACTGAGCGTCTTCACTTTGGAGGTGAGAAAGAAGAACGAGCCTTGTCCTGAGCTGTTTCAGCCTTGAGGCAGGAGGAAGGCTGGTCCTGGGGCCCCAAGGACCCTAAGCAGCTGGAATCAGTGACCATGGAGGAGTGGCACTCAGTCCATGGATCAGGAGGGTTAAAGCATAGTCCAGGCTCATGTTTCACTTGCGCCTGCACTCTGCCAAGAGAAAACTTCTGGGGAGAGAGCTGAGGGGGTATGTTAAGGTAAGCTTTGGGTGGATCCTAAACTTGGACAAGTTCTGAACTGGGGAAGCCCATCTCCTAGGACCCCAAGGTCCTGGAATTTCTTCAGGTCTCAACTTGTCTCTCTATAACATGAGCAAGCCTGACTGAGACCAGGGTGTTTTAGGATCACTCAGCTTCTTGTGTGAAAATGTCACTGTGCTCACGCACTGTAGACCCAGCAGCATTCTCTGGGGTATCGGTCAAGTTTGGCTGCTGATCAGAGTCAGTCCTAATTCCTGGGTGGAGCTGGGTGGCAGTGGAAGGGGAGGAAGGGACCCTGCTTCTCCTGTTCCTGCCATTCTCAACCTTCTAGAACCACAGAAGGAGGTCTGATCATGGCCTCAGTGAGGCCGGGCTAAGGGGGGGAAGTTGAACAATAGAACAGAAGTTGAGAAAGTCAAATGCACAGAGAGAGAGAAGTCTTTCCCACAGATTCAGCATCATTTGGTGAAAGCATCACAGGTAACCGTCTTCCCTTCAGAGAGTTTGAAAATATCTATTAACACACCTCCCCCTGAGGATGAGAGTTGGAGGTGATCATTATGAGTTATCTGTGTATTTACTCCCTACTGTATGAGTGCGTGCTCAGTCGTGTCTGATTCTTTGAGACCCATGGACTGTAGTCCACCAGGTTCCTCTATTCATGGGATTTCTCAGGCAAGAATACTGGAGTGGGTTTCCATTTCCTTCTCCAGGGGATATTCCCAATATAGGGATTGAACCCATGTCTCCTGCATTGGAAGGTGGATTATTTTTTTACCACTGTACCACCTGGGAAGCCCCCTACTCTCTACTGCTGCTGCTGCTGCTAAGTCGCTTCAGTCGTGTCCGACTCTGTGCGACCCCATAGACGGCAGCCCACCAGGCTCCCCTGTCCCTGGGATTCTCCAGGCGAGAACACTGGAGTGGGTCTACTCTCTACTATATGACCCTAAATAAGACACCAAGGATGCTTTGAGACCCTAAGGCCCAAAATGGGCAGTATCTATGCTTACAAAGACTAAAACCATTTGTACACATAACACCTACCATAATACCACACAAGAATGTTCCAATGTCAGGTCAGGCAGTTAGTTCTCACCCTCAGCCCATACTGTCCTAGAGAATGGCTCTGCCTCCTAGAGACTGGTATAGGTGTCTTGGACCAGGACTGCCATGTGGGAACTGTACTGGTCTCGGTGGCCCAGCAGCTGATTCCCAGGCCACTTTGCTGACCAGGCGCCTGTTCTCTACTGTATCAGAGGCAATCATGGCAGCAACAGTCAGGTGGCACCTGACACTGTGGCTCTGGGCTGGAGCTGGTGCACTTGCTCACTTGTGCTGTAGGGGGCACTGTAGACACCTTGGAAGGCGCTGGGGCTTATGGGAGGGTCAGGGTGGAGCTAAATCTAGCTTAACCTAGGCCAGCTTAACACAAAAGGCCCTGCACTCTGTTACTACCTGTATTTCAGAGAGAGGCTGGAATGGCAGTAGGTGAAGGACGATGTTATTGAGAAAAGGACTCCCAAAGCCCCACTGCTGCAGAATTTGTTGTGGCTGCTGCCTTTGGGATTCCTTTAGCAGCTGAAGATAATTAGGGATGTGCCTGGTACAACAGATGACGCTGTGGAGGGTCCAAGATAGTAGCTTCCTAATGTCTGAGGCCCTTAGGCTGGACCCCTGCTTCATTCCAGCTGGAGCCTGTGCAGGGAGGGACAGAAACAGAGAGCTGGTATCCCGGCTTTCATCCATCCAGGCTGACCTCGACCTGCCCAGGACCCAACAAGGAGTTCCCTGACCACCACAGCCACCCCAATCTGTCAACAGGGAGAGGTAAATATGGACCTATTGTCTTGTCCCCTCTTGAAGCAAACAGCAGGCTTCCTCCAAATGAGCCACTGCTCTGCCCTCGTGTGTCTGCTTCACTGTTTTGTGCAGGGGGCTTCACTCGGCCCCCTGCTTACTTGCCTCCACTTCAACAGGGCCCCTGCACTGCTTATTGCTAAAGGCCAGCAGATCTTTCAGGCTGGCTGGCCAGTGAGGAAGCCAGCTCAAGGCAGGGCCAGTCACCCTCCATCATACCATGTACCAAACATCTTTGTTGGAAAATCCCTGCAATGGAAACCAAACAGAACGGATCGGTTCACACAGCACGGCTGACAGAAATATCTTGCTGGGCCAGACTGCTGTCTCTGTTAAGATACCACCCACAGCTGTAAGCACCAGCTGACTCCTCTTGAAAAGAGAAGACTGTTAACAAAGACCAGGGCTGGCTTTGGAAGGCCAAGGCTGGGTGTGAGAAGGCTGATGGGGGCTCCACACTTCGGCTGGGGACACAGGGTAGGAAGGGCATGAACACTAGGTGTCAGTAACTGTCATGTCCCTCTCCACTACCCTCCTGACCATGGCTCCCTGCTGCAGCTCCCACAAGGTAAAACAAGGCAGATTAAGATTCTGTGCTGCTTCTGGGGCCCCCCAGAAACTTCAAATTTCCAGACACTGCCTCCAGTCTGTCTCCCTTGTCTTCCTGACAAAGCACCCTGAGGGACCTCCGCAAGCTGGTTTGAGTGTCCTAGCTTAGAGCTGGAGAGAGAAAAGACTTCAAGGTTTAAAATTCTAAATGTCTCAAAGAGGACCCATGAAGGTAGTGAAGCAAGTGAGAAAGGCTTGGAGGGCTTCAATGAGAGGCCAGGAGAGCATTCATATAAAAGGGACTGTACATATCTTTGGCTACCTGATTTTTTCACGTGGCAGTCTCCTGATTAAACTTCTACATTCCAGTATAATAACCAATTCACTCCTTATTTATTTTATAATAGTTTTTATGCTATTTACTCAGCTTTTCTTTGATTTTTCCCCCACCTCTTTTACTGTCTTCTATGCATCAATAGTGTTTTGTTTCTCTTTTCCCTTTATTGCTTTGGCAGTGATAAATTTTTTTTAGTCTTTATCCTTAAATTAAAAAAAGATGTATTTATTTATACAGCTGCACTGGGTCTTAGCTGCAGCACATGAACTTCTTAGTCACAGCATGTGGGATCTAGTTTCCCCATCAGGTACCGAACCTGGAAGCATGGAGTCCTAGCCACTGGACTACCAGGGACGCCCCCGTCCTTAAATTTTTAACATGTGTGTATGTGCAAGTTGTTCAGTCATGGCCAATTCTTTGTGACCCCAGGGACTATACAGTCCATGGAATTCTCCAGGCCAGAACACTGGAAAGGGTAGCCGTTCCCTTCTCCAGGGGATCTTCCAAACCCAGGGACTGATCCCAGGTCTCCCACAATGCAGGCAGATTCTTTACCAGCTCAGCTACCAGGGAAGCCCTAAAAAGTTTTAACATAAACTTTTAACGTAACTGCCTTCAAAACGTCATTCTCCTTCCAAATGAATAAAGACTTTAAAACATTTATTTTGCCATGTTACTATTACTTGAAGTTGTGCTATTTAAGACAGTAACCACAAGTCACATGTGGCTACTCAGGTTTAAACTAATTAATGTTAAATAAATTCATTTCCTTGGTTGCATAGCCACATTTTAAGCACTCAGTAGCCACAAGTGGCTAACAGCTACTATACTGAACTGAGGAGATACAGAATACTATCATTGTGGAAGGTACTATTGGACAACGCTAGTTATTTCCATCTAGTTTTTACCTCCTTCCAAATTAGTCATTATTGTCAGTATTGCTTTTTAGAGTCAATACTTCTTTAGATTTACTTTTATGTTTACCAGTTTATTTGCTCACCAATGTTTTTACACTCCATTCCTTACTTTCATAATCGATTTCTTTCTTTCTGAAATGTATCCTTTGGGAGCTGGCTGTGGGCAGAACTGTGTCCTTCCAAAATTCATAAATTGTCCAAGCCAAGCTTCATCAATACGTGAACTGTGAAATTCTAGATGTTCAAGCTGGTTTTAGAAAAGGCAGAGGAACCAGAGATCAAATTGCTAACATCCGCTGGATCAACGAAAAAACAGGAGAGTTCCAGAAAAACATCTATTTCTGCTTTATTGACTATGCCAAAGCCTTTGACTGTGTGGATCACAATAAACTGTGGAAAATTCTGAAAGAGATGGAAATACCAGACCACCTGACCTGCCTCTTGAGAAACCTGTATGCAGGTCAGGAAGCAACAGTTAGAACTCGACATGGAACAACAGACTGGTTGTCCATTGTCACCTTGCGTATTTAACTTATACGCAGAGTCCATCATGAGAAACGCTGGGCTGGAAGAAGCGCAAGCTGGAATCAAGATTGCGGGGAGAAAAATCAATAACCTCAGATATGCAGATGACACCACCCTTATGGCAGAAAGTGAAGAACTAAAGAGCCTCTTAATGAAAGTGAAAAAGGAGAGTGAAAAAGTTGGCTTAAAGCTCAACATTCTAAGATCATGGCATCTGGTCCCATCACTTCATGGCAAACAGATGGGGAAACAGTGGCTGACTTTACTTTTCTGGGCTCCAAAATCACTGCAGATGGTGACTGCAGCCATGAAATTAAAAGACGCTTGCTCCTTGGAAGGAAAGTTATGACCAACCTAGATAGCATATTAAAAAGCAGAGACATTACTTTGTCAACAAAGGTCCACCTAGTCAAGGCTATGGTTTTTCCAGTGGTCATGTATGGATTGAGAGTTGGACTTAAAGAAAGCTGAGCGCTGAAGAATTGATGCTTTTGAACTGTGGTTTTGGAGAAGACTCATGAGAGTCCCTTGGACCGCAAGGAGTCCATCCTAAAGGAGATCAGTCCTGGGTGTTCATCGGAAGGACTGATGCCGAAGCTGAAACTCCAATACTTTGGTCACCTGATGTGAAGAGCTGACTCATTTGAAAAGACCTTGATGCTGGGAAAGATTGAGGGCAGGAGGAGAAGGGGACAATGGCATCACCGACTCAATGGACATGGGTTTGGGTGTACTCCAGGAGTTGATGATGGACAGGGATGCCTGGCGTGCTGCGGTTCATGGGGTTGCAAACAGTTGGACACGACTCAGTGACTGAACTGAACTGAACTGAGGCCCTAACCCACAACTGGACTGTATTTGGAGAAGTGTCCTTAGGAGATAATTATGGTTAGATGAGATCATAAGGGTGAGGCCCTAATCCACTAGGACTGGTTACCTTACTACAAGTGTAAGAGAGCTTTTTCGTTCTCTGCACATGCTCAAAGGAAGGGCTATGTGAGGACTCCATAGGAAGGTAGACATGTGCAAGCCAGGAAAAGAGCTCTCATCAGAAACCAAACCCTTCCAGATCTTGATCTGGGACTTCCAGACTCCAGACCTGTTGTTTAAGTCATCCAGCCTATGGTATTTTGTTATGGCAGAAGGCAATGGCACCCCACTCCAGTACTCTTGCCTGGAAAATCCCATGGACGGAGGAGCCTGGTAGGCTGCAGTCCATGGGGTTGCTAAGAGTCGGACACGACTGAGCGACTTCACTTTCACTTTTCTCTTTTCATGCACTGGAGAGGGAAATGGCAACCCACTCCAGTATTCTTGCCTGGAGAATCCCAGGGACGACGGAGCCTGGTGGGCTGCAGTCTATGGGGTCGCACAGAGTCGGACACGACTGAAGCGACTTAGCATAGCATAGCATAGCATAGAGACAAATACAGAGTCCATTCAACAAAGGTCCAGAGTGTTACTCTGAAAATATTTTACATCTTTAACAATAGTTTAACGAGGTATAGAATTATAGGTTGTTAGGTTTTTTGTGGGTTTTTTTGACCTTTAAACTATTATTCCATTGCTTCTGGCCTTTGATATTACATTGAGAAATCTGTTATCATTCAGGATGTTCCTCTTTTTTTGGGGATTGCTTTTAATAGTTTCCCCATATTTCTGGGCTTCATTACAGTGGGTCTAAGTGAAGGTTTAATATTCCTTGCCTAGGAGTCATTGTGATTCTTTAGTCTGAGGATTCTAGGATACTTGTCTTTGATCAATGTTGGAAAATTTTCAGCTATTATTTCCTTTGTTTTTCTCCATCTAAAATTCCCGCTGGATATATTTTGAACCTTTTCATTCTATCATTTAATTCTTTTAATTTCTCTTTAGTTTTCATTTTTCCCACTCTGCTGCATTATGGCAATTTCCTCAGCTCCATCTTCTAGTTTACAAATGGTTCTATTCTGCTTTTGACTAGTCTTAATTTATTCTTTCAATAACTATTTTTCAACTGTAAAAGTTTGATTTGCTCAAATCTACCCTTCCTTCAGGGTCTTGTTGTCTCCTGAATATTTCTTTACCTTAAAAAAAATCTGGTTTAAATATATTGATTTCAGAATCAAATTGGACTTCAGTTGTCTAGATTATAAAATGAGGCTTTAGACTAAATGGCTTCTAAGGTGACTTCCAGTTCTGCAATTCTGATATTCATTTATTTTTAAAAAACATTGTTGGCACACTTGGCATTTACATTAATGAAGGCGGCACTGGAACATGGCCGTGAATAAAGGATAATTATTTTAAAAGCCACCTTCCCCAGACCTCTAGGGCTCTGAGCCAACACCTTCCATTTTCTCATATCCCCTTCCTGTATTAGCACAGAGAGAAACAGGTGGTTAACCAGATGAACGCAGGCCAGGAAAAATATCCATCTGGGTTTGGTTTCAGATCCGAGATATTTCTGGAGGCTCATCAAAGAATCCAGTGAAAGGCTGGGGAAAGAGGTGAACACTAAACTTCTCTGCTTCTCAGAGATTTTTGTTTTGAACATTGTAGCACTTAACATATAAAATTAAAGAGTTAAAGGTTTTTCTACACTCTTAAAAAAAAAAAAAAAACAGAATAGCGCAGGGCTGGAAGAACAATAACAGAGGCTTATATTAATTTTTATCTAAAGATTCCTACAATTGAGCTAGAAGAATGTAGTAAGGTCCTAGAAGTGAACTGTGGGTATGAGCTGGAGGGTGGGGCATAGAGGAGGTGATCTAAGTATATCTCTGTAAAGGACAGATGAGTGATCAGTACAACCATTTTTAAAGCTTGTATACCAAGGTGCTTCACAAATATATCTTTCAAAATCTGCTCCTATGTTGTCAAATGTTTAGTGAATAGAGGATAGGAAGAGATTCAGTCTTTCTAAACCCTGGCCTCTGATCTATCAAACTGTAAATGCTATGGACTAGAACTGTAGGTTTTTAGACAAATGGCATGGTACCAACTAAAATAAATATTCAGCTTACTTCAAAGACCACTGGCTCTTCCTCCCCATCATGGACGAGCTGACCACGGAGTCCCCACTATGTGGACAAGCTGACCACACACATAGTGCTTCTTTGATTTATTTTCTTTGCTTACATTTTTAGAATAAACTTGTCTGAGGCATAATTTATACATACTTCACTTTATGGAAGTATAGTTTACATATACCTTGTTTTAAAATTCAATAAAATATAAATTTCCTTCCTTTTCCATACTGTCTGAGATAAAGTTGTGAAACTAATGCTAGAGTTGTATTCCTCTCCCAACTATTGGTGTTTTAAGAGACTTGCTTGTCTCTTAAGTTTCTTTTTCTGTGTCTTAACTGCAAAATAACTATTGATTCTAACTAAAGATCATTTACCAACTACATGCTTTTTGTAAGTCCCTGAGGCACTGTGTGTGAGAATGTATTTATTCTACATATAGGTAATTTTTATCTCCCTCTCCCCCTCATTCTCACTTCATCTGAACAGCTTTTAGATCTGTCCATTTTTTACTCTGGAATATCTCACTCTCATCCTCTTCTTTCTGTCCCTTCTTTGAATACCTTTTCCAGGTCTCCTTTCTTTTTATCTGATTAAAATAATCCATTTCGCACATGATCTGTCTACATTAGTCTTCCTGATGCACAAATTTAATACTGTCTCTCTTCTGCTCGAAAGCTATCTATGGCTCCCTCTTGCCTACTAACTGAAGCACAGTCTCCTCTCCCTGCTGGTCAGTGTCCTCTACAGACAGGCTGGATGCACCTGATTGCTTCCAGTTCTAACCTGCCCCGACCTGTCCCACTGACCCTTCATTCCATGCACCTCAGCCTCTCCCAGTCAGCGCTGCCTTTACATTTTGCTTAGAATGTCACTGCTGTCACACCTCCCTAGAGGAACTACTGCCCACCTTTTGATCCTCAAATCAAATACTACCCTCTTTCTTTTGCTTCCCCTCATCATACCTGTGCAAATTTGGATCTGCAGCTTGTACTGTTAGGTGCCTCAAAAACATATGCATAAAAATCTGCCTCTTTTAATGCATATGGCACCCCACACCATGCTAGAACACATGTGCCTTTTCTCACGGTTATTTATGTTGTGCCTTATTTTAGATACTGGATAGTACACGTTTCATCTCACCTTTGTATCCCCCTAAATATCTTGCATATAATAAAATACCAGTAGTATTATTTACAGTATGAATAAATACCAGCATCTCAAAGCTGAATTCATCTCAAAGCTGAATAAAGACAGGTATTTTAAATATTTTGCAGCTTCAAAATAATGATGTATGGTTTACTTGAAAGATAGAATAAAAACTGATTATAAATTATATATAATTTATTGTCTCATACATAGCTTACATGCAATTGATTAAATGAATGAATAAGCAAATGTTACAAGACACATACAGATGCTACTCCAACTTTTTTTAAATTGAAGTATAATTGACCTATAAGGTTGTGTGATGCTACTCCATCTTAAACTATCCATCATGTCCAGAGAAAGGTCCCTCTATACCTTTGACAGTAAAATGGATAAGCAAAACTATAATATACTAATGTAAAAATACAATATACTGTGTTTTTAATGCAAGTATTTTAAAATATAAAATACCTGTTTGCTTAATATTTAAGTAAATTCTATTGAATTTTATGAGTTAGATTTTGTATTTGGATCTTAACATACTCATTTGTTCTTAAATGCTATTTGATAAAGTCATATAGACTGGGGCCAAATCCTACCTCTGTTCTTTACTGGTATGGGATTCTGGGATCTTTTATGCTGTAGTCTTCTCACCTGTAAAATGAGGATTAAAAATAACCATATCACAGGACTTCTCTGGTGGTCTCGTGGCTAAGACTTCTCACTCCCAATGCAGGGGCCCTGGGTTCCACCCCTGATCAGGGAGCTAGACCCCACATGCAGTAAACTAAGAGTTCCTATGCTGCACCTAAAAATTCTGCATGCTGCAACTAAGTTTTGCAACTAAGACCCAGTGCAGACAAATAAATATTTTTTAAAAACCGTGTAACAAGGCATTGAAAAGATTAAATGAGATTACACAATACTTAGCAGAGTGTCTGGCTTAAAGTACATGTTCAGTGAATGGTTGCTTTTATTTCAAGCTAAGTCTTGGTTGCAGAGTCATGTACAACTCTTTGCAACCCCATGGACTATACAGACTGTCAGGCTCCTTTGTCCATGGGATTTCCCAGGCAAGAATATTGGAGTAGGTTACCATTTCCTTCTCCAAGGGATTGTCCTGACCCAGGGATTGAACCTACATCTCCTGTGCCTCCCACACTGCACAGCAAATAGGCCTATAGGCTATTTCAGGAGATCATTAGACAGCACAGGCTAAGGCTTAGCCTGTACTGTCTAATATGGTAGCCACTAGCTACATGGGGTGATTGAGCACTTGAGATGTAGTTAGTCTGAACTGGGTTGTGGGGAAGTATAAAAATTACAGCAGATTTTAAAAACTTATTATAAATAAAATGCAAAATACCTCATTAATATTTTTTAAACATTGATTACATGTTCCCTGGCGTCTCAGCGGTAAAGAATCCACCTGCAATGCAGGAGCTGCAGTAGACACGGGTTCAATCCCTGGGTTGGGAAGATCCCCTGGAAAAGGGAATGGCAACCTACTCCAGTATTCTTGCCTGAGAATCCCATGGACAGAGGAGCCTGGTGGGCTACAGTCCATGGGGTCACAAAGAACTGGATATGACTGAAGCAACTGAGCACACATATAGGTTAAAATGCTATTTTAGATATATTGTGTTAAATAACATATTGTCAAATTAACCTCACTTGTTTCTTTTTTCTGTTAGTATTCAAAATTTTTTTTCCTTTTTAAAAAGCTTTTATGTTGGAGTACAGCTGATTAACAATGTTGTGTTAGTTTCAAGTGTACAGCAAAGTGATTCAGTTATACACATACATGTTTCTTTGTACTTTTTAAAATGTAGGTACTAGAATATTTTTATATATGTGTGTTCCATTCTATTTCTGTTGGGCAGTACTGACCTAAAGTCTCTGGTCAAGAACAAAAATATATAGATGCTAAACTAATATTTGATTGGTTGATTGATACAGCTAAATTTCTTCATCATGTCATTGCATTGGCAGTTAAAAGCATAAAGGACTATTTTTTTAATGCACATAAATCTAGACACAATTTACAGAGTAGGGTTACTAATAGCAAATTTCATAGATTAGGGTTACTAATAGCAAATTTCATATACTATATTCACTCAAGTTTTTTGTAATTTGTCTCTGGAAGTCTTTAAGGAATGAAGTAAAATTCTTCAAACACGGCTTCTGTGAAATCTGTGCAATTAAGAATGGGGATGACCCTTTATTTGTCACTTTTACCTCAATAAAGCTGAAAAAAAACCCCAAAAGAATGATTACTTTTCGGGGACTAAGAAACCTGGCTACTGAAATTAACCTTGGCAAATGACAATGAACCACAAATGTTGGCAGGTCAACTACGTTGTCAAATCTAATGGGCAAATTAGCATCACTGAAGCTCTCTGGCTCCTGCATTTTTCTGCTCTTTGTAGCGCATCTAATTTGAAGGACTGCAGGAAGCAAAAGATGGAGCAGAGGCTGTGCAGCCCTCCTGTCTTTATAAGACACTCTGGCTAACTCCAAGGACCTTGTGATCTTCTTCCATAATGTTCTTTAAGCATGCAGTAAATGCCTCTGATGCTTTCAACACTGGCAGAGCCTGAGCCAAACAATACCACCTTTAGCCAATTTGCAGCAAAGAAGGTCTCACTCAAAGAAGTGTCTGGACGGGTTCCAGACAATATTCAGACCATTCTTTGAACTAGATACTACTTCTAATTTTGAAGGAAAGAAAACCGAGGTACAGAGTGGTTAAGTTGGCTACCACAGTCACATAGTAGAGCAGCCCAAACGATAAATGAGTCTGCTTGTCTTGGTGCTCTTGTTGTTGCTTAGTGACTAAGTCATGTCTGACTCTTCGGCAACCCCCACTCTATAGCCTGCCAGGCTCCTCTGTCCATGGATTTCCCAGGCAAGAATATTGAAGTGGGTTGCCATTTCTGTCTCCAAGGAATCTTTCTGACCCAGGGATTGAACCTGCGTCTCCTTCTTGGTAGGCAGATTCTTTACCACTTTAGCCCAGGGAAGCCCCCTCTTGACCCTAGACTCCAGCATTGGGAGAAGGTTCTGATTCAGAAGAGAACAGATCTGCTTCATCAGGCAAAGTCTGGACTCTTAGGTTTTTCTTTAAGCTGCTCTACACCTAGTTTTTGACCTCCAAAATTTTGTGGTCTTTGAGGTAATGCCAAAAAACTGTAATGGATTCTAGCACTTTTCCTGAGTGCCTAAAGCTAGGGTTTTGTGTGTTCCAAATATTTCTTTTATTTTTACTTATTTTAAAAATTGAAGTATAATTGACTTACAATATTAAGTTCAAGGGTACAACACAGTGATCTATTTTATAAATTACAAAATGATCCCCAGGATAAGTCTAGTTACCATTTGTCACCATACGAAGTTATTACAGTATTACTGACTATATTCCCTGTGCTGTTAAAACTAGTTATTAATCATGAGTGTTGTTTAAAAAGTTCTACAACTTATAATATTGTTCATTAGTTTGAACAAAGATATATATCATTTAGTATATTTATTATGGGTTTGTTTTGTGCCTACGGGTACCTTTCGTTCCTAGAGGACAAGGGAAAATTTAAGTATTACCTATACTTTGCAATCTGTTTTTACTGGCTTCCTGCATACTTTTGCTCTACAAGGAGCCCCCTAGTGTTTCTTCAGCTTAGGAGACTGGTTTAGGTCTACTAAGGGCTAGGGTGGAGAGAAAAAAGATGCAGAGAGAAAGCAAGAATCTGAGCAAAAATGGAAACCACAGATGCCGGGCTTCATCAGGTGACACCTGTTTTCTCATTATTGGTAAGTAGAGGAGGGCCACTGGCTCTGCTGGACTCTATATGACATCATACAAATGCCCCTAACGTTTTTTTTTTTTAAGCAACAACGTGATTGACTATCTCTTCTGAACAGTTTGGAGAAGCAGAGCATGACGAAGGAAATACACTTTCTCAGCTCAAAGATCTCACTCCTTAATGAAAGGAAGATAATACAGACTAAATATCTGAATGTCACCGACAAGGACTTACTGTAGAACACAGGGAACTCTGCGCAGTATTCTGTAATAACCTAAATGGGAAAGCAACAGAAACACATATATGTATAACTGAATCATTTTGTAGTACATCTAAAACTAACATAACATTGTTAATCAACTATACTCCAATATAAAATGAAAACTTAAAAAACATCTGAATGTCTTTCACAGCTGACAATGACATTAAAGTAAATCCAGGCTTTATCCAAAACCATGGCAGGACGGTTCTATGTACAGAATTCCACAACTCTGAATGAAATTGTTGGGAATTCCCTCGTGGTTCAGTGCTTAGGACTGCACGATTTCACTGCTGGGGGCCTGGGTTCAATCTCTGGTCAAGGGACTAAGATCCCACAAGTCCCACAGTAAGGCCAAAAAAAAAAAAAAACAAAGGAAAGGTAAGATTTGGTTTACATATTTCTACTCTTTTGAGTAGAACATTGCAAATAACTTAATTTTTTTAACTTATTTGAACTAAGCTTTCTGGTTCTTTTAGTGTTAATTTCAAGTTGATTTCAGAGCAGAGGCCATTGTCAGCATCACCTTCAATATAGTCATAAACTGATAGTTAAGATCAAGTGATAAAGGCATTCTCAAGTTAATAATAATTAGCTCTTACTACATACTTGCAAACAGAATCCTCAGCTAGAATTCCTTCCTTTTTTTTTCCCCTTTATAAACAAAAGCAGGTAGCCAGATGACAGCCATTTTCCTTTGACTAAGGATCAACGTATCTGCCTGCTACTGCTACTGCTAAGTCACTTAAGTCGTGTCCGACTCTGTGTGACCCCATAGACGGCAGCCCACCAGGCTCTCCCGCTCCTGGGATCCTCCAGGCAAGAACATTGGAGTGGGTTGCCATTTCCTTCTCCAATGCATGAAAGTGAAAAGTGAAAGTGAAGTCGTTCAGTCGCGTCCGACTCTTTGCGACCCCATGGACTGCAGCCCACCAGGCTCCTCCATCCATGAGATTTTCCAGGCAAGAGTACTGGAGTGGGGTGCCATTGCCTTCTCCGATCTGCCCGCTGCTGCTGCTGCTGCTGCTAAGTCGCTTCAGTCGTGTCCGACTCTGCGCGACCCCATAGACGGCAGCCCACCAGGCTCCCCCTTCCCTGGGATTCTCCAGGCAAGAACACTGGAGTGGGTTGCCTTAATACACACATACAACTAGATGGCATATACATTTTGCTTGGGCAGATTATATTTAAGTGTACAGTGAGTCCTGGAGACTTTCAAACATAATTTAATAATTATTGGTCGAAATTTCAGATATAGTTACCAAATGTCTAGTCCTGTTCATTAAATTAAAAACACATGCAGGGGGGCTGCTCCTTACTGTGCACTGAGTGGTTACAGGGGTGTATACATAATAAAAATTCATTGAGCTGTACATGTAAGATTTGTGCATTTTATTGTAATTTACAAATTACACCTCAAAAATGGAACTAAATATATAAACAAATATGCAATTGGTCTTTTAATTATTTATAATTTCAAATTTGCTGTATTTTAACTACGAGTAGATACTTAAGAGGCTTGAAACACCTTTTTTGTTCTCCTAATTATCTTGCAATAAACTAAGCTTTTTAAAAAGAACTTGTGACCTTCTAATAAGGGGAGAAAGCCTTTAACTTACCCGCTTGCAAGTAGGATGGTGTAGTAATTACGTCCACAATTTCGTGTAACATATATAAGATCATCTCGGAGGGCAGCGGGAAGTGGGGTTGAGACTGGGTAACATCCCGACAATTTTTCTCTCATTTCTCCCTCCTCTGCGGCTTGCTATTTTTATGAGGTACTTCAGGCCCCGGTATTCAGTTAGCAAACGAGTCACTGAACTACAAGAACCTCTCCAAAGATGTTATAATTCTATTTTCCCCTCAGATTCTCGAAATTCACTTCTCCCCGTGGATACCACTAGAGACTGGTTGACTGAAAAACATATCCATGCACAACTGATTTGAATATATTTTTTAAACGACTTGCCTTTATGTTTTTATCGCCCTGCGTTCTAAACCTCTGTTCTCTGACGTCTAAGCTACTTTCAGTCCAACAACGGGGCTGAGTTTCTTCACTCTTCAGCAGGGCAGGTAACCACAACTTGAGAAAAAAACCAAGAACGTTTGTAAGATTACAGGGGAAAGGGCGACGACTACAACTCCCAGAATGCAGCTCCTGGGTCTCGCGGGCTCTCCAATGACCGGGTTTCGCGAGCATCCTCTCGTCCAATTGGTCCGCTTTTCCGTCAGTAAGGGCAGAGAGGGGAGGGCGCCGGATGGAACATTTCCCGCCACCGCGAGACGCCGCGCGGAAAACCCGGAAAAGAAGCAGCTCTCGATTGGATGCTCGCTGTTGTAGCGTAAGAAAATCAGCCAATCGGAATGTACATACGCTCCACGATACCCCGCCCCCTCCTTGAGGTTACTTTTCTTGGCGGGAAAAGTTGGGAAGTTTTCGCGCCGGGGATTATCAGCCAAAGGCCCTCCGCGCAGAGATTCCCAGGCGGCGAGCATGGCGGGGACCGTGGTCCTGGACGATGTGGAGCTGCGAGAGGCGCAGAGAGACTACCTGGACTTCCTGGACGACGAGGTGAGAGAGGCGCCGAGTCACGAAATTAGGGCTCTCGGAGACTTAGGGGCCGCGCAGGAGCCGAGGAAGGCCGCGGAGACACTAGGGGCTAAGGGAGACCGCGGGGCTCCAGGCTGCGGCGGAGGGGCGGCTGCTCGGGACCTTCCGCCTCGATCTGGTAGCTTTCTTGGCGGCAGAGTCAGTGGTTAAGAGCAATTCTGTAATTTTTGTCTCGAGTGCAAATGGTGGCTAGGTCTCGCGAAAGTCAACAGGTTTTCTCCAAGTGTAAACCAAGTGTAAAGCCCACGTTGACCTTTTAGAGATAGTTCCCTACTCTCTTAATTTGGGGGGAGAGTGGGGAAAGGACCGCGGGGAAACGGTAGTGACCCGCCGCGTTATAGGCCCCCAGGCTGGAGAAAAAGACTTTCTAATTTGGCCGCATTCTTTTTCCATACCTGATGGGAAGCGGAGAAAGAGGGTTGGTACGCAAATAAAGGGGATTTTATAGGCAATTTAGGATTGACAGCCATGGAATATTGGTAAAGCATCTTGGATTGATAGTGCTGTGTTTGTAAATATAACTAAGGCTCCTAAGTCCCTTATATGAGAACTCCTTTTCTGTTATACAGATGATAGGGAAATAAAATATTTTAATTAAATACAAGATTCTGCAACGGAAAGTTACTTTGATATATTAAAAGTCCCTTTAATTTACATTTTGACAAGGTTTTTACTTGTCTTTTTAGACTTCTTATGAGCTCGTTTTAATTCCCCATTAAAAGTTGAGAAGTAATGCACACAGAAGAGCTGTTGGTGTTAATAGGAATAATAACCGTGAGGAAGTCGTTATAATTTATACACTGGCTTTTTAGGGTGTATTTGGAATCCGAAGCTAATGAGTGAAAATGTGGGTGAAATGAGGGCCCAGGTCTGCCACAGAGATTGATTTATTTATCTTGCTGTGAGAGCTGCCTCTCTTTAAAAACATCCGGCTTTTGAATTTGTGAGCTGCTGTAGCATGTGGTGGTTATTTTGCAGGAAGACCAGGGAATTTATCAGAGCAAAGTTCGGGAGCTGATTAGTGACAACCAGTACCGGTTGATCGTCAACGTGAATGACCTTCGTAGGAAGAACGAGAAGAGGGCCAACCGGTGAGTTTCCAAGAGCGCATCCCTAGTTCTGAGTGAGAATGGCTCCTCTCTCTTCCCCAGGTTGGAGCAAGCTTCCCAGGGGAGGACCTGGATGAAATATTTTTGACCAGGAAGCCCTTAGTACATCACCCTCACCTGCGTCTGTGTTTTTTACTTCTTCTCAAAGTAGATGGTGGGCATTTTCCTCTCCTTCTATGTTCACTGAGTATCATTTCCCCATCACTGAGTTAAAACTGGCCTGCAGCTCTGATGTATTTTACTGGGCCTTGTAGAATGGCAGGAGAAAGCAGAATCTAGATTTTCACTCCTAAGCTTTGATCAAGTAAGAATGTCCACTTCTGTTTTGTGGATCAAGTTTTTTGAATTCTGCGGTCTCTGCCTGATGATTCTCTGCAGCCTCCTGAGCAATGCCTTTGAGGAGCTGGTTGCCTTCCAGCGGGCCTTGAAGGATTTCGTGGCCTCCATTGATGCTACGTATGCCAAGCAGTACGAGGAGTTCTACATAGGCTTGGAGGGCAGCTTCGGCTCCAAGCACGTCTCTCCTCGGACCCTTACCTCCTGCTTCCTGAGCTGTGTCGTCTGTGTGGAGGGCATTGTTACTAAATGTAAGTGGGCTACAGTTGGAGCCCCACGGAATGGAGGTGGGGTGGGCTTGGGGGTATGGAAGGCAGGAGAGGCGGAATAGAATTGGGGAACTTGTTGCTGCTGCTGCTGCTGCTGCTGCTGCTATGGCTGCTAAGTCGCTTCAGTCGTGTCCGACTCTGTGCGACCCCATAGACAGCCTCCCAAAAGGCTCCCTCGTCCCTGGGATTCTCCAGGCAAGAACACTGGAGTGGGTTGCCATTTCCTTCTCCAATGCGTGAAAGTGAAGTCGCTCAGTCGTGTCCAACTCTTAGCGACCTCATGGACTGCAGCCCACCAGGCTCCTTCATCTGTGGGATTTTCTGGGCAAGAGTACTGGAGTGGGGTGCCATTGCTTTCTCCGAGCTTTGGGAGCTTATGGCTTCAAAAAGGTGGAGCACTGAAATTACCGGGTGAAACTTGAAGGAACTCAAGTGTTGCACAATAACTCGGGGAGCTTTGAGTGACCACCTGTGCCAGCGGAATGGTGAATCTGCTGAGAATGGAGGAGTCTTGGCTCCTGGCAGTCTCCTCATTCTGACCCTGCATTCCTCCTGCTGCTTGGTCGGGATCAGCGGTACTTTAAGGTTTTACGTGGATATGGTATTATTCTATGTGTAAACATAAAAATGAATTGACGACAGTTAGTATTGGGAGAGCCTGACTAGTTGGAAGAACATAATTTGGAGTCCTCGTGGACTTGCCTGGGTCAGGTCCCCTTCTCGCTGCTCAGTCGGGTGACTTTCTATTCCTAGGCTCTCTAGTTCGTCCCAAAGTCGTCCGCAGTGTCCACTATTGTCCTGCTACCAAGAAGACCATAGAGCGACGTTATTCTGATCTCACCAGCCTGGTGGCCTTTCCTTCCAGCTCTGTCTATCCCACCAAGGTGAGGGGAATGAATTAGTCGGACCTCTTCAGAGGTGGGGTTCAAAGTTGTTTTTTAATGTAAGTAATTAGGTAATATCTATTAATGTAAGTAATTAGGTAATATCTAAAGTCTTCCTCTAGATGTAAATAGGGTGAAAAGTAAGGATTAACTTGAAGGAAGATTGCTAGCCATAGTTTAATATGAAAAGTCCACCATTTTTCTTTTAAGGAAAATATTCTCTTAGGAAATTTGGGAAATTAGGGAAGAGTTGAAGGAAGGAAAAAGGTCACCTAATGTACATTTATCTTTTAGCAAAGTTAACGTATCATGATTTCATAATCTACATAGAGTAATATGGAAAAATACTTAATGCAGTCATGTTACTCTGAAATCTTTGCAAATATTTAACTCTGGGTTTGAGAGAAGGTTGGCGTAGAGCATGATTTTAGTCTTGGTGTTCAGATTGATTTGACTTGAGAATGGTGTAAGGTCTTCTTACTTAATGAGACAAAAGAAGATGATTAATACTGATGTCTTTATTGCCAGTATATGCACAACAGTAAGCAAAGAACTATAAATATACAATGTAATTAACAGTAGAAAACAAAATTGATACACGTGAGGGAGGGGGATATAAAGAAATTATTTTCCTGCTGTTAGAACAAAAAGGTAAAAGCCAATGCTAATCATCCAATCAGTACTCTTGTCTTAAATTCTTTACCTCCATTTCTAGTTTTTCAGTTAAACAAAGAATGTACAGATAACTGTAACAGTAGCAAATTGCTTCCCAGTAGCCGTTTCCCTTTCTAGTCAAATTCATTTTATGTTAGAATTGGAAAAAAAAAGTCAAGATGAGAAATCATTAATATCCCAGTTCCAAATTATCTTGCATCTCACTAAAATGGGTAATTTTGAAAAGTTCCCGCCATCCAATGTTAATTTAGAATGACAGTATCCAGAGGATTGTCACGCACTGAGGAGAACACAGATATAAAGAAGACTCGGTCCTTGTCTTCAGTTTTATCACCTGCTGAGGGAATCAACATATAAGCAAGGTTTTCAGTTCAGTTCAGTTCAGCCGCTCAGTCGTGGCCGACTCTTTGCGACCCCATGAATTGCAGCACGCCAGGCCTCCCTGTCCATCACCAACTCCCGGAATTCACTCAGACTCACGTCCATCGAGTTGGTGATGCCATCCAGCCATCTCATCTGTCGTCCCCTTCTCCTCCTGCCCCCAATCCCTCCCAGCATCAGAGTCTTTTCCAGTGAGTCAACTCTTCGCATGAGGTGGCCAAAGTACTGGAGTTTCAGCTTTAGCATCATTCCTTCCAAAGAAATGCTAGGGCTGATCTCCTTCAGAATGGACTGATTGGATCTCCTTGCAGTCCAAGGGACTCTCAAGAGTCTTCTCCAACACCACAGTTCAAAAGCATCAATTCTTCAGTGCTCAGCTTTCTTCACAGTCCAACTCTCACATCCATACATGGCCACAGGAAAAACCATAGCCTTGACTAGCCAGACCTTTGTTGGCAAAGTAATGTCTCTGCTTTTGAATATGCTATCTAGGTTGGTCAGAACTTTGCTTCCAAGGAGTAAGTGTCGTTTAATTTCATGGCTGCAGTCACCATCTGCAGTGATTTTGGAGCCCAAAAAAATAAAGTCTGACACTGTTTCCACTGTTTCCCCATTAGTTTCTTAGAATTGTAACTGAGTTGTACTTGAGAGCTGTTCAGCCTGTTTCCAGGTGAAATGTGAAGGTCAGAGAGGTGGAATGACTTGCTTATATTCCAGTAACTGATGGCCCCAAGGACTAGGACCCTGTCTTTTTACTCTCAGGCCACTTGGATTTTCTGAGGCACCTAGCTTTCTTTTTCATTAGGATCCCTACTTTCTATAATTTATTCTCCTGGAATTAATTGGGGGGGGGTACTCTCCTGATTGCTGTGGCCAAACTTCTTAGCCCAGGACCTGAAATACACCAGACGAGGTGTTCTGGAGACCATCTAGCATGGTTTTTAAGAGCATGGTCTTTGGTGATCACCGTGGGGGAACTCTTTAACCTCTCCCAGCTTCAGATTCCTTATTTGTAAAATGTGAAAAAGGCCTGCTTTGGGAACTTGAGTTGTGGTGATGATCCCACGAGATAATTTTGTGAAGTTACACCACAGTGCCTTGCACATAGTAGGCAGTCTGTTAAATGATAGCTGTTGTGTTTTTAGAAAATTTAAATGGCAAGGAAGTAAAACTTTAAAATGTTTTTTATTCAAGTTTAATATACAGAACCCTGGAGAAGGTAATGGCAGCCCACTCCAGTATCCGTGCCTGGAAAATCCCGTGGACAGAGGAGTCTGGTGGTCTACAGTCCAGGGGGTCACAAAGGGTCGGGCGTGACTGAGCATAGCACGCACCACACACAATGAACAGAAAAGCTTACATTGAGTGTACAGCTCAGGGAAATTTCACAAGATGAATATACCATAAAATCAACCATCCAAATCAGGAAGCAGCACCTTACTAGCATTCAGAAGAAGTCCCTCTTGAGGCCACTCTGCCCTCGAGATCCTGACATCTACAGCAGTTACGAGTAGTTTTCTGATTTTATATTTAAAACGCTTGTCTGTGTCGGGCTTCTTTTGTTCAGTGTATGTTTTTGAGATTCACCCATGTGTATAGGTGCACTCCATACATTCATTGCTGCGTCGTGTTCACTTGTATGGATGTGACACACTTATTTAACCATCCTGCTGATGGCATTTGGATTTTTCCTAGTTTGGGGTATTATGAGTAGTGCTGCTATGAACATTGTAATATGTGGCTTTGGGTGAACGTTTGTGTTGGGTATTAACCTAGGAGTGGAAATACCAAGTCCTAACACAGAGGAAGTGACAATCTTATACGTACGTGTTAATATAACCACGGTCCCTTATGGCTGTATGTAGATCATCCCTTCCATTTGATGGTTTGTTACTAGGACAGGATTGTGAAGAACTGGAGAAGGTACTTGGGGCTTTATGTTCCTAGATGCTAGTCTTGTGAGGGTATCTATGAATTATATTTGTTTCTTATAACAAAACGAGTGTGTGGCGTTTCTAAGATAGGGCTGAGGTGACCACTGCTCCATGTGCCTTTTCCAGGATGAGGAAAACAATCCCCTTGAGACAGAATACGGCCTTTCTGTCTACAAGGACCACCAGATCATCACCATCCAGGAAATGCCGGAGAAGGCCCCCGCTGGCCAGCTTCCCCGTTCTGTGGACGTCATCCTGGATGACGACTTGGTGGACAGAGTGAAGCCTGGTGACCGGGTGCAGGTGGTGGGGACCTACCGCTGCCTTCCTGGAAAGAAGGGAGGCTACACCTCAGGCACCTTCAGGTACATGGTCCGTCCTGAGGTGTCTGGAATACCGCTGGCAGGGTGCATTCTGGTAGCAGTCTTTCCCGTTTGCCATCATCCTGAGAGTTACATTAGATGGACAGAACACTGCCTGCCTGCAAGATGAACTGTCTTTTGCTAAAGAGTTGAAATTACTGGTCTCATGGTTACAGCCTCCTGGCTTGCCTGGGGGTTTCTCACATATTTCCACCTCCCTCCAGTACACTCATTTCTGTAGGTCAGCAGGGGCTGGATTCACAAGGTGAGGCGCCATGAGCATACTTGTGTCATGCGTGCCAAGTCGCTTCAGTCATGTCCAACTGTCTTCGACCCTTTGGACTGTAGCCCCCAGGCTCGTCTGTCCATGGGATTCTTCAGGCAAGAATACTGGAGTGGGTTGCCATTTCCTTCTCCGGGGGATCTTCCCAATGCAGGGATTGAACCCCCGTCTCTCGTGTCTCCTGCATTAGCAGGCAGGTTTTTTACCACTAGTGTAGCTGAAGAGAATCAGTGATTGAATTCAGAACAGCTTTTCTTTTCTTTTTTTCTTCCTTACCCCTTCTTTCCTCCCACCTCTCCCTCCCCTCTACTTCCTTTCTTTCCTGATTTGCCATTCTAGGTTAGGAGCCTAAGAAGGTCTTGGTATTAGCAACTGAAAAGAGCCTCATGCTTTCCTCTCTGTCCCAGGACTGTCCTGATTGCCTGTAACGTGAAACAGATGAGCAAGGACGTTCAGCCTTCCTTCTCCGCTGAGGACATAGCCAAGATCAAGAAGTTCAGTAAAACCCGTTCCAAGGTCTGGACCAGTCCTCTGGGCATCTGAGGGTGGGGATAGATTTGTTAGGGTCTTTTTTGGGCATGGCCATCTTTGTCCGGGATCAGGAGGAGGGTCAAGGTTTTTTCTCTGAAGTATTTGGTGCCAGTTTCTAGTTTTGAGTTAGTAAGCAAAAGGGTGTTTTTCTTTAATATTTCTGTTGTGCTCCCTGTTAAGTGAACCTAATATAAATATTATTAGAATAGTAGTTACAATATTAGTGTACAAAGTCTATATGGGATGTATCAGTGATACATTGATTGTTATTTAAATTTGAAATGTGTTATTTTTGTTTTAGTTCTTATTTTTCTTTAAAAAATTTCTGTCTTTAAAGACAGAATGCCCATATTTAGAACTGAACAGAATATGTGTATGTGTGACAAAGGTTACTGCTAAAGTGCAGTACACATTAAACCCAAAATGTTTTGGGCCTGGAAACACTTTTTGTTTTCCTTAAAAATTAAAGCTCCAAGCAGGAGTTGGAATCCAGGCTTTCTCTGTGTCTGTCCTGATAATGTTGCGATCAGTGTGAAAGTCTTGGAGAAGAAGCTTTTACAATTAGAAACAGCATGTTTCTTCAAGCATCTTCTGTGGCCTGAAGTATGAAGCCAGCTCATCCAACCCCAGGGTGTTTCTTCAGGCTTTTCACTGCATGGTTGTCCCTCCTCTAGGATATCTTTGACCAGCTGGCCCGGTCGCTGGCGCCCAGCATCCACGGGCACGACTATGTCAAGAAAGCGATCCTCTGCTTGCTGTTGGGCGGGGTGGAGCGAGACCTCGAGAACGGCAGCCACATCCGTGGGGACATCAATATCCTCCTCATAGGTACGGTGTGGGGACTTGTGTGGCTGCCTGGTCTTCCCCTGTGGGGTGTGGTTGCAGAAGTCTGGCATCTGTTAATGTGTGTGTCTGTACCTAGCTGTGTTTCGGTTCCTTTAAAGGGCAGAAGTCTCAAATGAATTTTTAAAGTTATGTCTTTATTATTTCTGGGTTCTCTGATTTTTTAATGTCTATTCTTCCAGGAATGGTAAAGGAAAAATTGAAAAAAAAAACACGAACAACCCGTTACTATATATTTCTGTTGTGTCAAGATCTGTGCTAGAAAAGCAGCATTGGCTGGGGGCGGGGGTTGGGGGTTCCGAGAGTCACCGCTGCCCTGTCCCACTACAGGAGACCCGTCGGTCGCCAAGTCCCAGCTGCTGCGGTATGTACTATGCACGGCACCGCGGGCCATCCCCACCACCGGCCGGGGCTCCTCCGGTGTGGGTCTCACAGCCGCTGTCACCACAGACCAGGAGACAGGTAAGGGTGGAAAGGTCCTTGGCAGAGGTCTGGCGGTGAGATGAGCATAGATGCTTTGAGCTTGCTCCGGGCCCTGGCTGGTGTTGGGAAGATACACCTGAGAGGTTAGAGTAGGCCTGCCTGGAGGGGACTGAGTATCTGGCAACAGTGAATGAATGATGTAAATGGTTTGGGTGGCCCTCTAGTGACAAGAATGTCTCCTGGAAGGCTGTCAGAGAGAGTTCTGAAGGAGAAAGCTTCTGACATTTGAAGAGAGAGAAAAATGAAGATTGTTACTACTTTATGCATTAGAGGAAAGGTTTTGAAGGCCAGTGAAAAGAGAACAGAGATCTAGTTGGGAAATGGCTTGAAGAAGGTGAGGCTCAAAGAGGAAATCTGTGAAGGAAGGCCGTTGGAGGCTGGCTGCTTAGGTATCAAAGTGGGACAAGTAATACTGTCCAGATCGGAGCTTAAACAGATGACCCCAGGGTCTGCTCCGAGTCTTAGAAGCTGACACCTCTTCACTGCGTTCTCCCGCTTATGTGATGGCGCAGGATGCTTAGAAGTAGATTGACATCTCCCCCCGTCCCCCACAACCTGGATGGTAGTGTGTTTTTCCCTCCCCACCTCCCAGGTGAGCGCCGTCTGGAGGCGGGGGCCATGGTCCTGGCTGACCGAGGCGTGGTCTGCATCGATGAGTTTGACAAGATGTCTGACATGGACCGCACGGCCATTCACGAGGTGATGGAGCAGGGCCGAGTCACCATCGCCAAGGCCGGCATCCACGCCCGCCTCAACGCCCGCTGCAGTGTTTTGGCAGCTGCCAACCCCGTCTACGGCAGGGTGAGTAGAGTCGGGCACTCACCTGCTGTCCTCACCTTCATTTGGTTTTGCTGAATAACTGGGCTGTGGAGTTTATTCCAGGTGACCCAGACCACAGACTACAGTAAGTTCGTCATCTGGCTACTGCCCTTGGTTTAGGACAGTGGTTCCTCACCCATTCATCCACATCAGAATCCCCTGGAAAGTTATTTAAAACACATTTTTAAAAATACAAGGAGGAAAACCAAAGTGACCTGCAGCATCACAACGCAGGTAACTGATTGACATTGAAATGAGAGTACTGTACGCAGGTGGTGGAAGGGTTTATGAACAGAGCAGAGAGATATAATAAGGAGATTAATAGCCCGCCTTCTCTCTCCTGTTCGTTTCCCAAGAGAAAACCAGTGACAGCTCTTGAGTGCTTCAGAAAACCAAAACTTTTTAAAGCCTGTGCCAGTAAATACATTATCTCCTTGTTAAGAATTAATCTATTTGTCTTTGTTTCTTGGTATGACTATGATGTGCTTAGGTGTAATCTTTTATATTTATGCAGCTTGGGGTTTGCTTAGTTTAGGGGGGGTGATTTTTTTTTTAAGCAGCTGTCTACTATTCCATTGTATGGACGTACGATAATTTGTTTAGCGAGTCTCCACGTGCTAGACATTTGGTGTGTTCCCTTTTTCCTGCCTGCTGTTATGACTGAAGCTGCAGTGAATACCCCTTAATGTTCATCGTGTTAAACATTTAGGGATGAATACTTGGCAATGGGATTACTGGATTAACAGGTACATGCATTTTATGGTAGAGATTGCCAACTTGCCCCCTTTAAAGACTGTACCATCGTTATACTGTTAACTAATATTTACAGATGCTTTACATTTACTATCTCCTTTCATTCACTAACTGTGTGAGGGAGGAAGGTATTATCTTCATTTTACAGATGAGAAAATGAAAGCATAAAAGGTTAAGTAACTTGGTTGAGTCACAAACCAGAAAATGACAGAGAGGGTTTGAAGCCAGAGTCTGTACTGTGCGCTGACAGTTTATGATGCCACAGTGCATGAAAACACCAGTTTTGGTAGCGTATTTAAACATACAGGTGCTCAGTCCCCAGCCCAGAGTCTCTGAATCCAAATCTCTGGATTGGGGCTCCTGGGGGCTATGGTTTAGGAAGGTGCTATAGGTTGGTTCTAATGGATTAGTGTGGGTTGAGAAGCATATGATTTTTAGATGAATGATAACATGTGATATGTCATTCTGAAGGATTTATTTGGCAAATGTAGGGAGAAAATGGAGAAGGCAATGGCACCCCACTCCAGTATTGCCTGGAAAATCCCATGGGTGGAGGAGCCTGGTAGGCTGCAGTCCATGGGGTCACGAAGAGTCGGATACGACTGAGCGACTTCACTTTCACTTTTCACTTTCATGCATTGGAGAAGGAAATGGCAGCCCACTCCAGTGTTCCTGCCTGGAGAATTCCAGGGACAGGGAGCCTGCTGGGTTGCCGTCTATGGAGTCGCACAGAGTTGGACACGACTGAAGTGACTTAGCAGCAGCAGGGAGAAAATGGCAGGTCCTGAAATGTGAACGCGATCAGAATCGTTAATGTTACCTGCGAGATTGTCAGGCCTCTGACTGGGGAGCCATCGGCTGGTAGGCCTAGAGTTGAAGGATAAGAGTATGGGCGTTCTTGAATCCCAGGAAAACCTCCCTGGGTCCTTAAGATACTGTGGCTTATAGATTATCATCCATTTTTGTTGAGATTTTATCCAGTACCTTCTGAGTAAGGAGGCCCAAGGTTTCAGGGGTTTTTGGCTTAGCTAGCTCATCATGTCTTCATCACAGGTAGAAAGAGGGACTCATCTTCCAGAGCTGATCTACCTGAGAGTGAGAGCAGAATGAAGCTTGAGAAGGAGGAGGCTGGCTCTTAGACCCACACTCGCCCTGTTAAGAGGCACTAGAGCTGGGAGGTTGGGGCTCTGGTCACAGAGCGTAGTTCAGGGAAGGGCTGCACACAGAGGAGATGAATTCCGTTTTTTAGAAGCTTTGAAATGCTTTACTTCTTCACGGCTTGTTCGGTTTGTGTTCGAGGGTCTAGTCTTCTGTTCTCTCCCATGGCTGATCTGGCATTCTTGTTCTTTCTTGTGATCGATGTTGTCTCCCTGCTCCTTTTCTCCGGTGTTCCCCCTACAGTATGATCAGTACAAGACCCCCATGGAGAACATCGGGTTGCAGGACTCGCTGCTGTCCCGATTTGACCTTCTCTTCATCATGCTGGACCAGATGGATCCCGAGCAGGACCGGGAGATCTCAGACCATGTCCTCCGAATGCACCGCTACAGGGCACCTGGAGAGCAGGATGGTGACGGTGAGGCGGGGGGATGGACCAATGAGGGGGCGCCCAGACACAAGGCGCGCCCAGGCCCAGCCTGGGGTGGCGGGCGTGGCAGCATCTGGGATATGGAAGGCACCCCCGCCTCCCTGGTTCCTACGGTGTGTCTCTTGTCCATTTCGGGGTCTGGGAGCACCTCTGAGCATCTCCTTGGACCAAGTGGCCTCCTTGTTTGTGGGGCCCACGTGTCTGCTTCCTTCTGGGTCCATCCTTTGTGAGTCTTGCCTGTCTTCAGAAGAAGCGATTTTTCTCTGGATTCAGCTCTTTCTCCCTTCTCCTGACTTGGGCTTCTCAGCTATGCCTCTTGGCAGTGCTGTGGATATCCTGGCCACAGACGATCCCAACTTCAGCCCTGATGACCAGCAGGACACCCAGATCTACGAGAAGCATGACAACCTTCTGCACGGGATGAAGAAGAAGAAGTAAGCATTCTCCACACCTCCTCCTTGAGGGAACCTGACATCTGTGTCACGTTAGAGCTGCCCGGCCAAGGTCATGCTTGGAGTCATCATCATGGGGATCTGTTTTCTTTTCTGGATTCGCAGAATTTTACATGGTCACTTGCCTTGTGAATGTTTGTGGGTGATCAAGCTTAGGTTTTGGTCTTTTCCTAAAATAGAAGGCTTTGACGACCCGCCTGACCTGTGATGGGTGTGTCTTGTTACCCATATATGTGAAGTGTTGCACAAATCGCACCGCCCTTTGCGTGCATGTTGAAGGGGTGGTAGATCACAAACACTGGAAAGTCTGCAGTAGGTTTGGATAAAGGAGACTTGTGCTCAAGCGCTCAGAGCCTGATAGCTGTGCTGTGCTCAGTCGCTTCAGTTGTGTCCCACTCTTTGTGACCCTGTGGTCTATAGCCCACCAGGCTCCTCTGTCCATAAATTCTCCAGGCAAGAATACTGGCATGGGTAGCCATGGCGTTCCTCTACATTTGGCTGTGGTGCAGTAGGAAACACTGTGTAATCTTGAAACATACTGGTTTAAGAATGTAGAATTTGGAGTCAGAAAATGAAATTTGAGTCCACTTAAAATTCTCTGAGCCATACTTCTCCCACTGATAAAGTAGGACAGATAACACCTAAACTACCTACGTCACAAGTAATTCCTAAGTAATACTATAGAATTAAATAAAAACCCGTGACAGAGTTTTGTACATGTCCTGTATAAAAGGGGTTTGTGACACTGGGTTCCAGGCCATGTCTGCCCTGTCACGTGACCCCGACTTCCCCGAGGAGGGGCAAGGCCACGACCCCAGGCAGGTGCCCAGGCCAGGGCAGGGGAGTGACATTCACCGTGTGTGTGTGTGGGTCCAGGGAGAAGATGGTGAGTGCGGCGTTCATGCGGAAGTACATCCACGTGGCCAAAATCATCAAGCCGGTGCTGACGCAGGAGTCGGCCGCCTACATCGCGGAGGAGTACTCACGCCTGCGCAGTCAGGACAGCATGAGCTCGGACACCGCCAGGGTGAGCCTGCCGCGGGGACGGTGACCCGGAGAGTGGGGACCGGAGCCCCTCAGGATGAGGCTGGGGAGGGAGTGCCCGCTCGCCAGGAGCACTGGAGTCATTTTAGTGTCGTGATTCCTGCCCTTTTGCTCTCTGGCCTGAAGGGCTTCCTATTACACCATTGCTTGTCATCTGGGCCTCAGTGGGTTCACCCACCTTTAGAAAGAGTGTCCTCAGACAACCCCTCTCATAACCACCGCCCCCTGACTTGTGGGTGTGACTCTGGACAAAGAATGTGAAGCTCTTCGAGTCCCCTTTTGCTCATCTCTAAAGCTGTTCCAGGTTGTTAATGGCTGACACTGAACATAAAAGCGGGGTCCTGGCGTGTGGCAGGCCCTGTGGAAAGGGTCTTCCCCACTGGCCTCCCTCTGGCCAGGAGACACCTGGTTGAATTCTTCCCTGGTCAACTCGTCTCCCCTCCCTTAACCCTCTGTCATGTTTTCCCGGTTACTTTTCTTTTGGAATTATATGTAGTTTTTCTGGCTAGGTGGCTTGGACTTCCCTCCCCGTGCAGGTGGGTTTGACGGGCACGCTGCGGGGTTTCTGGAGGATGGTTCCCCCTGTTCTCTCCCCGCAGACGTCTCCAGTGACAGCCCGGACCCTGGAAACCCTGATTCGCTTGGCCACAGCCCACGCCAAGGCCCGCATGAGTAAGACTGTGGACCTGCAGGACGCAGAGGAGGCTGTGGAGCTCGTCCAATATGCTTACTTCAAGAAGGTGAGTGTCCAGGTGCTGTGCCTGCAGCTCCTCTGAGTGGGTCGTCTGTGCTCGGGCCTCCCAGCCATGCATGGCTGACCCTGGCATCTGGAACATTGGCAGAGAGCAGTGGCCTTTCCAGTGCCCTCCCTCTCCACTGGTTCTCAGCCATGTGAGAACCAGCACGTGAGAACCAGCTGGAAGGCTTTAAAATACTGAAGTCAGAGCCCTTGGAGGCCTCAAAGATTCTGGTTTCATTGATGAGCAGCACCTCAGCTGACGGCTCCTCTGTCTGCTCCTTCTTTTGCCTCTTGAAGAAGCAAGTATTTCCAGAGTCTCAGCCTTCCTCTTGGCAGCTTCTTCAGGTGTCCTTCACACCTGCTGCTCCTCCCGGAAGTTCCCGCATGTCTGCTGCTATGACACAGTGTGTGTCTGTCTTGTTACACAGTGGGCCTGGAGGCCTCGACTCCCTTCTCCACCTTGTCCTCCCCACCCACCAGTTGGATGGATTGTAGCCCTTGGGGGTTCAACTGTGGGTCTGATGAGATTTTCTTGACAATCTCTTTGCTCATGTGGGAGTTGTCTTAAACACCTAATCTACAAAGAAATGGCTTGTTTTTCCACTTAAGCATTATGGGATAGACTTGTTCTCATTCACTTCTGTATTCAGTGGACACTCCTGGAGTGCATGCTCTGAGAGGGATGTGGCACACGGCTCCCAGCAGTTTTAAAGATGGGTCACAGCCGACCCCCTGACCCCAGTCCTAGGCTCAGGGATGAGCAAGGCCAGGGCATCAGACCCAGGGGGCTCTCTGCTGCTGCTGGTGGTCGGGCAGGTGGAGCTGTTCGGTCCCCAGCATCCATGATCCTCCCGCCCACCCACACGTGGTTTGGTCCTAGGTTCTCGAGAAGGAAAAGAAACGTAAGAAGCGAAGTGAGGATGAATCCGATGCGGAAGATGAAGTGGAGAAGAGCCAGGAGGACCAGGAGCAGAAGACGAAGAGGTTGGATGGGACGCAGAGGAAGGAGATGAAAGGCTCTGGTGTCGGGGGGGGGGAGGGGCAAGGCTGCAGGAGGGGTTGCCCAGACCAACGCTGCAGAGGGTTGGAGGGTGGAGGTGACTTGGACAGAGAGCGTTACAGCCCCCTTTGTCCTCTTTGTGAGGATTTGGGCCTCTTTCCTGCTAGAGAAGCTCTGGGAGACTGCTGGGTTCACACTTCAGAAGTCTTTCCTCCGGATTCTCATTTGAGGCCTGAGACTGAATTTCTGAGGGTGGGCGACAGGGACAGAGCCTTGGGAAGCAGGGCCTGCTTGTGCTGTAGTCCATGGACCTTTGGTCTCTTTGAGAAAAGGCAGCGGTTTGTACGGGCCTGGGCCCAGCATTCCATTTGGACTACTGGTGTTTTAGGAGGAGGATCTGTCCCTCGGACGCCAAGGAAGGGGACTCCTATGACCCCTATGACTTCACCAACACGGAGGAGGAAATGCCTCAGGGTGAGCAAGCAGCCTCCACTGGTAAAAAGGGTCTGGGTTGCCCGGCTCTTTAATGCTCTGTGTTACGCATTTGCGTGTGGGTTCCCACTCGGCTCCCTGCTTGGGACCCTGTGTCCAAGAATCGAGGAAACTCAGAACTTTGGAAATAAGCTTTGCCCCCTCGTCTGCCTCCTCGGTGCACCATGCTCTTTGCCAAGCCTGGCGCGAGTGTCCCAGATAGCATGGGCTCTGGAGCTCCTGCCTGACCGGAGCCTTTCTTGAAGCTGCTTTGGCTGGCCCCACGTGAGCCCCAGGGTTGCAGGCTCAGGGTGGAAAGGGGCCTCTGGGGTCGTGGACATGGCTTCACCTTGTCCTCTGTTCTCTGGAACCTTTTCCCCTCAAGTGCACACTCCAAAGGCAACAGACTCACAGGAGACCAAGGAGTCCCAGAAGGTGGAGTTGAGTGAATCCAGGTGAGTAGGGAAGGACCTCTTCCCTGGAGGTAGGAAACAAGCTGTCATCAGCAGAGCTCAAAACTAGGGGCCCAAGGGTTTCTAGAATGTTTTCTATTCTGATGACAATTTCAGGCTTGAAAAAAGTTATGAAAATTATGTAAAGAACTCATACATTTTTAGAATCCCTGGTTGTTTAGGTTTTACCATTTGCTTCATAAATAATTCTCTGTGAGAATTTAAAACCGGATATCCTTGTGCCATTAGGAAGAGGAGTCTTAGAGCAAGGATAGAATTTGTGTCTCACTGAAGCCTTGGAGTTTTCTCAGTAGGTTGTGTAGGTATACTTAAAAAATATGTTTATTTTTTCTTCTCACTGGATGGTTGTCATTGGTTTGGGATAATCAATTTTTACCAGTAGAGGTTCAGAAACAGTTTTATCTAAAAACTTTTTGTTTACTGGATACCAAAGGAGCTCCATGGCTAAGGTTTGCTTTTTTATTTTAATACCTTAACATACACAGTGTCTTCACTGAAAAAAGTTGAAACACATCATAAAGTATTTAGGTAGAAACGTTAAGATCAAGTGTAAGTCCAGTCCCCAGGACAGCGAATGAACTGTATCTGAAAGCACTCTGTGAATCTTGGAGGTCTGTCTTCAGTGACTGCAGGGTTCCCATAGTATGAATGTGTGTGTTCTTGTGTTTTCTGATGAGGGATATCTGGCTTTCCTAAGACTGCTCTTCACAGTAAGACACAATCTTAACATATGTCATTACAGCGGTGAGGATGGAGCTTTGGGGTTAGTTTCTAGGAATGGATTCCCAGAGTCAGAGGAGATGCACCTCAGAATTATAGCACATGTGGCTAACTTGCCTCGCAAAGATGTCATCCCAGTTTGCGTTTCTGCCAACAGTGTACAGACGCCAGTTTTCCCTCATCCTCAGTGGCCTTTGGTTTTTAAAATGCTATTATTTCTCTATGGGCAGGAAGCTCTGTAACACAACCGCTTAGCTTTGAGGGAGAAGCTTGGGTGCGGAGTGGCCATCAGGGGCAGTCTATAGGGGACACTGAGGCTCACGGGCTCTGACGTCGTTGTGGCGGCTTCCTCCTCCTTCACCCTCTCTCTCCCGTCCTGGGCAGGTTGAAGGCCTTCAAGGCGGCCCTCTTAGAGGTGTTCCGGGAAGCTCATGCACAATCGGTTGGCATGAATCGCCTCACGGAATCCGTCAACCGAGACAACGAAGAGCCCTTCTCCTCTGCGGAGATCCAGGCCGCGCTGAGCAGGATGCAGGACGACAACCAGGTCATGGTCTCCGAGGGCATCGTCTTCCTCATCTGAGGGCCCTCGTCTTTGGACTGTGGGATCCGGCCAAGAAAGTTCCTTCCAGTTTCCTCTTCGCCCTCCCCCCAGCCCAGCCTTTGCCTTCATTCCCTGAACGTCAGTGTTGAATTGAACTGAAGTGGAGGACAGGTGACAAGCAGAGTCAGGACTTGGTGGAAGCCTGAGGACGGGTCAGGAAAACTGCCGTGGGGTCAAGAGAAGGTGGACGGGACCAAGGCGATGCGTCTTCACTGCACAAGACTAAACCACAAGGGTCCTTCCCCATCCCCACTGCCCGTTCCAAACAAGCCACACCATTCTTCACTGTAGACGGCACAACTTCTGAGTATGTTAGGGGGTCACAGCTGGTTTCTGTTCATGTGTTGGCTTCCACCCCCCAGCACTTTGGTCTAGAACAGACTCTGGTGGTTCTGTGCGGATGGAGAGAGACTGAGGCAAGTCCTCAGACCTAGAAAGCTTGCTTTGCGGTAGCACCAGTTAAGACTCATATGGAATTTTGACCCAAACACCCAAGACGTTAAATAAACACTCATTTTTTGTACTCTCCATGTGGCCTTAATACTGTGTGATTTTTTGGACACATTTCATTGTATTTTCTGCCAGCGTTCCACCCTGTGCGATGGGCTGCCTGCGTTTGCACCGCATCACCAATAGGTGGCAGCAGGCCGCCGTGCTCTCTGGGGATTATTAGGCTTTCGCAGGGCTGATTTCTTCCCCAAGGACCTCAGCATTTATGTTAAAACTGCAAACCAAACCTTGCCAATTCAGGATAGCTTAGCGGCCACAGAAGGCCAGTGTGTGAACGTCCAGGAGAGTTGACCCTTTGCATGGCTTTTCTGAACAGGAATCAAAGCCCCTTCATGCAAAAATAATAACCCAGTATGTCAGACCCTCAAAATCTGTGAATTCTTGCCCATTAAGAGATCCCCTTACATGTAGGATTTTTGTGAAGCCTCCTAACTCCTGATGTCCAGCCCTTGGGGTCTGTTTGTTTGCCCAGAAGTCAGTGGAGGGTCCAGGGCAAGACTTCTATCCTCTATATGGTTTTGGTAGCTTCTGAGGAACTTTTGAGGTTATTTAAAAAGAAAAAAAAAAATTGTGACTCGATGGGGGGCCTGGGTCGCATGGATTGGAGGCTGCCCCCGAGAAGAGGTGGTGTGGGTTCCTAGCTGTGAGATCTGGGAGCTGCTTCCTTCCCCTTGTTGCTGAGGGGGCCTGTCACCCTGAGGCCATGAAGCAGTAGTGGGGAGTTCAGTTTTATCTTCATGTTTTTTTCACAGATGTGAAATATCAAATTCTGTTGGCAGAGCCCCAGGGAGTACAATCCAGGGAGTGAGCAGTGATACCAGAGGAGGACTTGGATGGAACTGCATACTGGCAGCAAGTCTCGTATTGTGCGGGGTGAAAATAGAGGACTTGATGCTCTGGAGGCCTCGAGGTTGGGGATACACATACATGTCTAATGTGTCAGTGAAGAGTTGAAAACTACAAAATATATGCAAATGAGAGCTGAAGGAACTGAGGGGCCAAGAGAGTCAGGACAGGGTGGGAGCTTTTGATGTGGTGTTATAGGAAGAAGAGCTAAGGTCTCCTCAGGGGAGCATTTATTAGAAGGCCGAATGCTATGTCAATGGGACTTCTGTCCTCTCTCCTTCACACCTGATGAAACAGGCACGCACGGGGTGGGAGAGTAATCAGGTGAATGAGGTGATTCGGCAACAGCTGTAATACCGCATTTAGCCATAAAAACGGAAGGTAGAAGAGTATCAGCTGTCAAAATAGATGTTACCCGTATTAAAATAACCTGACTCTTAGGTACTCAGTGAATCTCCACGTTGAGTTTCTAAAAATGTGTGTGTGTTGTTTCCCAACTTGTAGCAACAGAAGAGCATTTAAAGGAAATAATTGCTGAGCATTTAAAGGAAATAATTCTTACTTCTTGCCCAGAGACCCCCTCTTCCTGCTACAAGGACCTGAACGAGGCTGCTGGGCAGAGGGGATCTGGTGTGTGAGTCAGTGTCCTCTGAGGGTGTTGCTGTGGCCACAGATGGCAGAGGTGGCCCAAATACCAGGGGAAAAAACACTTCTTTCCAAAAGAGAAGTTTGTTTCCATTTATGTGTGCCATCTAAAAGAGGTCAAATACTTTGGGGGTCTTTGAAAAATCAGTTACCTCTTGAAAGATTTTATGTTACCTTACTCCTGAACCCTCCTAGATAAACAACATGTCAGGGTGAGAGGAGAGCTGTCAAAACAGACAGTTGGTCAATGTGGATGGAATCCAGTCCTCTGCCACTTACCAAAGAACTTCAAGTGTTGAGCTGCTAATTCATCTGTAAAATGGGGCTAACTTCTGCCTTTGCGGGGTGCACCTCACCTTTGTGAGGTGACTGAGGGCAGCTGTTAGGTGCTAGCCAGCGGGGAAATACTCCATGGTTCTGCCCTTATCACTGTAGATTCCAAATTTCAGTAAAACAAAGTGAGTCATTTTGATGTGTGAAAAAGACTCACTATCCTTGGATTGAAATCATTGAAAACGATTTCCCCATGTGGGGTCCCAGAGCTCTGTCCTCTTTCCTGCCTTTCCAGGCCTTTCCTTTCTTTAAAAAAATTTTTTTTTTGTTTGTTTTGATGTGGACCATTTTAAAAATCTTTTTTGAATTTGTTATAGTATTGCTTCTATTTTTATGTTTTGGTTTTTTGGCCAGGAGGCATGTGAGATCCTAGCTCCCTGACCTGGTAGCAAACCCGCACCCCCTACCTTGGAAGATGATGTTTTAACCACTGGGCCCCCAGGGAGGTCCTTCCAAGCTTTCCTTGATGGTTCCTGACCTCCAGTCCAAATAGCTCTGACCCAGGTCCATCTCACAGGGAGGACCCCTGCCTTGGTGTATGACAATGGGCTCTTGGCTGTCTCCCAGGGACAAAGCCTGCTCAAGGTGGGCAGTGTCACCTTGGGCCTCACAAGAGCCCTGCAAGGTGGGATCATCAGGACAACATGGATGAGGAAGGAAAGGAGGGGAAACACTCCCTGAAACCAAGAATCCATAGGTTGTACCCTTCTCATTTTCCCTGAGTTTTCAACCCACCCATTGCCCTAATGACTCCAGACTTTTCCTGGGGTGAGGTTTCCCCAGAGGCTGTGGTTGGTGGAATCAGGCAGGTGCTGGGGGTGCCCTGTGGGTCAGCTCCCCGGCTGCTCCATCCTCATACCAACTAAGTCCTTCCCTCCCCGAGCGTCCCCCTTCCCTCCCCAGGAGCCAGGTGCCACCACTTCCACTCAACGGGAGGGGATTTGAAAGGTGGGGCATCGTGCCCTGGTTCTGGATGGGCAGGTAATCTCCCCCAAGAGCCTAAAGCTGGCAGAGGAAGTGAGACACACCCCCCCTGCCCCCCACTGGGCAGCAGGGACCCTGAGCTTGAGTTCCTTTCTGGCAGTAAGTGGCTGAGTTCATGTGCCAGGCTGGCTGAGCCACTTCCTTACAGGGAAGTGCTTGGTTTCTTGATCTGGAAGAGGGGGTGGTTGAAGTAGGTGATGATCTCTGAGGTCCCTTCCAGTAATGCATGAGACACCGGGGTCACTTCTACCCAGAAAACACATTAGCCCTGGTACCACTTGGAGGCAGGTCAGAATGAGTCTACCATCCTGTTAAACACATTTTTTAAGGTTAGTGATATTTGTGCTTCTCAATTTTGTGACTGGAACTCCAGGATATTTCCCACTGTCTCAGGGAATTGTATTCAATTCCTAGAAAAAAAAATTAGAATAAAATTAATTTTTATTTAACTTCACTTTAATTGGTTTTAATAAGTTCTTTTTCTTTTTTTTCCTGGTTTGCTGCCTCGGTGATGAATGCTGGTTTCTGCCTGGTTCTTTACTTACTAGAATGGACTCCTACCTCATTCTCTTCTGTTTTCCCTCAAGGGAGAGAATTAAGATTCTAAATTCTTTTCGTATCATACCTTCAGTAACACTGGCAATTTAGAGTTATGTAATTGGTAAGTTCTTCCTATCATTACACATAACAAATGCAGAAAAGGCAACTGTCTACCACTTTACAATCTTTGAGAACCAGAGGTGATAAGTTGGTAGAGTGAGACATCTTAAGAGCTGTCATTGAAACCATCTGATTGCATGTTCATTTATCTTGGTATTCCAATAAATGTGTGTAAGATTATGTACAAAGGCTAAAAAGTATTTAGAATTAAAAAAAGATGAAAGACTGGCTTCATTTCCCATCTTCTTCAGAGAGCAGGCAGAATGTCTCAGATATGCTGACTTCAGGGCAGACATGGCTTAGAAGAGTCTGCTCATCCTGCAAGTCTGATCCTCTGACAACCCCTCACTCTCCACCAGGCCCTGGGAGCCTGGGCTTCACATGTTCTCCAGCCTGCATCTGGAAGAAGTTATTTTTCCTTCTCTTGACTCAGAATCATGAGCCCTGGGTTTGAATTTCTGCTCTGCTATTTAATAGCTGTGTGACTTTTGACTGGAGAAGGGAATGGCTACCCACACCAGTATTCTTCCCTGGAGAATTCCATGGACAGAGGAGGCTAGTGGTTTACAATCCGTGGGGTTGCAAAGAGTCAGACATGACTGCTTCCATGCACTCCAGTTCCTTGCAGTCTTAACCTGTGAAGTGGAGAGATTTATGGGTTTGTTGTGAGCTTCGAATACAGTGGTATATATGAAAAAAACTTTGTGAGCTGTATGGCTTTATCTACAATGTAAGGCTATTAATATTATAATCATTTTCCTCCCCGTGTAGCATTCTGTTAAAGAGAAAAACAGCCCTGGAAGAGCTGGAGAGAGAGATCCCTTCATTTGTAGGTGGAGACTACTGGGAAGCCTGGATCCAGGCAAGGCTCACTTGCTGGGTCCATCTGTAGGAAAACCATCCAACACCCTCGTTAGTCAGAGGGTTGAGACAGATTACTCCTGAAAGTCACAATGGAGGCAGACAGCCAAGGTATAGAGTTGTCTCCCCTATCTTAATGGCTAATCTAACCTGGGTGCTAGGTGAAGGGGTGCTCAGGACACCTGTGGGTGTGAGAGGATCACAGGATAGGAAATCTGGCAATGAGGTCCCCTCTGGCTTCTTGGTTGGCATAAAACCTGCGTAATGCACATAGTCATGTGCAATTTACAGGCAGCTTCCTCTCCAGTTTAGGTGAGTGCTCAGGTCTGTGTGGCCAGAACCTTCTCAAGAGTCATCGTTTTCCCTCCATGTCCCCACCATCTTCCTCTGCTCTCCTGCTGGACGAATACAATGGAGCAAATCTGGGAGGAGCTCTGCCCACCGGAAGCACTTCCTCTCTGTTTCACCCCTTCCACTGTCCTTCCTGCCTCCCTCCGCTCTTCTCTCTCGATTTCCTTCTCCTCCACCCCCTTCTTCAAGCATCCTTCATCCCCTCCCCTCAGCAAAGATGAAGAACTGTCTCTCACAGGAAACCCGTTTCATCCTGTGGTTCTATAGCATTTCTAGGAACCCTAGGAGAACCTGAGAGTCATATGTCATTCTCAGTCAGTCCACACAGGAGTGAAAGTGACACATTTCTCCGAAGTGTGCTGGTTTCAGTGCCTTTCTCTGTGGTCCTCCCCAACCTCCATTTTTTTCTCTTCTTAATCTGTATTTTCATGGAAAACATGAAGTGATGGCACTTAGAATGATTCAAATTGCTTTTCAGAAAAAGAGGAAAAAACTGAAGGTACATTATTCCTCACCCCCCACAGATATGCACACACTAAAACACTCACATATGTGTGCACTCACACACACCTCTACTCCCAAGACTGAGACAGATCCCCAAATTGGAAGAGAACATGGAGATGGTCCAGTTCAAACAGAGCTCCCTGGTGCACCATTCCTCTCTGGAATGTCATTACAGATGTTTATCAAGCTTTAGTATGATCTTCTAGTGACTGATCCCTCTCCCTTCAAAAAATTTTCTAAATACTTGAAACCAATGTTGTGTGCCTGTAAGCTTTTTTTTTCCACCAAAATATCCCTCTCTAAGATTTTTTGAAATTTAATTATTTTTGGCTGCACTGAGTCTTCATTGCTTTGTGTGGGCTTTCTCTAGTTGTGGTGAGCAGGGTCTACTCTTCCTTGCCATGCGTGGGCTTCTCTTGTTGCAGAGCACAGACTCTAGGGCTCAGGCTTCAGTAGCTGCGGCGTGTGGGCTCACTAGTTGTGAAGCAGGGGCTTAGTTGCTCTGTAGCACCTGGAATCTTCCTGGACCAGGGATCGAACCTATGTTCCGTCCCCTGCGTTAGCAGGTGGATTCTTAACCACTGCACCACCAGGGAAGTCCTCATTAAGACTTTTCATAAGTTACTGGTCTACTAGAAATTGAAAATAATGAAGGAGAGGAAAAACTTTGTCCTTTACCCTCTGGGATTCAGTACCTGGGGTCCTGCAAATTAAACTGACAAAAACAGATTACCAGAGAAAGGATTTATTATGTGTGTATACAGAGACTTTTGCAGAAAAGACGTGAGGTCTCAAAGATGCAGTTAGACTCAGTGGCTTAGATACCATTTTAACAAAGTCATAAATGTAGAGAGATAACTAGACAAAGGAAGGAGGGAGTGTCGAATTTTTAGGGGAAGTAGATAGTGGGAAGGTAAGTGTATGGGGAAAGCTGAAGAACTGTACAAAAAAGATCTTCACGACCAAGATGATCATAATGGTGTGATCACTCACTTAGAGCCAGACATCCTGGAATGTGAAGTCAAGTGGGCCTTAGAAAGCATCACTACAAACAAAGCTAGTGGAGATGATGAAATTCCAGTTGAGCTATTTCAAATCCTGAAAGATGATGCTGTGAAAGAGCTGCACTCAATATGCCAGCAAATTTGGAAAACTCAGCAGTGGCCACAGGACTGGAAAAGGTCAGTTTTCATTCCAATCCCAAAGAAAGGCAATGCCAAAGAATACTCAAACTACCAGACAATTGCACTCATCTCACACACTAGTAAACTAATGCTCAAAATTCTCCAAGCCAGGCTTCAGCAATACGTGAACTGTGAACTTCCAGATTTTCAAGCTGGTTTTAGAAAAGGCAGAGGAACCAGAGATCAAATTGCCAACATTCGCTGGATCATGAAAAAAGCAAGAAAGTTCCAGAAAAATATCTATTTCTGCTTTATTGACTATGCCAAAGCCTTTGACTGTGTAGATCACAATAAACTGTGAAAAATTCTGAAAGAGATGGGAATATCAGACCACATGACCTGCCTCTTGAGAAACCTATATGCAGGTCAGGAAGCAACAGTTAGAACTGGACATGGAACAACAGACTGGTTCCAAATAGGAAAAGGAGTATGTCAAGGCTGTATATTGTCACCCTGCTTATTTAACTTATATGCAGAGTACATCATGAGAAACGCTGGGCCGGAAGAAGCACAAGCTGGAATCAAGATTGCCGGGAGAAATATCAATAACCTCAGATATGCAGATGACACCACCCTTATGGCAGAAAGTGAAGAGGAACTAAAAAGCCTCTTGATGAAAGTGAAAGTGGACAGTGAAAAAGTTGGCTTAAAGCTCAACATTCAGAAAACGAAGATCATGGCCTCTGGTTCCATCACTTCATGGGAAATAGATGGGGAAACAGTGGAAACAGTGTCAGACTTTATTTTGGGGGGCTCCAAATCACTGCAGATGGTGACTGCAGCCATGAAATTAAAAGACACTTACTCCTTGGAAGGAAAGTTATGACCAACCTAGATAGCATATTGAAAATCAGAGACATTACTTTGCCAACAAGGGTCGGTCTAGTCAAGGCTATGGTTTTTCCAATGGTCATGTATGGATGTGAGAGTTGGACTGTGAAGAAAGCTGAGCACTGAAGAATTGATGCTTTTGAACTGTGGTGTTGGAGAAGACTCTTGAGAGTCCCTTGGACTGCAAGGAGATCCAACCAGTCCATTCTAAAGGAGATCGGTCCTGGGTGTTCTTTAGAAGGAATGACGCTAAAGCTGAAACTCCAGTACTTTGGCCACCTCATGCAAAGAGTTGACTCATTGGAAAAGACTCTGATGCTGGGAGGGATTGGGGGCAGAAGGAGAAGGGGATGACAGAGGATGAGATGGCTGGATGGCATCACTGACTTGATGGACGTGAGTCTGAGTGAACTCCGGGAGTGTGTGATGGACAGGGAGGCCCGGCATGCTGCGATTCATGGGGTGCAAAGAGTAGGCCACGACTGAGCAACTGAACTGAACTGAAGTGAATTAAAGATAAGGATAATTTAGTAGAGTTTGTTATGCCAACTGAAGTTGGTGTCTTTTCCATCCATAAGAGTTGTCCCCCTCTTTGTAATATGTGAATTTCCTTTACAAATAGAGATCTATGTTACCTTTACAAAGGGAAATTAATGCCTGGTTTTTAGACAGAAGGCTTCCCAGATGATGCAGTGGTAAAGAATACATCTGCCAATGCAGGAGATGCAAGAGACTCTGGTTTGATTTCTGGGTTGGGAAGATCCCCTGGAATAGGGAATGGCAATCCACTCCATATTCTTGTCTGGAAATTTTCCTGGGAAATTCCATGGACACAGGAGCCTGGTGGGCTACATACAGTCCATAGGGTCACACAGAGTCGAGCACGTTTAGACAGAAACGGGGAAAGGCAGAGAGTTTTTCCTGAGTCTGCTGTTTCTCAGTTTGCCTTCAGTTCAAATTAATCCTTATGCCAAAGTGGCATCTTTTGTGTGGCATATTCTAATCCTCCTCATTTAGTAAGAAACTGGGTGGAAGAAGTTCACTAGTATGGCCATCAAATTAAGTCAAGTGAGTAAGTATTCACTGAGCATCAGCAATGGTGAGTGTATTTGTTGGGATGTGGGTGTGCAGAAGTCATGGGTGTCTCTTCTAAAGAGTTTTAGATTCAGAGAGCAGATTAGGAACAAACACTTAAACTTTTCACTTTAAAAAGCCAAAGTACATAAAAATAGCCATTCAAGGGGACAGTAGAAAAGTTTTCTCCAGAACTTGCTGAATGAAATGCCACGAGAGCAAGCAGAGAGGCCAGAAGAGGGACAGATACAAGTGGGTTTTGCATCAGAGACGGATTTTGTGGAAGAGTTCAGGAGTTTGGGTGGAGCCTAAATCTTCTGGTGGCTCAGACAGTAGAGAATCTGCCTGCAGTGCGGGAGACTGGGGTTCCATCCCTGGGTTGGGAAGATCCCCTGACGAAGGCAGTACAGTATTCTTGCCTGGAGAATTCCATGGGCAGAGGAGCCTGACAGGCTACAGTCCATTATAGTCCATGGGGTGCAGAGAGTCAGACATGACTGAGCGATTAAATCAGCAGAACTGATATGATCTTCCCAGAAAAACGATCTGGTCTTCAGAGGAGAAGGGCTCAGAAATATAAAACATTTTGTGGAGCAGAATCTGGAAAATGAGTTTCTTGCATGTGGATGGTTTGGGAAGGTGAGTTCCTTTAACAAACTAGGTTGGGACCATGCATCAGATTTAGGCCACTGTCTCAGGGGTTGGTCATCCCTACCTAGTGGCAGGAGTGGAGTGCAAGGGCATCTTTCTGGGGCAAGCTCCTCCATCCCCACTCACCACCCCAAAACTTTGTGGGTTGTCTGCATGGGACTGGGGGAAAGTCCAGGAGCATACGTTGCTGATCCCCGGTTCCTGAACGACCCTGGTAGAAACAGCTGGGGAGAAATTATGGTGGCAGGAAGCCAGGAACATTTGACAGACACTCACTTGGGCTTTCCCCGAGCATGGCACTCCGGTAGTCAGTTGACTAATACCATTCACCTCAATGCAGGAAATTAGCTTGTTTTGCTGAGTAAGTGAAAGCCTGCACGAAACCCTGAGTTGCCTGCAGCTTGCCTATGAGTGGCTTGGTCAGGTCAACCCAAAGCAGCGGCTGCTGAGTTTTGACCTGAAAAGACCTCACTTTCCTGGTCTCTCCATCCCTAGCCTTGCCAAGAGACCCTCCAGAGCAGGAGATGAGGTGCACAGTTCTTAGCTTCAAGGGAGTGCAGCTCTGAGATTTAAGGCTCTGATCTTCTTATCCCAATCACTTCTCAAGGGTACTTGACTGAATTTCTCAGCTTTAGAAAATGGAATGTGTCCAGTGAGCCCTGCTGTGATTTCATAAGAAATTTCTTATGTCCTACACTTTCTTTAATATTCCTTAAAGCAGGTACACCACGGAATTTCATGTGAGGAGAATCACTTGGAAATTTTATAAAAAGGAAGAATCTGATTCAGTAGATTTGCTGTGAGGGCCCAAGATTCTGCATTTATTTTTTGCATATATTTTCAGGCTTTTTTCCGAGTATACATTAATATATATACACAAATATATACATGCATGTATATAGTATACATCTACATCAAAGGAACGTCCTGCTTTATATGAAGAACTGTACCTTAATATTTTCAAAATTTGTTATGAAAAAGATATTTTTAGTTATTAAATTTTCTTGGAAAATAATTTCTAGTGGCTACATAGGTTTTATCATAAATACTTGCTAACAGGTACTTAACTATTACTCTATTGTTAGAAATCCAGTATATTTTCAATTTTCCCACACTGAATATTCTTGTATGTGGATCTTTGAGTACTTCTCTATTTCTTTAGAATAATTCCCAGGGGTAGGACATTTTTTTAGGTTTTTGCTGTACATTATCAAATACCCTACAAAAGTTGTACCAATACACTTCTGGCTAAAATACCTGAAAATGCCCCTTTTTACTATTCTCCTGTTAATATTTCACATTTAAAAATCTATGCCAATTTCATAGCCTAAATATGGAATTCTGTTCTAATTTACATTACTTTGTTTTTGAGGCTAACCTGTTTCTTCATATATTCATTATCTATTTTCTTCTAATTTAAACATTTTTACTTTTTTATATATATAATTGAGATATAATTGACCTGGTATATTAATTTCAGGTATAAAACAACGATTCCATCTTTGCACATATAGCTAAATGATCACCATACTAAGTCTGATTAACATCCATCAACTGAGATTCTGCCTTTTTAACAAGCTCCCAGGTTCTAGTTTTCTAGATGGGGGTTGGGGGGATTGTGCTTACTTTCTCATTCCAAATTCTTCTTTTTAAAAATTTATTTTTTGGCTGTGCTGGGTCTTTGCTGTTGCATGTGGGATCTTAGTTTCCCAACCAGGGATCGAACCTGGGCCCCCTGCCTTGGAAGCACAGGAATCTCAGCCCCTGGATCACCAGTTAAGTACTTTTCATTCCAAATTCTTGTTGACCCATTTCTGCTGGCTCCTTTCCTGAGGCTGCCTTGTCTTTCTTTCTACATCACTTGGCTGCTGTGTGGACCTCATAGGACTGTTTTGCACATAAAGAATTTTATTCCAGGTGTGGAAATCATGGAAGAGAATTAAGGTACAATGTAGACGTGGAAACAATTTGAATACTAGACTCAGGACTCTGTAAAGTTCCCTTGTTATGTCAGCTTCTGAAGTTTCTAACTGGCATCTCTCTCCATTTCTCTTCTCTGGGGTGATAACTCAAGTTCCTGTTAATTGTATATGTAACAATTTCCTTCTCTGTTTCACCCTCAAAGAATAGAACTTCCATCTCTGTGTTTACCCTGGAGAGAGATGGCTTTTTCTTTGCTCTTCCAAAAAGGCCCAAGGTGAGTTCTCTCCAAAACAGAAGTGCCATCTGGTCTAACAGAAAGTTCACAGCACTCCTGGATGGAGGAAACTGTAATGTTGATTTTCTTCTTTTTTGGATAGTATTTTTATTTTTCTTCTTATCCGTGTCAAGTACTCAGCACAGTGACTGACACAGAATGAGCATTTAATAAATGGTGTTTCTGTTAACAAGGAGATAAAATTCTGGTGCAAATAGCTCCATGGTTCATAGAATAGATTCAGAATTGAGTGGTCCTGCATGCAGTCTGGAACTTCTCTCCACTGACCTCAACTCTATTCCATCCAGGGTTCCTAAGTCTCCCCGCACCATATGTTACTTTTCTTCTTTTTAGCCTTTGCTTCCAATCCTCTCCCTTCGTTTCTGTCCCCTTTGAATTCTATCCCCTGTAATTCTTTCATAGGTTCTTCACCTTTTCATCAGAAGATCAGGAATTGTACTGATTTTTTAGGCAATAGACAGACACACACATCCCCACACCCATGGAGGTAAAGACAGGAAGAAGAAGGGAGAGAGAGGGAGAAGGAGAGGGAAAGGAAGAGTGAGAGGGAAAAAGGCTTCTGTGTTTAAGCCCCAAGTAATTCCTATGCCCACAGACATCAGCATATGAAGACCCTGGCACAGTATTTTCACCCGACAAATAATCACTGTAATGAATTCTGATTTTTAAACTGAAAGTAAAGCCGTTTTGTTCTTGAAAATCTTTTCACAGTGGAAATACATTGATCTTAAAAAAAAAAAAAAGAATTTGTTGCTATGGAATGTCATTTTTCAGAGGTTCTATTAAATATTGGGTTGGCCAAAAGAATTCGAGTTTCTCTGTAACATCTTATATCTTTGGCTAAACCAACACATAATGGGTTTGAATATTTGACTCAAACAAATAGGTAAACATGAATTGGATACAAAGAATGCTAAAACTAGAAATAATCTTTTGCATTGAAAGGGAGAAAAAACGATCAGGTGGAGTTTGTAGGGTCTCTGACTTTACAGTTATAAGAGTGATCCATGTTTTTTGTCCAATAGGGGATTGAGAAGTTGGTTTATGAAAGGGAATGGGACATGAACTTTCAAAATGATCTCCAGACTGAAAAGGCAAATAAAACCTATACTTAATTCATTTGAATGGACCAAGAGGAGGAAGAATTGTTGTGCTTGAGGAGAAGAGCTGCAACAAAACTTGAAGGTTAGGAATAAAAGCCATAATGCTTCGAGGCCATTCTGACCTAATATTTTTTTTTTTTTTTTATATTTCAATGTCTTTATTTTTTTTAAATTTTATTTTATTTTTAAACTTTACATAATTGTATTAGTTTTGCCAAATATCAAAATGAATCCACCACATGTATACATGTGTTCCCCATCCTGAACCCTAATATTTTAACCCATATTCAGGGAGTCTAACTCTAACATAAATCAGTGCTTCAGGGAAATTAGAGAGAGTGTTTTAATATCATTTGGAAAAAAAAGAGTGGAGTTAAAGTAAATTATATGCTAATAGTTTTTGTTTGGTGAATAAGATAGTGAATGATATGATAATAAGTGATAATTTATTTTTTGCATTTAATTCTTTATAAATATTCTTTAAACCTGTTATATAACAACATTAAGGAGTCAGAGCTCTGATGAAAAAGTGAAAATAAGCAGAAAAGCCTATAAAATTATTTACTATCTCTCTCAGTCAGTTCAGATTAGGATAAACCCTTCCATTTAGAGAGAGAAAGAATGGGAAATGTATGCAGTAGTTTTGATCTGTTACAACCTTGAAATCCTGCTTGGCTGACACTGTGGGGATCCCATGGCCAGAGCATGTGGAATGTTCTTTGATCATACCCCAATTCTGCTTTTCCAGCGGGGCTTACCTCCTCAATACTTTTTGAGGTCATTGCCTCCACCTCCTGCCTGGGAGGTTTTTTCCCCCCAATGGTCTCTTTGGCCACATCTGAAATAGTCATGGCAAGTGTAGCTCCCTTGGTGCCCTGTTCCGTCTTCTAGATGGTTACAGGACTGAGGTTTGGTTCATGATTAATTTTGAGAACTCAAAAATTTGCTGAACTTACTTAAGTCAGTTCTCTTTGTGGCTTAATTCCTAGAACATCTCTACTTCTTTGCTTTTTCATTCCTATAACTCTCCCTCTCTTGATTTAATGGTAGATTACTAGAACTCTACCCTTAGATCATTTTTTTCTGAGTCCTTTTACCTATGTTAAGAAATTTCCAAATGCTTCATTTTGATTCATGCCTGTAGGAAACTTATTTGGATGAAAGGTTTTACCAGGGACTCCTGTCTCAAAAGCTTTTCCAATTGTATCTTTTGCTTTGGGGGAGGGATAGAAATAGTTGGGATTTTTTCAATCTTGCAAGGCTCTGAATTTCTAGACTCTCTTCATTTTCTTTTCTTTTTTTTTCTCAGACCTGCCAAATCTTTCCTGAGCTGTCTTCCTTGTGTTACCTTGCCAAATACAGGCGATAGCTTCCAACATAGCTGATATTCTGTTTTCCAGGGCCCTCCAGGTGGCTCAGATGATAAAGTATCTGCCTCCAATGCAGGAGACCCCAGTTCAATCCCTGGGTCAGGAAGATCCCCTGGAGAAGGGAATGGCAACCCACTCTAGTATTCTTCCCTGGAGAATTGCAAAGACAGAGGAGCCTGGCAGGCCACAGTCCATGGAATCGCAGAGTCGAATACGACTGAGCGACTAACACTTTCACTTTCCTCTAGAGGTATTATTGGATATCTAAGTACAGTATCTGCCTCCGAAGTTGTTGCATAATGTTTTGCCATTCATAACATTGAAGTGAAGTCTCTCAGTAGTCTCCGACTCTTTGCGACCCCATGGATTGTAGCCTTCCAGGCTCCTCCATCCATACGATTTTCCAGGCAAGAATACTGGAGTGGGTTGCCATTTCCTTCTCCAGGGGATCTTCCCAGCCCAGGGAACGAACCTGGTCTCCTGCATTGCAGGCAGTCTCTTTACTGTCTGAGCCACCAACATTGGTCGTCATTTTTTAGCCTCCGATTTCATTGTCTTCATGGTCTACCACCTGACCACCATGGACAATGCCATAATTTCAGCCTTCTGCTATGGAAGCCCTTCACTTCTAGGCATCAATTTCTGTATCCATATGTATACTGCTCGCTTGTGCCAGTATTTCTGATTAGATTCCCCTTTCTTTTTTTAATTTTTTATGTTAAAAAAATTTCTTAATTGAAGGATGATTGCTTTAAGTATTGCTTTGGTTTCTACCAAACATCAACATGAATCAGTTACAGGTTTGCCTATGTCCGCTCCCACATGAACATCTCTCCCACCTCCCTCCCCACCCCATCCTTCTAGGATGTTACTGAGTCCTGGCTTGAGTTCCCTGAGTCGTACAGCAAATTCCCATTGGCTATCTATTTTACATAAGGTAGTGTATGTTTCCATGCTACCCTCTCCTACCTCCCACCTTCTCCTTCCTCACCCCACTCCCTGTGCCATAGGTCTGTTCTCAATGTCTGTGTCTCCATTACTGCTCTGCAAATAGGTTCATCAGTACCGTATTTCTAGATTCTATATATATATGTTCAGTTCAGTTCAGTTCAATTCAGTCGCTCAGTCGTGTCTGACTCTTTGTGACCCCATGAATCGCAGCATGCCAGGCCTCCCTGTCCATCACCAACTGCCGGAGTTCACTCAGACTCATGTCCATTGAGTCAGTGATGCCATCCAGCCATCTCATCCTCTGTCGTCCCCTTCTCCTCCTGCCAGAGTCTTTTCCAATGAGTCAACTCTTTGCATGAGGTGGCCAAAGTACTGGAGTTTCAGCTTTAGCATCATTCCTTCCAAAGAAATCCCAGGGCTGATCTCCTTCAGAATGGACTGGTTGGATCTCCTTGCAGTCCAAGGGACTCTCAAGAGTCTTCTCCAACACCACAGTTCAAAAGTATCAATTCTTATATGTTAGTATACGATAATTGTTTTTCTGTTTCTGACTCCCTTAACTCTGTATAATAAGCTCTAGGTTCATCCATTTCATTAGGACTTACTCAAATGGCTTACTGTTTATGGCTGAGTAATATCCCGTTGTATACATGTACCACAGCTTCCTTAACCATTGATCTATTGCTGGACGTCTAGATTGCTTCCACATCCCAGCTATTGTAAATAGAGCTGCAATGAACATTGGGTTACATGTGTCTTTTTCAATTTTGGTTTCCTCAGGATATATGTCTGGTAGTGGGATTGCTGTTTCATATGGTGGTTTTATTTCTAGTGTTTTAAAGAATCTCCATACTGTTCTCCATAGTGACTGTATCAATTTGTATTCCCACCAACAGTGTTAAAGTGTTCCCTTTTCTCCACACCCTCTCCAGCATTTATTGTTTGTATTTTTTTGATGATGGTCATTCTGACCAGTATGAGGTAATATCTCATTGCAGTTTTTACTTGCATTTCTCTAATAATGAGTGATGTTGAGTGTCTTTTCATATGTTTATTAGCCATCTGTATGTCTTCTTTGGAGAAATGTCTGTTTAAGTCTTTTGCTCATTTTTTGATTGGGTTGTTTGTTTTTCTGGTATTGATTTGTATGAGCTGCTTGTATATTTTTGAAATTAATCCTTTGTCAGTTGTTTCATTACCTATTATTTTTTCCCATTCTAAGGGTTATCTTTCCACCTTGTTTATAGTTTCCTTTGTTGTGTAAAAGTTTTAAGTTTAATTAGGTAACACTTGTGTATTTTTTCTTTATTTCCATTACTCTAGGAGGTTGGTCATAGAGGATCTTGCTGTGGTTTATATCATAGAGTGTTCTGCTTATGTTTTTCTATAAGAGTTTTATAGTTTCTGGTCTTACATTTAGGTCTTTAATCCATTTTGAGTTTATCTTTGTGTATGGTGTTAAGAAGTAAACATTTCATTCTTTTACACACAATTTCATTCTTTTACACATAGCTGTCCAGTTTTCCCAGCAGCATTTTTTGAAGAGACTATCTTTGCCCCATTGTATATTCTTGCCTCTTTTGTCAAAAATAAGATATCCGTAGGTACGTGGGTTTATCTCTGGGCTTTCTATCTTGTTCCATTGATCTATATTTCTGTTTTGTATCAGTACCGTACTATCTTGATGACTGTATCTTTGTAATACAGTCTGAAGACAGGAAGGCTGATCCCTCCAACTCCATTCTTCTTTCTCCAGATTGCTTCAGCTATTCGAGGTCTTTTGTGTTTCCATATGAATTGCTAGATTTTTTGTTCTAATTCTGTGAAAAATGCCATTGGTAATTTGATAGGGATTGCATTGAATCTGCAGATTACATTTAATAGTATAGTAATTTTTACAATATTGATTCTTCCAACCCAGGAACATGGAATATCTCTCCATCTGTTTATGTTGTCTTTGATTTCTTTCATCAATGTCTTATAGTTTTCTGTATACTGTTCTTTTGTCTCCTTAGGTAGGTTTATTCCTAGGTATTTGATTCTTTTCATTGCAGTGCTAAATGGGATTGATTGCTTAGTTTCTCTTTCTGATATTTCATTGTTAGTGTATAGGAATGCTAGTGATTTCTGTGTACTGATTTTGTATCCTTCCACTTTGCTAAATTCACTGATTAGCTCTAGTAATTTTCTGATGGTATCTTTAGGGTTTCCTATGTATAGTATCATGTCATCTACAAATGACATTGAGAGTTTTACTTCTTTTTTCCAATCTGGATTCCTTTTATTTCTTTTTCTTCTCTGATTGCCATAGCTAGGACTTCCAAAACTATGCTGAATAATAGTGGTGAGAGTAGGCACCCTTGTATTGTTCCTGATCTTAGAGGGAATACTTACAGTTTTCCACCTTTGAGAATAATGTTTGCTGTGGGTTTATCATATACGGCCTTTATTATGCTGAGGTAGGTTCCTTCTATACCCATTTTTTGAAGAGTTTTTTTTTTTTTAATCGTAAATAGGTGTTGCATTTTGTTGAAAGCTTTTTCTGTATCTATTGAGATTATCATATGGTTTTTATATTTCAATTTGTTGATATGGTGTATCACACTAATGAATTTGTTTATATTGAAGAATCCTTGCATCCCTGGGATAAACCTGACTTGATCATGGTATATGATCTTTTTAAAGTGTTGTTGAATTCTGTTTGATAGAATTTTGTTGAGGATTTTTGCATCTATGTTCATCAGTGATATTGGCCTGTAATTTTCTTTTTCTGTGTTTTCTTTGTTTGGTTTAGCTATCAGGATGATGGTGGTTTTATAGAAAGAGTTTGGAAGTATTCCTTCCTCTGCAATTTTTTGGAAGAGTTTTAGAAGGATAGGGATAAGCTCTTCTCTAAATGTTTGATAGAATTCACCTGTGAAGCCATCTGACCCTGGGTTTTGTTTATTTGGGGCAGCAGAGCAGGGGTTGGGAGGAGGGGAGATTTTTTATCACAGTTTTGACTTCAGTGCTTATAATTGTCTTGCTCATAAGTTTTATTTCTTCCTGATTAAGTCTTGGAAGATGGACCTTTTCTAAGAATCTGTCCATTTCTTTCAGATTGCCCATTTTATTGACATATAATTGCTCATAGTAGCCTTTTATGATCCTTTGTATTTCTGCATTGTCTGTTGTAACCTCTCCTTTTTCATTTCTAATTTTGTTGATTTGATTCTTCTCCTTTTTTCTTGATGAATCCAACTAATGGTTTGTCAATTGTATCTTCTCGAAGAACCAGCTTTTAATTTTATTAATCTTTACTATTGTTTATTTCATTCTTTTTCATTTATTTCTGCTCTGATCTTTATGATTTCTTTCCTTCTACTAACTTTGGGTATTTTTTTTCTTTTCCAGTTGTTGATGTTTTTCTTGTTTCTTAAGGTAGGATTGTATTGCTAAAAACTGCCCTCTTAGAACTGCTTTTGCTGCATCCCATAGGTTTTCAGTTGTTGTGTTTTCATTGTCATTTGTTTCTAGGAATTTTTTGATTTCCCTTTGATTTCTTCAGTAACCTGTTTGTTATTTAGAAACATATTGTTTAATTTCATATGTTTGTGCTTTTTACAGTTTTTTTCCCCTATAATTGTTATCCAGTCTCATAGCATTGTGGTCAGAAAAGATGCTTGATGTGATTTCTTTTTTTTTTAGTTTACTGGGGTTTGATTTGTGACCCAAGATGTGGTCTATCCTGGAGAATGTTCCGTGTGCACTTGAGAAGAAAGAGTAGTCTTCTGTATTGGGGTGAAAAGTTCTGAAGATATCAATTAGGTCCATTTGATCTAATGTTTCATTTAAAGTTTGTGTTTCCTTATTAATTTTCTGTTTTGATGATATGTCCATTGGTATAAGTGGGGTGTTAAAGTCCCCTACTATTATTGTATTGCTGTCAATTTCCCCTTTTATGTCTGTTAGTATTTACCTCATGTATTGAGGTGCTCCTGTGTTGGGTGTATAGATATTTACAATTTTTATGTCTTCTTCTTGGATTGATCCCTTGATCATTATGTGGTATCCTTCTTTATCTCATGTAATAGTCTTTATTTTAAAGTCTATCTTGTCTAGAATAAGAATTACCACTCCAGCTTTCTTTTGATTTCCATTAGCATAGAATCCTTTTTTCCATCCTTTTACTTTCAGTCTGTATGTGTCTCTAGGTCTGAAGTGGGTCTCTTGTAGGCAGCACATATATGGGTCTTGTTTTTGTATCCACTGATTAGTATGTGTCTCGATGTGTTTCTCCTTGAGTTTACCCTGTATTGGACTCTCTGTGGTTCCTGGACTTGATTAACTATTTCCTTTCCCATGCAGGGGAAGTTTTCAGCTATAATCTCTTCAAAAATTTCTTCAGGGCTTTTTTCTCTTCTTTCTCTGGGACCCCTATAACTCGAATGTTGCTGCATTTAATACTGCCCAGAGGTCTCTGAGGCTATCTTCAATTATTTTCATTCTTTTTCCTTTATTTGGCTCTTCAGCAGTTATTTCCACCATTCTATCTTCCAGCTCACTCATCCATCCTTCTGGTTCCATTAATCTACTATTGGTTCCTTCTAGAGTATTTTTAATTCCAGTAATTGTGTTATTCATCTCTGTTTATTTATTCTTTATTTCTTTTTTAATATAAATTTATTTATTTTAATTGGAGGCTAATTACTTTACAATATTGTATTGGTTTTGCCATACATTGACATGAATCCACCACGGGTGTACATGTGTTCCCCATCCTGAACCCCACTCCCACCTCTCTCCCCATCCCATCCCTCTGAGTTATCCCAGCGCACCAGCCCATAGCATCCTGTATCATACATCGAACCTGGACTGGCGATTCGTTTCACATATGATAATATACATGTTTCAATGCCATTCTCCCAAATCATCCCACCCTCGCCCTCTCCCACAGAGTCCAAAAGACTGTTCTATACATCTGTGCCTCTTTTGCTGTCTCACATACAGGGTTATCGTTATCATCTTTCTAAATTCCATATATATGTGTTATTATACTGTATTGGTGTTTTTCTTTCTGGCTTATGTCACTCTGTATAATAGGCTCAGTTTCATCCACCTCATTAGAACTGATTCAAATGTATTCTTTTTAATGGCTGAGTAATATTCCATTGTGTATATGTACCACAGCTTTCTTATCCATTCGTCTGCTGATGGACATCTAGGTTGCTTCCATGTCTTGGCTATTATAAATAGTGCTGTGATGAACACTGGAGTACACGTGTCTCTTTCAATTCTAGTTTCCTCGGTGTGTATGCCCAGCAGTGGGAATGCTGGGTCATATGGCAGTTCTATTTCCAGTTTAAGGAATCTCCACACTGTTCTCCATCAGTGGCTGTACTAGTTTGCATTCCCACCAACAGTGTAAGAGGGTTCCCTTTTCTCCGTACCCTTTCCAGCATTTATTGCTTGTAGACTTTTGGATCAGAGAAGGCATTGGCAACCCACTCCAGTACTCTTGCCTGGAAAATCCCATGGACAGAGGAGCCTGGTAGGCTGCAGTCCATGGGGTCATGAAGAGTTGGACACAATTGAGTGACTTCACTTTCACTTTTCACTTTCATGCATTGGAGAAGGAAATGGCAACCCACTCCAGTATTCTTTCCTGGAGAATCCTGGGGATGGCGGAGCCTGGTGGACTGCCATCTGTGGGGTCGCACAGAATTGGACACGACTGAAGCGACTTAGCAGCAGCAGCAGCAGACTTTTGGATAGCAGCCATTCTGACTGGCATGAAATGGTACCTCATTGTGGTTTTGATTTGCATTTCTCTGATAATGAATGATGTTGAGCATCTTTTCATGTGTTTGTTAGCCATCAGTATGTCTTCTTTGGAGAAATGTCTGTTTAGTTCTTTGGCCCATTTTTTGATTGGGTCATTTATTTTTCTGGAATTGAGCTGCAGGAGTTGCTTGTATATTTTTGAGATTAATTCTTTGTCAGTTGCTTCATTTGCTATTATTTTCTCCCATTCTGAAGGCTGTCTTTTCACCTTGCTTATAGTTTCCTTTGTTGTGCAGAAGCTTTTAATTTTAATTAGGTCTCATTTGTTTATTTTTGCTTTTATTTCCAATATTCTGGGAGGTGGGTCATAGAGGATCCTGCTGTGATGTATGTCAGAGAGTGTTTTGCCTATGTTCTCCTCTAGGAGTTTTATAGTTTCTGGTCTTACGTTTAGATCTTTAATCCATTTTGAGTTTATTTTTATGTATGGTATTAGAAAGTGTTCTAGTTTCATTCTTTTACAAATGGTTGACCAGTTTTCCCAGCACCATTTGTTAAAGAGAATGTCTTTTCTCCATTGTATATTCTTGCCTCCTTTGTCAAAGATAAGGTGTCCATAGGTGCGTGAATTTATCTCTGGGCTTTCTATTTTGTTCCAGTGATCTATATTTCTGTCTTTGTGCCAGTACCATACTGTCTTGAAGACTATGGCTTTGTAGTAGAGCCAGAAGTCAGGCAGGTTGATTCCTCCAGTTCCATTCTTCTTTCTCAAGATTGCTTTGGCTATTTGAGGTTTTTTGTATTTCCATACAAATTGTGAAATTATTTGTTCGAGTTCTCTGAAAATACAGTTGGTAGCTTGATAGGGACTACATTGAATCTATAGATTGCTTTGGGTAGTATACTCATTTTCACTATATTGATTCTTCTGATCCATGAACATGGTATATTTCTCCATCTATTAGTGTCCTTTTTGATTTCTTTCACCAGTGTTTTATAGTTTCTATATATAGGTCTTTTGTTTCTTTAGGTAGATATATTCCTAAGTATTTTATTCTTTTTGTTGCAATGGTGAATGGAATTGTTTCCTTAGTTTCTCTTTCTATTTTCTCATGATTAGTATATAGGTATACAAAGGATTTCTGTGTGTTGATTTTATATCCTGCAACTTTACTATATTCATTGATTAGCTCTAGTAATTTTCTGGTGGAGTCTTTAGGGTTTTCTATGTAGAGGATCATGACATCTGCAAACAGTGAGAGTTTTACTTCTTCTTTTCCAATCTGGATTCCTTTTATTTCTTTTTCTGCTCTGATTGCTGTGGCCACAACTAAACTATGTTGAATAGTAGTGGTGCAAGTGGGCATCCTTGTCTTGTTCCTGACATTAGGGGAAATGCTTTAAATTTTTCACCATTGAGGATAATGTTTACTGTGGGTTTGTCATATATAGCTTTTATTATGTTGAGGTATGTTCCTTCTATTCCTGCTTTCTGGAGGGTTTTTATCATAAATGGATGTTGAATTTTGTCAGAGGCTTTCTCTGCATCTATTGAGATAATCATATGGCTTTTATTTTTCAATTTGTTAATGTGATGTATTACATTAATTGATTTGCGGATATTGAAGAATCCTTGCATCCCTGGGATAAAGCCCACTTGGTCATGATGTATGATCTTTTTAAGGTGTTGTTGGATTCTGATTGCTAGAATTTTGTTAAGGATTTTTGTATCTATGTTCATCAGTGATATTGGCCTATAGTTTTCTTTTTTGGTGGCATCTTTGTCAGGTTTTGGTATTAGGGTGATGGTGGCCTCATAGAATGAGTTTGGAAGTTTACCTTCCTCTGCAATTTTCTGGAAGAGTTTGAGCATGGTAGGTGTTAGCTCTTCTCTAAATTTTTGGTAGAATTCATCTGTGAAGCCATCTGGTCCTGGGCTTTTGTTTGCTGGAAGATTTATGATTACAGTTTCAATTTCCATGCTTGTGATGGGTATATTAAGATTTTCTATTTCTTTCTGGTTCAGTTTTGGAAAGTTGTACTTTTCTAAGAATTTTTCCATTTCTTCCACATTGTCCATTTTATTGGCATATAATTGTTGATAGTAGTCTCTTATGATCCTTTGTATTTCTGTGTTGTCTGTTGTGATCTCTCCGTTTTCATTTCTAATTTTATTGATTTTTCTCCCTTTGTTTCTTGATGAGTCTGGCTAATGGTTTGTCAATTTTATTTATCCTTTCAAAGAACCAGCTTTTGGCTTTGTTGATTTTTGCTATGGTCTCTTTTGTTTCTTTTGCATTTATTTCTGCCCTAATTTTTAAGATTTCTTTCCTTCTCCTAACCCTGGGGTTCTTCATTTTTTCCTTTTCTAGTTGCTTTAGGTATAGAATTAGGTTATTTATTTGACTTTTTTCTTTTTTCTTGAGGTATGCTTGTATTGCTATGAACCTTCCCCTGAGCACTGCTTTTACAGTGTCCCACAGGTTTTGGGTTGTTGTGTTTTCATTTTCATTCATTTCTATGCATATTTTGATTTCTTTTTTGATTTCTTCTGTGATTTGTTATTCAGCAGCGTATTGTTCAGCCTCCATATGTTGGAATTTTTAATATTTTATCTCCTGTAATTGAGATCTAGTCTTACTGCATTGTGGTCAGAAAAGATGCTTGGAATGATTTCAATTTTTCTGAATTTACCAAGGCTAGATTTATGGCCCAGGATGTGATCTATCCTGGAGAAGGTTCCGTGTGCACTTGGGAAAAAGGTTTTTGGGGTGAATTGTTTTGGGGTGAATTGTCCTATAGATATCGATTAGGTCTAACTGGTCTATTGTATCACTTAAAGTTTGTGTTTCCTTGTTAATTTTCTGTTTAGTTGATGTATCCATAGTTGTGAGTGGGGTATTAAAGTCTCCCACTCTTATTGTGTTATTGTTAATTTCCCCTTTCATACTTGTTAGCATTTGTCTTACACATTGTGGTGCTCCTGTTGGGTGCATATATATTTATAATTGTTATATCTTCTTCTTGGATTGATCCTTTGATCATTATGTAGTGTCCTTCTTTGTCTCTTTTCACAGCCTTTGTTTTAAAGTCCGTTTTATCTGATATGAGTATCGCTACTCCTGCTTTCTTTTGGTCTGTATTTGCGTGGAATATCTTTTTCCAGCCCTTCACTTTCAGTCTGTATGTGTCCCTTGTTTTGAGGTGAGTCTCTTGTAGACTACATATATAGGGGTCTTGTTTTTGTATCCATTCAGCCAGTCTTTGTCTTTTGTTTGGAACATTCAACCCATTTACATTTAAGGTAATTATTGATAAGTATGATCCCGTTGCCATTTGCTGTGTTTTGGGTTCTAGTTTATACACCCTTTCTGTGTTTCCTGTCTAGAGAAGATCCTTTAGCATTTGCTGGAGAGCTGATTTGGTGGTGCTGAATTCTCTCAGATTTTGCTTGTCTGTAAAGCTTTTGATTTCTCCTTCATATTTGAATGAGATCCTTGCTGAGTACAGTAATCTGGGCTGTAGGTTATTTTTTTCATCACTTTAATTATGTCCTGCCATTCCCTCATGGCCTGAAGAAGTTTCTATTGAAAGATCAGCTGTTATCCTTATGGGAATCCTCTTGTGTGTTATTTGTTGTTTTTCCTTTGCTGCTTTTAATATTTGTTCCTTGTGTTTGATCTTTGTTAATTTGATTAATATGTGTCTTGGGGTGTTTTGCCTTGGGTTTATCCTGTTTGGGACTCTCTGGGTTTCTTGGACTTGGGTGATTATTTCCTTCCCCATTTTAGGGAAGTTTTCAACTATTATCTCCTCAAGTATTTTTTCATGGTCTTTCTTTTTGTCTTCTTCTTCTGGGACTCCTATGATTCGAATGTTGGGGTGTTTAACATTGTCCCAGAGGTCTCTGAGATTGTCCTCATTTCTTTTAATTCATTTTTCTTTTTTCCTCTCTGTTTCATTTATTTCTACCATTCTATCTTCTACCTCACTTATCCTATCTTCTGCCTCCGTTATTCTACTGTTGGTTCCCTCCAGAGTATTTTTGATCTCATTTATTGCATTATTCATTATATATTGACTCTTTTATTTCTTCTAGGTCAATGTTAAACCTTTCTTGCATCTTCTCAGTCCTTGTCTCCAGGCTATTTATGTGTAACTACATTTTGTTTTCAAGATTTTGAATCATTTTCACTATCATTATTTGGAATTCTTTATCAGGTAGATTCCCTATCTCTTTCTCTTTTGTTTGATTTGGTGGGCATTTATCCTGTTCCTTTACCTGCTGGGTATTTCTCTGCCTCTTCATCTTGTTTATATTGCTGTGTTTGGGGTGGCCTTTCCGTATCCTGGCAGTTTGTGGAGTTCTCTTTATTGTGGAGTTTTCTCGCTGTGGGTGGGGTTGGACGGGTGGGTTGTCAAGGTTTCCTGGTCAGGGAAGCTTGTGTGTGTGTTCTGGTGGGTGGAGCTGGATTTCTTCTCTCTGGAGTGCAATGAAGTGTCCAGTAATGAGTTATGAAATGTCAGTGGGTTTGGAGTGACTTTAGGCAGCCTGTATATTGAAGCTCAGGGCTATGTTCCTGTGTTGCTGGAGAATTTGCATGGTATGTCTTGCTCTGGAACTTGTTGGCCCTTGGGTGGTGCTTGGTTTCAGTGTAGGTATGGAGGGGTTTGATGAGCTCCTATCGATTAATGTTCCCTGGAGTCAGGAGTTCTCTGGTGTTCTCAGGATTTGGACTTAAGCCCCCTGCCTCTGGTTTTCAGTCTTATTCTTGCAGTAGCCTCAAGACTTCTCCATCTATACAGCACTGATGATAAAACATCTAGGTTAAAGATGAAAAGTTTTTCCACAGTGAGGGACACCCAGAGAGGTTCACAGAGTTACATGGAAAAGAGAAGAGGGAGAAGGAACATAAAAGTGACAAGGAGGAGAAGAGGGGGAATCAGAAGAGGAGAGAGCAAGCTAGCTAGTAATCACTTCCTTATGTGCTCTCCACAGTCTGGACCACTCAGAGATGTTCACATAGTTACACATAGAAGAGAAGAGGGAGGAAGGAGACAGAGGTGGCCAGGAGTATAAAAGGGGGAATCAAAAGGAGAGAGACAGATCCGGCCAGTGATCAATTCCCTAAGTGTCTCCACAGTCTGGAACACACAAAGAGATTCACAGAGTTGGGTAGAGAAGAGAAGGAGGAGGGAGGAGATAGAGGCGACCTGGTGGAGAAAAAGGACTGTCCAAAGAGGGAGAGAGCAGTCAAGCCAGTAATCTCACTCCCAAGTAAAAATGGGTACTGAAGATTGGGTTTTTAAAGGTACAAAATTGATTAAAAATACCAAAAAGCAAAGATTAGAAATCTAGAGTAGAGGTTGGATTCTCAAAAACACAATATTAAAGAAAAAAAACCAAGCCACAAAAATTATAAAAATATATATATGAAGTTTACTTTTAAAAATAGGATCTTTTTTTTTTTGCCAAGTAATAGTAGGTTATAAAAATGAAAATTAAAGGAGTAAGGGAGGACTTAAAAATTAAAAAATTTCTTTTTAATTTAAAGAATGATAATAGTACAAATATATCTAGGACTTTCTCTGGTGTTGTGGACAGTGTGGGGTCAGTTTATTTTCAGATAGTTTCTTGATCCAGCTTATACTTCTCAAGATCTATAGGCCCCTTCCTATGTAGTCAGTGCTAACTACAGGGTTTTAATCTATTACACTTGTCACTTCCAAGGCCGTTCCCTCTGTTTGTATTAGCTTCTTCTGTTTGCTGGTCTCTTCAGTGTCTAATTTCTGCCCTGGCACAAGGGGGTGGTGGTGGACACTTTTTAAGGCTCACTTTTTCAGTCGTGCTGTGGAGAGGGAGGAACACTGCAAACAAATAACACTGGTGTGTGCTCGCAGTGTCTCGGCCACACTGGGTTTGCCCCCGCTCACGGGGGGTTTCCCTGTCTACACTGCTTAGGCTCTAGGTTGCTCTTCTGGGAACTGTCTGAGGCCGGCCCTGGGCTGTGTGCACTTCCCAGGTCTAAGCCGCTCAGGTTCAGGTACTTGGGTAGTCCTCAGAGGCGCAGACTCGGTTGGGCCTGCGTTTTGTGCCCTTCCCAGGTCCGAGCAGCTCAGGTGACCAGGTATTTGGCATGCACGGTCCCTGCAACTTATCACCTCCCCCGTCCCTGCTGCTTGTACAACTGGCACACCTTCACAGGTATGCTGTGTGTCTCTCCTGGGGAGCTGATCTCTGGCTGCGACCCTCCTGGCAGATGTCGACCGTCCAGAATCCCAGGAAGTCTTGGTTAGCAATGAAGCCTGCTTGCAGTTTGGTAGACCATGCCTCTCTGGGGCCGTGATTGCCCACTTCCGGCTCTGGCTGCCCTCGCCTGCCTGTCTCTGGCAGGGGATGGGCTGGTCCTCAGCCAGCTAGCTCTGCTCAGTCCTTTGTTCTGTGAGCAGGCCTGGCAGTGCCTTAGGTTAGGGCTTTTCATGGGTTAGCTATCCCACAGTCTGGTTTGCTATTTCAAATTAGTTCCCTCAGATTGCCCTCAGGGCATTCAGGCCTGGTCCTTACTCTAAGCAATGCAGCCCGTGCCTCCCTGCTCAGCGCCCGCTTGCTAGTGGCAGATGCGGGCGTCTGTGCTGCTTCTCCGCTGGGAGTTACCATTGGGCACATAATCTGTGGGGTTTAATTGTTTATTTATTTTTCCTCCCGGTTATGTTGCCCTCTGAGGTTCCAAGGCTCACCGCAGACTCGGCAGTGAGAGTGTTTCCTGGTGTTTGGAAACTTCTCTCTTTTTTTAAGATTCCCTTCCCGGGACGGATCTCCATCCCTACCTCTTTTGTCTCTCTTTTTATCTTTTATATTTTTTCCTACCTCTTTTCAAAGACAATGGGCTGCTTTTCTGGGTGCCGGATGTCCTCTGCCAGCATTCAGAAGTTGTTTTGTGGAATTTACTCAGCGTCCAAATGTTCTTTTGATGAATTTGTGGGGGAGAAAGTGGTCTCCCCGTCCTATTCCTCTGCCATCTTAGGACTGCCCCCTATTCTTTATTTCTTATATGTCCTTGGTAATTGTATTAATTGTGTTTATTGCTTCTTGAATTTTCTCCATTCTAATTTTGAGGTTTTGGAACATCTTTACTATCATTATTCTGAATTCTTTTTCAGGTAGCTTCCTATTTCCTCTTCATTTAGTTGTCTTGTATGTTTCTACTTTGTTCCTTCATTTGGGCAATACTTCTCTGCCTTTTCTTTTTTTTTTTTTTAATTTATTGTGTTTGAGGTCTCCTTTTCTCAGGCTTTGTGGTTGAATTCCTTGTTCCTTTTGGTTTCTGCCCTTGGTGGGTAAGGTTGATGCAGGGGTTTGTGCAGGATTCTGTTGGCTTTAGGTTTGCAGTCTGGTGGGCAGGGCTGTATGAGGTGGTACTTCTGTTTGCTGATAATTTGGTTTGTTTTTGTCTTGTTTATTGTTTGGGTGAGGCATCCTGCACTGTGTGCTGCTAGCTAGTTGAGTGATGCCAGGTCTTGTATACAGGTGGAGGCCTTTGTGGGAGTTCTCACTAAAAAATATTCCCTAGGGTTAGGAGTTTTCTGGTAGTCTTGAGTCGTGTTTTCAGCACTCCCACTCCAAAGTCTCAGGGCCTGATCTCTGGCCAGGGAACTGAGATTCCGCAGGTGGTTTGTTATGGCATTAAAGGGGATTAAAACAAACACACTAAAACAAGAAACAAAATGCAAACCCCAGACAAATGGGAAATGCAAAATCAGGCAAATATTAGCAAAAATAATGGAATATATACACAGACATATATACACATAAACAAAGCCAAAACAGTCCAAAAAAAGAAAGTAAAAGAAATTGACCTGGCAAGAAAAGGAAAGCAAAAATGTTATCAGCCATTTAAAAACAGAACTAACTAAAATATAAACAAGAAAATAAAACCAAAGCAGTGTGCCAACTGGGGAATAAAGCAATGAAAGCAAAAACAGACTCATAAATATGGTGAGAAAAAGAAGAAAAGAAATAAACAATTGAAAAGCAATGCTGAATAGAGGTAAAAGAGATTTTTATATATTAAAGAATAGCTACAACAGAAAAAGAATAAGAAAAACAAACAAAAGAATATATGTAGAAAAATAATAAGAAGTTGAAAATATATTTTTTTTAATTAAAAAAGAAATCAAAAAAGGGGAAAACCTTTAAAACCTCAAAAGGCCAATGTTGAGGCAGAAGTATTTAAAGAACATAAAAAGTATGATTAAGAAAAAAAGAAGCAAAAACAAAATTCTCAAAAGTGTAAATAAATTTAATAGTACTAATTAAATCAACAACTACAGAGTCCATAAGACTGTTCTATACGTCAGTGTCTCTTTTGCTGTCTCGTATACAGGGTTACGAGAGGGAGAGGGAGAGGGTGGGAAGATTTGGGAGAATGGCATTGAAACATGTAAAATATCATGTATGAAACGAGATGCCAGTCCAGGTTCAATGCACGATACTGGATGCTTGGGGCTGGTGCACTGGGACGACCCAGAGGGATGGTATGGGGAGGGAGGAGGGAGGAGGGTAAAAAAAAAAAAAAAAATCAACAACTAAAGGGGAAAAAAATGAAAAAAGAAAAAAAAAATCCAGAAGCAACTACCAAACAAGTTAAAATATAAGAATAATAAATATTTTTCTTGGATCTCAGTTGTCAGTATCTTTTCTGTCTCTGTGAGTCACAGACTACCTCGCCTGCCTAGGATGCCTTCCAATATTGAGCTGGTCTCTGGACCTGTTATAGAGGCAGTTCTCACTCTAATCTGGTCCTACTCCTGCTTGTTCTTGCCTCTAATGTCCGCATCTGCCAGTGCTAGTGCGTTTTATTTTGCGGGACATCTCATTGTCCTTTTACATATTCCATAGACACAGAGTCTGCCTAGTTGATCGTGTGGATTTAATCTGCAGCTTGTACCACTGGTGGGAAGATTTTGGGTTCTCTTCCTTAGACACACTGCCCTTGGGTTTCAACTGTGGTTTGATCTCCACCTCTGTGTGCAAATCATCCATAGGAGTTTGCTTCTGAGGCTGCTCTGGAGGACTTGGGCCTGCCCCAGGGAGGACCAGGTGTGGAGGTGGGGTAGCTGCTTGAATCGCAGGGGCCCTGGCAGTACCAGGTCCTCAGGGGAGCCGGCGGCTAGGACAGCAGGAAATGTGGCACTCTTCAGGTTTTTTTTCCTAGCCTCTGGTTGCTCTGTCCCAGTGGGGATCGTGTGAGCAGGTGGCTCGGTAGCTTGGATCTTGGGGACCCTGGCAATGACGGATATACAGGGGTGCTATCTATTGCCACAGGAGGTATGGTAATATTAGGATTTTTTCTAGCTTCTGGCAGCTCTGCCCCATTGAGTATTGAGATGTGGCACAGCTGCTTGAATCATGGTAACTCTGGCAGCACCAAGTGTACAGGGACATCAAATGCCCCTGCTGCAAGAGCTATGATCCTATTAGAGTCTTTTCCTAGCCTCTGGCAGCTGGCGATCAGAAGACCTGTTTGGCTGGTCTTTCCCTGTTGCATGACCCACTCAGGCACTTACAGGGCCCCTGTTTGGGGTTCTTCTCTGTTTCTTAGCAAGTCAGGCACTTACAGGATCCTCTGGTTGGGATCCTGAATAAGGTGTAAAGTGTCCAACTCTTTACAACCCAGTAGACTGTATGTAGCCCTTCAGGCTCATCTGCCCATGGGATTTTCCAGGCAAGAATACTGGAGTGGGTAGCCATTTCCTCCTCTGTGGGATCTTCCTGACCTAGGGGTTGAACCCATGTCTCCTGCATCTCCTGCCTTAGCAGGCAGATTCTTTACCACCGAGCCACCCTGAAGACTCAAAAGTCAGAGGAGCACTCATGTTTCTACCCAGTTTTGAACCAGGAAACTTTCATGTGTTAGCCGAATGTGATAACTACTGTGGAAACTGGACTTTCCTGGGCTTCCCTAGTGGCTCAGACGGTAAAGAATCTGCCTTCAATGCGGGAGACCTGAGTTTGATCCCTGGGTTGGGAAGATCCCCTGGAGGAGGGCATGGCAACCCATTCCAATATTCTTGCCTGGAGAATCCCATGGACAGAGGAGCCTGGAGGGCTATAGCCCATGGGGCTGCAAAGAGTTGGACACGACTGAGCGACTAAGCACAGTACATAGTTTGGGGTCCTTTTCCATTTCTCAGTGTGTCAGGCACTTAAAGGGCCACCCTGGCTGGTGTCTTGTTCAGCACATCAGGTGCTTAAAAAGCCACCCTCTCTGGGGTCTTTCAGGTGTCAGTGCTGACATGTTGGGAGAGCAAGGCTATAGGGATGGGTCCACCCACTGTGTATGATTCAGCAGTATCCTCCTGCCTTCACTTTGCCTGGCTTTCCTTTGCAAGCATGTCCCACTGCGATCTCCTTCTTCAGGTTCCCTCCGGCCACCGCAGTGAAGAGCCGACCTTGCCCTGGGATTGCTCTCCAATCTCTATGCTCCAGCTCCCAGCTGCTGCGCTTTCTAGGGGATTTGCATCCCTTTCTGGGGTGCGTATGGGGATCTTCCCAACCCAGGGATCAAACTCAAATAGGATTTTCTGTGTGATTGTCATTCCATTCAGACGCTCACAGATAAGCTGCTTCACTCTACAATAGCCTCAAATGCTTCACCTCTGTCCCAAACAGTTGCCCTGATGTGGGGATCTGACCCCTGCTTCAGTTCCCTCACCCCTCCACGTGCAGATCCATTCCTACTCACTCTCCTCTTTCTCCCCCTCCTTCCTTTGTCTAACTGAGATTTGCGTGGTTCTATATATTCTTTTCCCATAGTCAGGACTCCCGCTCACTCTCAGCTGATGTTTTGCAAGATCTTCTGTATCTGGAGGTGTATGCCTGATATATCTGTGGAGAGAGATGTACTCCATGTCCACCTACTCCTCCACCATCTCGAGTAAAGATGAAATCTCTTGAGGGTACATTTAGTAAAATTAAATGTATACGTTTAACTATCAATATCCCCAACAATTCCATATTGTTATCTTACTGGTTAACATAGGTGTGTTTGCTTTCTTTTCAAGACTAGATTTTAAACTCATTAAGGTAGAGAGTCTACTAGTAGAGTCAGGCGGGAGGGCAAACAAAAACCTTACTAACTTGGATGTTTGAGCAGCTATAGTATTTCACAACACGGAGGCTTGGTGTAACTCATTCATACAACTACAGAGTTTTCTGCTGTCTCTTTCTGCAGGCTTCTGGAATTGTGTGTAGTGTCCTAGCTGTTGGAGTAAGGTAAGGGAGTTAGAGAAGGCAAGGTTCAAGGGAAAAAAAAAAAATGAGACCAGCACTTTACAGGAACAGATCACCTTTAATGAGGTGAGAAGGGACAGCAGTCAGATTAGTGGGCTGCTACTTTAAATCAAGAAGAGAGTAGGTATACATAGAAAACATATATGTGTGGAGATGCATCATTTTGAGGGGGTCTGTTTTTCCTCATGATTATTTTTGATTAGTTAACTTTCAACAACTGGGGTAAGGAATTCCTGAGACCAGCCAGAGACTGGGATCGGCTGGCAGCTGAACGTCATCAATCTTAATGTCCATTCCTTTCTTCGGGGGAGAAAGTTCTTTATTCTGTATAGAATGGTGGGGAAGATCTGGAGGGGAGTTTTAACTCCAGGCTATTTTGAGCCATGTAACTTTCCTTCATTCCAGACCCTAAGGAATATATAAAAAGAGAAAGAGAGATGGGCGTTGTCAATGTCCAGGGCTTCTTCATGCTGGTAAACGAGGGTTGGGGGTTTGTGGTCTGGGAGGCAGGAAGGAAGTCTAAGGCCCATAGTGTTGATTGTCTATCCTAGCTGCCAGGGTCTCAAGCAGAAGGACAGTCTTGACTTGATCTCGAGAAATGGCTCAGATTCGTTCCTGGAGGAATCCCTGGAAAAGATTAAACAAACAAGGTCCAAATGTGAATTTTCGGATAATGAATATGAATGGTCCTAGAAGGGGCAAAACCCAAGGCATCCAGTTCCAATTCATCAACCATGATTGCCAGGAGTTGTTTAATCTCTGGCGGATTCGAGAGGCTCCATCTGTAAGGTTTTTTGCAGCTTCCTAGACAATACCTGACTGGTTAGCATAGAAGCAGTAGGTTTCGTAAAGAAAAAGGCACAAACCTCCTTTTTCTGTAGTTTGTAGATCTAATCCCCTTCTATTATGTAACACTATGGCTGCCAAGGAATCAGGTTGATTTTGTATAGTTATTAGACCTTGGGCTATTTCCTGGAGGCTGTCTGATAGGTCTTTAGATAGTGCCTGGTAGTTTCAGATGGAGGTGGTTGGGCCGGCAGTTCCTGTTCCAACTTCAGCCGCTATCCCTTGTCCCACTAAGAGGGGAATGAAATGAATGGCTTGTTTCATTCGCTTATGGATGAGAGGAATAGGTAGGGGTTGATTATTGGGGGTTATAAAAATGTTTGGACGGGGTTATACCAGGGTGCAGATTCCAGTCCAATTAGTAAGGAAAGAGAGGTATGTAGACACCCCATATAAGAAAAACAGGCCAGGTGTCACAATACAACAGCTGAAGTCGATGGCGAAGAGGAGACGGGCGGGGGGGCGGGGTTTTGATCGTTTGCTCAAGAATGGTCAGTGACCCCGCTATGGTGGCTCCAACAATGGGAGAAATGGAGGAATATGCTGAGGGGAACCATCCTGTAAAGGTAAAAGAGTGTCCTGTAGCACCAGAAACATATATAGTCTTTCCAGTGGCAAAGTGTAACGTGGAGGTATGGTTACACATGGGTTTAGGGATTATGCCCATGGGTTGGTCATATGAGCTGTTTCAGGAGTTTCTAGATATGCAAAAAGGAGCTGGTTGTAATAGTGTTACTCTCTGGATGATAGGGCCTCCTATTGGAGGTTTTCTGTTATAGAAGGGAAGGTCAGTGAGTAGAGATTCTAAGAGTTTGTCTGAATTCCAGATTTGATTATTAGTGTGAAGATATTTAAGATATGAGACGAATAAATGTTCCTCACGGTATAAGTGGTGTAGAGATATGTTACCTGTGGTCCAGTCAAGGATGGATGTGGCGAGGGCTGAATCTCCCAGAGGAGTTATGGATAGACATATCCAGCAGTCTTTAGCCAACTGTGGGTTAGAAACATTGAGGAGAGTATGGGTTAAATTAAGGGTCCAGAATAGATAGTTAAGGTTAGGGTTTTGAAAGGGTTCTTGGGTCAGAGAAAAGAAAGAAGATAAGAAGATGTTAACCAACATTTGGGGAAGTGAATATAAGATAGACTACTATGAAGAAGAATTGGATTTCAAAAGGATAAAAGTTATAAAAGGTTCCTTGCAGCCATTGGGTGAAGATGTAGTCTTCAACGTGCTTGAACATGGATCCTTGAGGACTCGCAACCCAGATATATGCCAGGAGTTGTTCCAGAAATAACTGTAGCCATGATACAAATGAACTGATAGGCTCATCCATCATCAGTTGGGGCCGGTGGAAGCTGTGAGAACTTTAGAGCTGTAGGGCCTGTGTGAGAAACTTGGTAAGAATTAATATGGTAAGCATTCTCATCATTGGGCTGCATAACCTTTTTTGGTCAAGTAATGTGCACCCAGGGGGTTATTTCTTTTAATTTTGCAGCAGTAGGGGTCAGTAGAATTATTGTGTAGGGTCCTTGCCATTTTGGGGTTAGATCTCAGTGGGACTGAACTGTCATGTAGACTTTGTCTCCTATTTGGAGGTATGGGTACGGGGGATTGGGGTGTGGTTGAGGGACTAGGTTATCCATATGTTGCCAAAGGGCATCTCATATCTGGGCAAGCAAGGGAAAAGGAAGGTGGGATGGCAGTTTGGGACCGTCATGGGAGTTCAGTTCAGTTCAGTCACTCAGTCGTGTCCGACTCTTTGCGACCCCATGAATCGCAGCATGCCAGGCTTCCCTGTCCATCACCAACTCCTGGAGTTCACTCAGACTCATGTCCATCGAGTCAGTGATGCCATCCAGCCATCTCATCCTCTGTCGTCCCCTTCTCCTAAAGGTACTATGGGCCTCCCATACACGGCCTTGAACGGACTGATATTTAGAGGTTTCTTTGGTAAGGCCCAGATCTTTAAGAGGGCTAAAGGGAGGAGTTTAGTTTAGTCCAATCTTGATGAAGTTCAATTGTTAATTTGGTCAGAGTTTCTTTTAGGACCCGGTTGGCTCTCTCAACCTTACAGTAGGACCAGGGGTGGTAAGGAATGTGAAACTTCCAAGGAATTTGAAGGGTTTGTGCAATATTTTCGGTGATTTGGGATGTGAACTCAGCTGCACCCCCCCAACCCCCCCCAACCCCAACCCCCCCACCCCCCAACCCCAACCCCCCCACCCCCCCACCCCCACCCCCCCCCGCCCCCCGGCATTGTCAGACTGAAGGGAGGAAGGCATTCCAAACCTGGGGAGGATTTCAGTAAGAATAAGGTGAGCCACAGTAGGGGCTCATTTGTTAGTAGTCAGGAAAGCTTCAATCCATCCAGAAAATGTATCTACGAAGACTAGGAGGAATTTAACCCTTTTTATGGGTGGCATGTGGGTGAAATCTACCTACCAGTCTTGTGCAGGAAGATGTCCATGAATTTGGTGGGTGGGGACAGGAAGGGTGGCGAATGTTAGAATTAGGATTTGTCTGCTGACAAGTGGTACAAGTTTGGGTCAATTTATTTAAATACATCACATAGTCCTTAGTTAACTCAATAAAGTTCTGAAGGAAAGTCTTAAGTACTTTTGCAGAGGGGTGGAAAAGGGAATGTAAATATGAAAGTAGTGTGCGGATGTCAGGCTCATCAATCTGTGCTATAGCAAAGACAGAACTGACAGAGGCGGCCTGCTGCTTTGCTTCATGATCTGCTATGTTGTTATAAAAGGAGATAGGGCTATGCCGCTGATGTCCCCGGCAGTGTATCACAGCAGCTTGTTTTGGGAGCTGAGTCGCATGGAGGAGTTCAGAAATAAAAGAAGCACCGAGAATAGGTGTGCCCTTTTGCATTAGGAATCCCCTCTCCCTCCAGATTATAATATTAGAATGTAATATGTTATAGACATACTTGGAGTCAGTATAAATGTTTACCTTTTGGTCTTTGGCCAGGGTCAAGGCTTGTGTAAGAGCTATCAGTTCAGCCTGCTGTGAGGATGTGTGAGCTAGGAGTGTGACTGATTTGATGAGGCGAGGGGGAATAACTTTGTCAGGTTGTCCCTGGACTATAGCGTATCCAGCCCCAAATGGGGCTTGTTTCTGGGCATTGCCATCTATGAACCAGGATGGGACTGTGGGGTCAGTAAGGGGCTGATCAGTTATATGTTCAAAGGGATTAAGTGTCATATCTAAGATCTGAACACAGTCATGAGATAGGTATTCTGCTTCTGGATCTGGTGTAGGGAGTAAACTAGCAGGATTAAGAGGTTTACAGGGCATAAAAGAAAGGGATGGGTCGAGGAGGTGTGTGTGGAAGATCTATAGTTGAGCAGGGGGCAGAGAAAGGAAAGCCTGATGAGAGAGCAAATCTTAGAAGGAATGAGGAGAGCATACAGGTAGAGGAGCATTTTGGGTTAGTTTTTGGGCACCAGGTATTAAGAGGGTAGTTGAAGCTAAGGTCTGGAGATAAGGTGGCTATCCGAGCATGATGAGATTGATTTGTTTGGATAAGTAAGCTAGAGGTCCCCACATATCCCCCCGTTTCTGGCACAGAATCCCTAAGGCATGTCCTTGTCGAGAATGTGGAAAAAGGGAAAAAGGCTTGGTGTAATCAGGTAAGTAAAAAGAAGGGGGCCTGTAGTAAACGTTTGATAAGAGTTTGTATTTGTGTGTGGAGAGAGGTGGGGGCCAATAAGGGTTCATCTACGTTTCCTCGAGTAGCCTGTAGAGAGGTTTTGCGTGGAGGGCAAAATCTGGGACCCATATTAGGAAGAAGTTTGATAGACTTAATAGAGAAAGAAGTTCCCTCTTGGTTTGGGGCCTGGGGGTCTGTGTCAATGCTTGAAGTCTCTGAGCTGGAATTATTTTGGATGTGGGAGTGTGAAGCAATCCTATGTAACTGACAGTAGTGGAAACAATTTGTGCTTTGGAGAGGGAGACTCTGTAGCCCCAGCTGCCTAGGGCATTTAATACTGTTGCAGTGTGGACTAGGCAGTTATGGCGAGAGGAACTACATAACAGTGAATCGTCTACATATTGGAGTGAGGTAGTAGAGCCTAAGGCTAAAGTTTGTAGGTCTCTTTGGAGGGCTTGACCGAAAAAATGAGGGCTATCTCTAAACCCCTGTGGTAACAGTCCAAGTTAATAGTTGAGATTGATATGTGTCTGGGTCCGTTCAGGTGAAGGCAAATAGGAGCCGTGAAGAGTGGTGTAGAGGTATAGTAATTAAAGCATCTTTGAGGTCTAATACTGTGAAGTAGAGTGTGTCAGGGGGACTATGGGAGAGAAGGGTGTAGGGGTTAGTGACCACGGGATGTTCGGGTATTATGGCCTCATTGATCTTGTGAAGATCTTGAACTAGACGCCAGAAGTACGGTTCCTTTTTGACTGCCAGTATAGAAGTATTATGAGGAGAACAGATAGGCTGCAAAAGGCCAGCTTTGAGCAATCGGGAGACTATTGGTTTAAGTCTTTTTCGGGATTCTTTGGTCAGGGTGTACTGAATTTGAGTTATGACCTGAGAGGGATTTTTAAGAAAAACCTGTATAGGGGAATGGTGTCAAGCTACTGATGGGGTTTTGGTGTCCCAGACCCAAGGATCTATCGGGGGAAGATCAGGGAGCAGGTTTTGGGAGTGAGGGCTGGCCACGGGTTCAGGTGCCATTTGGATGCAATGAATTGATATGGGATCTAAGAATGGGAGGTTTATAGAAATCTGTGGCTTAGCCAGACGATCATGTCCCATCAGTGCCACTGGGCATTGAGAAACTACTATAAAAGAATGTGTTAGCGTTGTTTTGTCAAAGGAACAAAGGAGAGGAGGGGTTATTTGGGGATAAAAAGGGATGCCTGAGACCCCTTTGATGGCCACTTCTGAAGGTTGGAGAGGGCCCTTAAAGGAGGTTAAAAGTGAAAAGGCTGCTCCAGTGTCTATTTATTAGGAATGAGACTTTGTGTTTGGCCACTGTGCCAATTACCCAAAGCTCTGAGTCCGTCTGTATGGGACAGACGAGGTCTGGAGCTTGGGCTCCATCACTGGAATAACTCAGGCACAATTGGGCCAATTCCCCTCTCATCTGAGGAGCCATGGTCTGGGGTGCCCAGGGCCCCCCTAGTCTGGCCCCTGACCCATTGTTGTTGGGCCTGGGGTGGACCCTGAGATTTGGTGGGTAGCGTCTGAGGACAATCCATTTTCCAGTGGCCCCATTGTTTGCAGGTGGGGCAGGGTTTGGGGGTGGCCAGGGGCTTGGGCAGGACTTAGCCCAGTGTCCTGTTTGGTTACATCTGAAGCAGGGTCCTGGAGGGCTAGGTCCCATAGGGCTGGGTTGAGGTTGGCGGGCCAGAGGGGTTGAATTTTTTTCTTGTATAGCTGCAGCGAATAAAGCATATTTGGCCTTTCTTTTATTTTCTTTTTCCTTTTTTGCTTCTTCCTCCCTATTATTGAAGATGCCCTGGAGAAGGAAATGGCAACCCACTCCAGTACTCTAGCCTAGAAAATTCCATGCATGGGGAAGCCTGGTGGGCTACAGTCCATGGGGTCGCAAAGAATCGGATGCGACTGAGCAACTTCACTTTCACTATTATTGAAAACTTTAAAGGCCATTTCTAGGAAATCTTGCTGAGGGGGTTTGGGGCCCTTTTCTAACTGGCGTAGTTTTCAGTGAATATCGGGGGCTGACTGACTTGTGAACTGGACGTGTAGGTATAGGAGTTGGCGGGGGTGGAAATATCTAGGTTTGTGCATTTCTGGACTGCCTCAGTAAGCCGTGAAAGAAAAAGGGCAGGATTTTCATCCTTCTCTTGAGTCATTTCCCTAATCCTATTGTAGTTAACATGAATGTGAGAGCTTTTTAGCATTCTTTATAGTAAACAGGTGATCATATGATGTAGGTCCCGGAGGCCAGCATTGCCGGCTTGATGTGTCCACTGTGGCTCAGTTAAAGGAACTGCATCATTAGCCACTGGATTAACCCTATCTTGGTTATGGAGCTGATCAGCATGAACTCGGGCTGCCTGCCGTATCCGTTCCTTTTCATCAGGGGTTAAAGTGGCATTTAGGATGTAATAAAGATCATTCCAGGTCAAATGATATGCTTGTGTAAGGCGGAGGAATTCCTTCCTATATCTAGCAGGATTTTCTGAAAAAGATCCCAATTTTTCTTCAATTTGGCTCATATAGGAAATTGAGAAAGGCACATGAACCCATGTGGGGCCCTCCGGTCCTGCTACCTCCCTGAGAGGAAACATGTGTTTGTTTTGGGTCCTGGTTGATGGAGGGGGTTGGAAATCTCTTTTGGGGTTTTGGGGTCATCGCTTCCCGATTTGGAGGAGGAAGGGCTAGAGGGTGGGGGTCTTGTCTCCGGAAGCCTCATCTCTGGGGCTGTAGGGAGGAGGCTCATCTGCTGGGTGCAAATTGGGAGCTGAGTGTTTAGGGGGCCTTTTAGGAGCTTTAGATTTGGATTCTTTTGTAATGGAGGGGGAGAGAGAACAGAGGAGGATTTGATAGGTAGAACAGTCCTTGCAGAGAGAAGGATGGCTTCTAAGGTCCCAGAAGGCTTGAGTATAGGGGACCTCTGACAATTTGCCATTCCATCCGAGGAAGTTAGTGAGATCTGATAAAATATTGTAATTGAAAGTCCCAAACTCAGGCAAGCAATTTTGGTTATCTAGTTTGTACTGAGGCCAAATTTGAGTACAAAGTGACTCCAGTTTATGAACCCTGAGATTGGTCAAGAGTAGAGGTTTGAGGTTTCATTTTACACAGGCTTAAGGGAGAGTCCCGTGGGACAGATTGGCTTGACCCCATAGCAAATGGCTAGTAACTGTCTGGTTGAGAGAAAAGGTCATCATCACCTAATCCATCACCTAATCCTTTGACCAGGCAAAGGGAGAGAGAGACTCTGAAGGAGGGAGGGGCATCCCCCAAGTACCTCCCCAGAGGGCCTTTTGGCCAGAGGGTTCCGCAGGAACCTGGAAAAGACAATAGTCTATGGCGCCCTAGAGTACCGTCCGAGCTTACCTGGGCTACTGGGTCAGACGAGAATTCGTGGTGGATGGAGGGAGGTCAAATTGCAAAAGGCCTCTATCCTGGTGTTGGCTGGTCTCATGAAAAAGAGAGTGTAGAGAAGAGAGGAAGAGAGAGAAAGAGAGAGAGAGAGGGAGGCCAATATTCCTCGGGGTACACGGAAAACCAATAAAGCCCTTACACAGGGCTTGTACCACTCAGGAAGGCATAGGGCATCCTCTCCAGGAGGTCTTGAAAGCCTGGGCAGGAAGGTGAGCTCAGCAGGCTTCCACGCTCCGAAGAGCTGGCCGTGGAGAACAAGAAGGAACCTCAACCTCCTGGGTTTCGGCACCAAAAAATGTAAGGTAAGGGAGTTAGAGAAGGTGAGGTTCAAGAAAAAAAAAAAAAAAGAGAGACTGGCACTTTACAGGAACAGATCACCTTTAATGAGGCGAGAAGGGGCAGCAGTTAGATTAGTGGGCTGCTGTGCTAAGTCAAGAAGAGAGTAGGTATACACAGAAAACATATATTTGTGGAGATGCATCATTTTGAGGAGGTCTGATTTTCCCTCATGATCATTTTTGATTAGTTAGATTTCAACAACTGGGGTAAGGAATTCCGGAGACCGGCCGGAGACTGGGATTGGCTGGCAGCTGAATGTCATCAATCTTAATGTCCATTCCTTTCTTTGGGGGAGAAAGTTCTTTATTCTATATAGAACAGTGGGGAGGATCTGGAAGGGAGTTTTAACTCCAGGCTATTTTGAGGCATTTAGCTTTCCTTCAGTAGGTGTGTTGAATGACAGCTTCACGTGAATTACTGAAACTTAAAAGTTGGTAATAGCTTGGGCCATGGGTGGTACAGGGCCAGTTAGTGAAAAGCTTCCACTATAATCAGCTGTGTGTTCATCATATATTCATCACATGTCCCCAGTGTTAGTCCATGATTTATAGTATAAGAAGGGCTTATACTATAAATGGACTGGGCTGCAGTCCAAAGGGTCACAAAGAGTCAAATGTGACTGAGTGACTAAGTCTGATGGACATTTAAAAAAGTAAGTTATGACTATTTCAGAAATGTCTGTGTATTCCTAGGCTATATTGCCCAGCATACAGCATGTTCTTAATAAATGTTGACCAGCACTGAACTAAGATAAATTAATTTTTTGCAGGTCATTTAAAATAACACATCAGAGACTTAAAGGCTCCACTTGCTAATCCATTTTGGTTAAAAAAATCAAATCATGTTCAGTCAGAGAGAGCCAAGGTAATGGTTGTTTTTTGTCTTATGAATAATGATTATCAGTCTATTAAACACCAGTAAGTCTAACCACTGGGTTAAAACAGAATTACTTCAGGGAAACTATGAAACTAACTGCCTGGGGATATCAGTTCTGACTCTATCACTGATGCCACTCATTTCATTGGTTTTGTTTTTCCATTCACAAAGTGGAGCTAGAGATAGTTTACTACTGTGTCTCCTCGAAGGATGACTTGTGCACTTAAATCACGTTTCACATTGCATGACTGGAAAGTAGAACAGAAGGTGCGTGACTAGATTCTTAGCCATTTGGTGGAAGAATATGAAAACTCATGACAGCAGTTTGTCATTTGGTTCCTCTCTGTAGTATATCAGTTAAGAGATTTGCTATAGAGTGAGGGCAATGACTGTGGGGTGCGGGCAGGAGAGGAAGATTTGGTCCTTTCTTCGTCATCCCTCTCTAGAGTCCCCCGACTCCCCTTCAGGAAGTGGAATAGGAAAAAACAAAAAACACTACATTCATCAGTTTCTCTGGGGCAACCACAACTTAGGCAGTAAGCAGGTCACTTGAAACAAGGACAGAGATCGCTATAAAACTGACAGGTACTCTCGCAGACACCACATTAGCACACACAAGACGACTCAGGCACAGAAGGAGTTTCCTGAACAACGAAAGCAACCAGAGCAAAATGACGATGACTGTCCTGTGTGACACGGCCGTGGTGAGTGGTCAGGATCACCCCTGTGTGGGTACAGTTAGCCCTAGGATTTCAGGAGAGCAGATTTCTAAGGAATGAGGCTGGATTGGAGTCTTTGGGGGTTTCATTTCTTTAAAACACACAGCTGACTTTAATACTGACCCTGGTCTGTTGGAGAAAAAGAAAAAGTAGCCAGAAGTTATAGTGGGGTGAAAACCATAGCTCTTTACTAATGGCTTTGGCATGGTTGGCATTAGCTTGTGAAATTCTTGGCATCACAAACTGGACATAGTCTCTGCTTATAGAGTTAAGTTGGCCCTATCTCCCAGGGAAGCTTAGCCAGCCTTTTAGGATCTATATAGATTAATTTTAACCAAGGAAGCTGGGGCCCTGGGTGATGATTCTCCCAAGATGACTGGCAGACAAGGAGTACCCCTGGATGCAGGGAGTGAAACCACCTAGCGATGCACTTGGACAGTTCCTGGGGGAGGGACCTGGTTTCACCACTTACTAAATGTGGGATATGGGATAAGTTACCTAACCTCTCTGTGCATTGTTATTCCTCTGTGACTTATTATCCTCTCATCTTCCTTATGGAGGATTAATTGATATCATTGAGAATGATAAAACGTATACTCTGAAATAGCAGATCTCTGCAGGCATAGCTTCTAGTTAACTTAGCCACTTAATATAATGAACAATAAGGACAGAGAAAGAATTCAGTGAGTATTTTTTTTTTCAAATAGAAGTATAATTGATTTGCAATGTTGTATCAGCTTCTGGTATACAGCAAAGTGATTCAGTTAGGGTAGGGTAGTCGCTCAGTCGTGTCCAACTCTTTGCGACCCTATGGACTATAGCCCACCAGGCTCCTCTGTCCAAGGGATTGATTCTCCAGGCCAGAATACTGGAGTGGGTTGCCATTTCCTTCTCCAGGGGGTCTTCCCGACCCAGGGATCGAACTTGGGTCTCCCGCATCACAGGCAGATGCTTTACCCTCTGAGCCACCAGGGAAGCTATGTATAACTGAATAAACAGACCATAATTTCCCTTATGGTTTATTATAGGATATTGAATACAGTTCCATGTGCTATACAGTAGGTCCTTGTTGATTATCTATTGTATATGTAGTAGTGTACATATATTAATCCAAAACTCCTAATTTATCTTTCCCCCACCCCTTTTCTCCTTTGGTAACCATCAGTTTGTTCTATATGTCTGCAAGTCTGTTTCTGTTTTGCAAATAAGCTCATTTGTATCATATTTTAGATTCCACATATAAGTGATATCATACATTTATCTTTCTCTTTCTGGCTTACTTCACTTAGTGTGATAATCTCTAGGTTCATCCATATTGCTGCAAAAGGCATTGTTTCATTCTTTTTTTATGGCTGCATAATAGTCCATTGTACATATGTGTCACATCTCCTTTTTCCATTTGTCTGTTGATGGACACCGAGGTTGCTTCCGTATTTCAGCTATTGTAAACAGTGCCCCTATAAACATTAGGGGGTATGTTTCTTTTCAAATTAGAGTATTAAATATTAATACTAGTTACGTGATTATTTTTACCTCTGAGTCTCCCACCAACCTAATGAAGAGGATTGGGACTGCTTTCTCCATTGTAAAGATTAACAACAGTTCAATGAATTTAAGTGATTTAACATCATCAGATACTGTATGCCCAAGAAAAGGGACATGAATCTAGGTTTATGACTTCAAGTACAACATTCTGCCCTTGAATAGTTTAGAAGCAAGATTTCTGAAAGTCATTGTGTTTAAACAATTTTTTGGATAGTTTCATGTTCTAAAGCCATGTCTATTTCTGGTTTCTCTGAGGAAATCTGTTGGACTGTCAGCAAGAAACATGACAGGGCAAAAGACATTATAATAGGATTAGAAATTGGAGGTGTAGGCACACAGGACATGCTCAATAGAGAGGCAAGGCAAATCTCGTGGACTAGGAGCTGGCTGGGTTCTGGAGCACATCCCTATGTGGGGGTGAGCACGAATCACAGGTGAGTTAGGAGACAAGCGTTCAGATATTCTCCTGGGGGATTTCACAGTAGAGTAAGTACAGGGTTAAGCTGAGCATGTTGGTGTCCTGACACTGCCCACCTTCTGATGGTGCTTTCTCTTACCTCTGTTTCCTATTAGACAGAGAAGGCGTGATGTCCATTTGCCTGCCTCATAGATGGTGTAGAAGAATTGTTGTCCGACTCTTTTGTGACCCTATTAACTGTAGCCTGATGGCTCCTCTGTCCATGGGGTTTTTACAGGCAAGAATACTGGAGTGGGTTGCTATTTCCTTCTCCAGGGGATCTTCCCCACCCAGGAACAGAACTTGCATCTCCTGCATTGCAGGTGGATTCTTTACCACTGAGCCACTGGGAAAGCCAGCACAGAAGAATCTGAGACTAAAATAATCTGAGCCTCTCAGAGAAGTGCTCTTCTGTGTCTCATTCTTAAGAACCAGCAAGAATTTTATCCAGCCCCTGCTCTGTGTTTCATAACCACTGAAATCTACAGTTTCAGATCATCAGCTTCAATGGAGCACACTAGAGTGATTTGCAGATGTCATCTGGTTTCTGATAAAAAGCTACATGACCTACAACACTTACACAGTTCTGACATGGGTGTCACATGGCTTAAAATGCCTGGCTCCTCTAATGAGACAAAGCTGAGATGAAACACTGTGGGTGACTCCATGTCGATGACAACAGTAATGAGCTTTAGGGGCTGTGGCAACACTGACCACAGACACCTAGTTCTAGTCCTCAGACTGGCACTAGCAGGCTGGAGAGCATCAGACACAGCTTATTCACCTGCCTTATTGGGGTAACTAATATGAGCTCTACCTATCCTTCAAGGTAGGTGTGAGAATCTAGAGATTACAGAGATGTGAAAGTGTTTTCTATAATACTCTAAAGATATAAGCAAATATAATAATGACATTAGAATTATAAGTCACTATTTGGTAATTATTGATAAACCTGGCAAGCCCAAGGTACACTTACTCTAAAGCTTCAATAATGAAAATTAGAAATGAGTCAGTGAATATGACACAAAAAATGAAAGAGGAGACACAAAAGAGGGATTTACTCAAGAAATTTAAGGAAGTGATGCTCGAAAAGCTAAGGACCCTCTTTTCCAAGCAGGCTTCCTTTTACTTTTTAAAACTTCACAGTGCTTCCTGGTGAGTTCACCAGGAATTCCCTGGTGATCTAGTGGTTAGGATTCCGGGCATTCACAGCTGTGACCCCTGGTTCAGTCCCTGGCTGGGGAACTGAGGTCCTGCAATACGGGATCATAGTGCTTTGTGTAGATAGAAGGTACAGCGGGGCAAATTCTACATCTTTCCCATCTTTAGGGAAAGGTTGACTAACAGTAGCTCCTATATTGAATACTCTCCACATCCCGACCCTGCTCTTCATGCTTTATATGGATCCTGTCATTTAATCTCCACATTTTCTGGTGGAGGAAACTCAGTTGCAGCTGGTGAGAGTCCTGGAACTAAGTTGTGGACCCAGGACTTCTGATTCCAGAGCTCATGTCCTTTATCATCAGACTCCAGAGATAAGAAAGAGTTGTTGAATGAATGAATGATTACGGGAGACGAAAGTAGACATCTGCTGATTATCTGGAGGCAAATTAGGCCCATTTGGGCTTATCTGGGTCAATCTCACTTTACAGGTTTTTTGTTTTTTTTTTTTAGTATCAGTTACCTTAGTACAGCACTCTCATCATGACCTTTTGGTTTACTCTTGTCATTTCTTGCCTCCAGCATCTTCAAAAGATAAAAAATGAAGGCCATTTAAACCAACACGTCTAGGCACCTTCCCAACCTTAACTCACGGAAGGTGTGAGTCTGACCAACACGGGGCCCCAGGGATGAAGGCAACTCACTTTCATTATGTTGAGTGTCGTTGATGAGCCTTGTCCATTCCCAGTTAGGGTCGGTGGTCACCATGGGGTTCTGACAAAGGGAAGCTGCAGAAATTTTTAGCTCTTTGATTTTAGTTAGATTTTCACAGAGCGCTTTCTTTGTGCATTCCTGTAATACCAGATAAACCAATGTTTCAAAGTAAGTATAAAAAATAAATGTTCTGGAGCTAAAGAGAAGTGTGTTGATTTCTCTGTTGTATGTCCTTAATGCCCCTGCTTCCTTCAGGCAGTGTGGATCATGGGAACTCTGTTATATTTGGTTTTGCACGGTGTTTTTCTTAATGCGTTGAGTTTAACTACGTTGGTAATTTAAATGAATTGTTTTGTTCATTCACTCATCTACCAGCCCTTTCATTCATCCAGAAAGTATTTTGAAACACCTGTTCTATGACATAGTCTCCTGCAGGAACTTACCATTTAGTAGGTGAAGATGTGTATGAACATAAATACTAGATATCCAGACAGTAGAGAAGGGCTGCTTGAATGCTAGATGGTAAAAGCTTTATCATTTGAGGGCAATTAACATACTTCTAATTGAACTACTTTTGGGACAGTTCCTGGAGGAGACCACTTCTGAGTGGGTCCTTGATGGAAGGGGGAGATTTAGATGGATGGGGTAGGGGGGGCAGGAATGGCTGGGACAAAGGGTTTTGTGGAGGATTCATGGATGTGAGGTTGGAAATTAAGAACTATCATTTCTTAAGCCCCTATTTTTTATTATAAGTGCATTACAAAGAACATTTTATTTAATCCTGTGAATATTATTATAAAGCAAGTGTTATGCTCTGGTGGGAAAGAAGAGAAAGCAGAAGCTCGGTGAGACTCAGGATTTAAACCCAATCTCAGATCCTGATATCCTCATGTCTCCCTGTTCAAAAGCTCTCGAACTGTGAAGAGTGCATTCACCAGGCCAAACAGTTTAGTTCTCAGGTTGGTACCCTGGAATCTTCATGTCTGATTGTTCATTGCCAGGAGATGATCTGAAGTTCAGAGAGGAGCCCTGATCCTGTCCCAGGGATGCTGAGTTCAGCTGAAGCATGACCTGTCTCTTGTCAGCAAGTGACCCTAGAGTCCCTAACCAACCTCATTCTCATCTTCTTCCAGGTCAAGTTCCTGCTGCTGTTGACATTGTGGCTCACCCTCCTGGGGGAGGCGGCAGCTCAGAAACCCCCCAGATCTGGGGATTCTGGCCTCTGCCCCACTCTGGAGGACCACATTGTGAGGGTTGACACCCGTATCCGCAGGCGGAACCAGGGAGTTTTCTTCTCACGCAACTTGCAGAACCGCTCCATCTCCCCCTGGGATTACAAGTACGTGCCAAAGAGACTGATCTCCATATTCTTAGGGGAAACATGTTAATTTATTCTAACCATACAGTAAATAAGTTCAAAAATACAGAAAAAAATAATAGTCCTTACATTGACTCTTAAAAGCAGAAATCCCACTTTCCCTGGGAGCGCCCCTTTTCTTGCTACTTTGGGCTAAGTCCTCCTATGTGCTCAAAAGCCTGTTTTGCTTCCAACCTCTCCTGATGCTTTGCCTTTTTCTGCTTCATGCAGCCCTGGGTTTGAAACTGAGAAACTTTTTTTGTGTGTGTTGGAAGAGAGGGCTCTTTAAAGCAGCCCACATAATGGTCTCTGCATGGGGATAAGGGAGGGGGTGGCCAGAAAAGTCAGTTCAGAGAAAGCCACTCAGATTGGATTTCCGTCTTCAAGGAGTGGAGAGGGCAGAGTGGAGGAGAAAGGCCAGTGGGGAAGGAAGATTCTAGGTGGGGATGTTCAGGGTACAAACCTGGGATTTTGTCTTACACAGAGATTCTTGGAGTACCAAGCATTCATTTAGATGCTCTAAATATAAGTATGAAAACAGAGTCTGGGGACTATTAGAAGTGTTTCTGGGGCTGCCTGCATGTATTTACTTTCCTCCGGAAGGGAGTATGTACCGTGGCTAGTTGGCTGGATTGGCCTTTATGCCTCCTGGCAAGGAGAGAGAAATTGAGGGAGAAATTGAAAGAAGGCATTGGATTCACAACCTCCAGGGCTTTGGTTTTCTTTCCCAAGCAGCAGGCTTTGGAGACTGTGTACTGGGGGACCTTCAAGTGATGTTCAATCTCTAACCAAAGGATGAAAGATGGCTCTCATAATAAAAATGTAAAAAAAAGGAACTAAAAGATCCAATATTTATGGGTGCCAACGTTTCATATTCTTATTCATTTGTTATCACGGAGTGTTGGCAACAACCGCAAGGGAGAGGAATATGAGAATCTCCATTTTATAGTTGAGGGAACATAGACTTAGGGAGTTAAGCACCCCGCCCGGGGCGGCACCTGACTCCAGGCTGTCTGTTCCGTGCCTGCGCTGCGGCCCCGTGTTACCCAGAATCGCCTTCCTGCAGGTGGGCGCCCAGTGCCGCGGGGCCCCCCATCCTTTGTGCATCTTTCCTGCCAGATCTCACCATCCGCTTCTCCCTGCTCTTCCTGCAGCATCACCCGGGACGCCAACCGGTTCCCCTCTGAGATTGCGGAGGCCCAGTGCAGACACATGGGCTGCATCAACGCGGAGGGACAGGAAGATAGAACCCTGAACTCCGTCCCCATCCAGCAGGAGTTTCTGGTCCTCCGGAGGAAGCAAAACGGCTGTCCTGGCTTGTTCCAACTGGAGAAGGTGCTGGTGACCGTGGGCTGCACCTGCGTCACCCCCATGGTCCGCCACCTGCATGACCCGATGGCAGATCAGGTGGCAGATCAGCTCAGCTGAAGAAGCTGTGGAAACGCCCCTCTTTAGCCAGAACTCTGTCATGAGTCCTACATGGTTCCCATTTCTCGTCACTTCCCAGATCTGTTCGTAATATCTGCACGGGATTCTCCGGGTTTTGTATTAGATAGAGTCATTTTCTGGGGCTTCAGCATCTTTATATGGTCCTGAGATGTTCCAATGACCCAACCCCCTAAAAATAGATGGAGGACAATGCAGGTTCCATTCTGCTTATGTGCTATGATGACCATCTCCCTGGTCATGAAGTCAGTGGGTGGGGGCTCTGCTAGCAAAACTGACTTCTGGGTCACAAGTGCAACAGATACATAACCACCATGTAAGAGAGTGTGGGAGGGGCTGTACAGGATGGGGTGGGTGGAAAGGGTGGGGCTAAGGGCCTAGCACATGTTTATTAAAATTGCTAAATACAGATGAGGTTGGCCTGATATTTATACTTGTAAGGAAACTCTCCAGGTATTTATGATGTATTGACTATATAAAATTCTGGGAGAAAAATTAATGTATCAAGGGCTAATATAATAAACTGTTAATGGTTGAAAGACACTTGAAATCTTTGTGTTCTGTCTCAGCTTGTATTCACAAACCTTGTGAACCTGAAGATTATGAAATTCTATATAGCTGTCATTTATTTTTCATGTTTCATCAGAGTGCTAGTGTCAGAATTACTATTATTATTTGTGAATGATTTTGGTAATGTTAGTTTTTTTCCCCCTCCAGCTTGATTGAGATGTAACTGATAAGTAACATGGTATAAATTTCAGTTATACAGTGTAATGATTTGATACGTGTATGTATGGAGAAATGATAGCCACAATAAGGTTTGTTAACATCTGCATCCCTTCACCTAGGTATTTTTGTGTGTGTGAGGGGGTGTGGTGGGAACATTTAAGATGTACTTTCTCAGCAAATTTCAAGAATACAATATTCTTATTAATAAGTGTAGTCATCAGGCAGTACATTCAATCCTCAGAATTTATTAATCTCATAACTGAAAATGTGTTTCTTTCATCCAAAATTGGCCCATTCCCCCTATCCTCTGCCCTTGGCAACCGTCAGTCTTCTTTCTGTTTTTCCATGCCTTGGAGAGTTACTCTATTTTTAATGATTCTTGGGGGTTACAAGGAAAGTTAAGGAAAAATGTGCAAACAGAGCTCACATTCCCTGGTAACTCTTTACTGCTCCATCTCCCTGTCTGTATTATTTTACAAAGTGAACATCTGTTGGCCACTGTGGTAGCCACTGAAGACACGAAGAAAAGTAAGAAATGCACATGGTGGGTGGGCAGCCAACCGTCTTGGTAGCAGCCGCCTGCAGAGCCCCTGGTCACGAGAGCCATGGTGGTCACTGCATCTGGGGTCACTGGTGATCGTTCAAGCATCTCTTATGCTTCTTGAGGACACAAAGTTCCCAAGATTCTGGTCTCCCTACTGCTCTGAGGCTAACTGGTCCCTCTCTTGCCCAGATACACCACATTTCTTCCTTCACTGAAACACACCAGCTGCTCAGGGCACATCTGCATTCTGCTGCCTTCCAGAGAGGAGATAGGACATCAGTTCTCACTCCTACCTGCAACTTGGTCTGAAGATGGGCAGAGGCAGGAGCCCGGAAGCCATTTTTCACTCTTTAGTGGGGGCAATTTTTACTTAGTCTGTAGGTGGGGGTGGGGCTGGAGTCACTGGTAAGTGGGTTCTTCTTTCTGCTCCTGAGTCTTCTACTGCTGCTGCTAAGTCACTTCAGTCATGTCCGACTCTGTGCGACCCCATAGATGGCAGCCCACCAGGCTCCCCCGTCCCTGGGATTCTCCAGGCAAGAATACTGAAGTGGGTTGCCATTTTCTTCTCCAATGCATGAAAGTGAAAAGTGAAAGTGAAGTCGCTCAGTCGTGTCTGACTCTTTGCGACCCCATGGACTGTAGCCCACTAGGCCCCTCCGTCCATGGGATTTCCCAGGCAAGAGTACTGGAGTGGGGTGCCATTGCCTTCTCCCCTGAGTCTTCTACTTATGGTATAAACATTGATGTTCGTACTTAAAGTGCTCAGGCTCTTGGAATTTAAAAGAATATTTTCTCTCATAGCTATCAGCTTCATAAATTTGCTGTGAATCCCACAAGTCCATATAGGTGCTCTTACCTGTGCAATGAACCTTTCTCTGTTCATTTTGGCCGTAATAGCCTTACCCTGAGGGTAGTACATTCAGAAATCTTCCAACTGAGTGGTGAGAGAAGTATAGAGGTGAAGGACATTGAGGAAAAAAGTACACCCCTGTGTGTATTAAGATATTATCTCATTACACATGGTCACATGTAATTTCAAAACAATGTGCCAAGTACTATGATCAAACTCTGAAATTTAGAGAAGACACACAGGATGATAGCTCATCAGGACATTCCAGAAAGGCAATGACTTTTGCACTGGGATGATTGAGTTGCTCTAGAGGAAAATGGGGCTCCCCTGGTGGCTCAGATGGTGAAGAATCTGCCCACAATAAGGGAGACCCAGATTTGATCCCTGGGTCAGGTAGATCCCCTGGATAAGGGAATGGCAACCCACTCCAGTATTCTTGCCTGGAGAATTCCATGGACAGAGGAGCCTGACAGGCTACAGTCCATGGGGTCACAATGAATCAGACGTGACTGAGTAACTAACAGTTACTTACTTAGAGGAAAATGAGAGAAGGGCAATCCTAGCAAAGGGAACAGTATAAACAAAAGCACTGAGGCTCAAAGAAGCTTTGTGTACTAGGGGAACGGCATATGCCTGGGATAATGTGGGAGCACCCAGTGGGGTGCTGTGCTGCGCTTAGTCAGTTGTGTCCAACTCTTTGCAACCCCATGGACTGTAGGACGCCAGGCTCCTCTGTCCATGGGGATTCTCCAAGCAAGAATACTAGAGTGAGTTTCCATGCCCTCCTCCAGGGGATCTTCCAAACGCAGGGACTGAACCCAGGTATCCCACATTGCGGGCAGGATCTTTACCATCTGAGCCACCAGGAAAGCCCACACAGTGGGGGATACGTATAGTTCTTGAAAGAATGATTGAGTGAATGAATGAGTGAATGAACGTGGCAGTAGGTGGACAGTAGCACAAGGCCCACGTGTGGATGCTGTTGTATGCTTTATTACAGATGTGGAAAAGAGCGCAGCTGCTATTTCATAGGAGAATTTTGGTGGCAAGTGTATAAAAGGGGTGGAAACTGGAAGGTCGGTAAGACAGTCAGAGAGAAGGCAATTTCTTCTGTGGTAAACTTACAAAGTTAGAGCTGGAGGGGCCCCTGTAGATCACCTGTCAACCTTTCTCATTTGCTAATGAGGCCCAGAGGAATTAGATGACTTGCTCAAGCTCAGTCACTTGGGTAATTAGTGACAGAAACAGGTTCACTGGCTTAAAGTTCGTGACTTTTCATGTTGGTTCTATAGCATTTTCAATAAGGACCCATTGCAGTCATTGGAGAAGGCAATGGCACCCCACTCCAGTACTCTTGCCTGGAAAATCCCATGGATGGAGGAGCCTGGTAGGCTGCAGTCCATGGGGTCGCTAAGAGTCGGACACGACTGAGCGACTTCACTTTCACTTTTCACTTTTCACTTTCATGCATTGGAGAAAGAAATGGCAACCCACTCCAGTGTTCTTGCCTGGAGAGTCCCAGGGACGGGGGAGCCTGGTGGGCTGCCGTCTGTGGGGTCGCACAGAGTCGGACACGACTGCAGCGACTTAGCAGCAGCAGCAGCAGTCATTTCTCTGTGGCCTTAGGCTGGCTTTGGGAACCGGGACTGAAGGACCTCCCCAGCCCACATTTCCAAGTACATTGTACATGGTGTCGCCTGGAGGCTTGGCCCTGAGTTACAGCGTCCCTCCACGACTTGCAGATCCTCCCCTCCTCACAAGGTGGCGCACTGCACCATTTTGTCTCCAACTTCCCTAGCATAGGCCCCCAGGGAATGATGGCTCCCTGTCTTCCCCTAGTAGCCGCCTGTGACTCTCCTGAGCTCCGCAACTCTGCACCCAAGTATCTGGGACTTGGAGGTGTTTTCTTTTGCCTGTAGGAGAAATAGTCAAGTTGAGTGGTCCCGGTGTCCAAACCAACCGCTAGTATAGTGTGTGGAGAGAGGAAATTTTCTTTCCACGTGGAAACTTGAAAGCACATAGCCTTATCTTTTGGTATCCACTTCATACATACGAAGACTTGGCTGAGTGGAAAAACACATTCTCATTTCTCTCTTTTCCTCTCTCCTCCTCCCCAAACTTGAATAAAATCATCTATACTTAGGAGGTGGCATAAGGAGAAACAGTTATGAAATTGGTTTGGTTTTCTTTTTTTTTTTTTTTTCCAAGAGAGGTAGAAATTTCATTTGATGTTTAGAAAGCTCTTGACTTTGAATCTTGATTCTACTTTTTGGTTGTACAAACGTAGGTAAATTAGTCCTTCTGAGACAGTTCCTCACATGTTAAGTGGAGAATAATAACTGTTTTAAAGAGTGAAAGTGAAGTCGCTCAGTCATGTCCGACTCTTTGCAACCCCATGGACTGTAGCCTACCAAGCTCCTCCATCCATGGGATTCTCCAGGCAAGAATACTGGAGTGGATTGCCATTTAGTGTAATGTAATTGAAACAAAAAGTATAAAAGACAGTTGAGCACCCAGGAAATGGTGGGCACCTAGTTACTGTCATTATACCAAGAGGCACAGAACTTATGTTTCCCGTTTTGCTTGGCCCCAGGAAAGGAAACTCATGTGGCAACCCACTCCCATATTCTTGCTGGGAGAATCCCATGGACCGAGGTGCCTGGCAGGCTACAGTCCATGGGGTCACACAGAGTTGGACATGATTGAAATGACTTAGAATGCACACACACTACATTTCTAGTACTTATTTATCTTATAACTGTAAGTTTGTACATTTTGACCCTCTTCATCCGATTTTCCTTTCTCTCACTCCTTGCCTCTGGTAACCACAAATCTGATCCTTTCTCTATGGAGGAAGCTATAGATTTAATTCATTAATAAAATTCCCTTGGGGCCAAAATGTTCACTGTAGCCTACATTGGGCAAGTTACTTAATTTCTCTGAGCCTCAGTTTCCTCAACTGTAAAATGAGGATGATCATAATAGTTGCCTCATAGGATTGTGGTGCAGATTAAATGAAATAATAAATATAAAGCAGCTTCCTGTTCTGACTAGCTGTTACTAGTCTTACTTACAACCCCCTTATGCAAGGGCTGTGAATCAGTGCTCCCACCTTTTAATTCTGGTTTTTCAAAGTCAAGTAAATCAATGCACCAGGCAAAGATGGGTTTATGAGTTGTTCAGAGTTGTGGCTGTTGCAAAACTCAGAGACTTCCTACTCCACTGGCTTACTTCTGTGGTTTCCTTACATGTGTCTGTAGATGACACACCACAGCCCTTTGCATGGCCTGAAGGCAAGGACCAGACCTTGTTTGTGGTGGGGACAACACCAGAACCAATGTAACCATTTCCCACAACCCACATTCTCATGATTCTGACAGAAACCAGATCTGGGAGGCATCGCTCTGGATGGACTGCCTGTGCTGAAGCTGGGGTGGGGTCTGAGAGTGACAGGCCTCCCCGGAAGGGACACACCACTCACGGAAAATTCTGAAAATACTAATCCATCAGGCTAGAGTTTCTCAGAGCCCTGGGCATCTGCTTATTCTGCATTCCTGGGCTTTTCAATATCTGTGAGAAAAAAATACCCTGATTTCCCACAGACCACTTGTCAAACTCCTGATTGCCTTCTGCGGTCATCTCAAACCTCAAGTGAGATCCATTAAGAAAGCCACTCGCTTTTGACTGCATCTGCGTATAGGATGGCAAACTTCTGGTTACTGTATTTGAAAACATGTAGACGTAGAATTAAGTATAAAAGGAAACAACTCTTTTCTTTTTCTGTGTTGCTTAGCTTTGTGAAATCCACTAAGTACTATGATCTGGGTTTGAGAATTTAGATAAATTGAAGTTCTTGTCATCTGAGAATGACTTTTACTGGGTGCAGTTACCGTATGGAGGTTTCTCAAAAAACTAAAAATGGAGCTACAGTATGACCCAACAATTGCACTCCTGGGGATATATCTGAAAAAAACCAAAACACTAACGTGAACCTGCAGCTCAGTGTTCAGAGCAGCATTATTTATAATAGCCAAGATATGGAGGCAACCTAAGTGCCCATCAACAGATGAATGGATGAAGAAGATGTGGTGTATATTTTGTTGTTGTGTAGTCCCTAAGTTATGTCTGACTTTTTTGTGACCCCATGGACTACAGCCCACCATGGGATTTCCCAGGCAAGAATACTGGAGTGGGTAGTCTTTCCCTTCTCCAGGGGATCTTCCCAATCCAGGGATCAAGACTGTATCTCCTGCATTGGCAGACAGATTCTTTACCACTGAGCCACCAGTATATATAGATACTATGGTTGATGGTCCCAGGGCACTCCCAGTTGACAGCCACATGAGGGAGCTATCTTGCTCACTCTAGCCAACCGAGTGTTTAAAGGACCATAAGGGGAAACAGTGGAAACAGTGTCAGACTTTATTTTTCTGGGCTCCAAAATCACTACAGATGGTGACTGCAGCCATGAAATTAAAAGACGCTTACTCCTTGGAAGGAAAGTTATGACCAACCTAGATAGCATATTCAAAAGCAGAGACATCACTTTGCCATAAAAGGTCCGTCTAGTCAAGGCTATGGTTTTTCCAGTGGTCATGTATGGATGTGAGAATTGGACTGTGAAGAAGGCTGAGCGCTGAAGAATTGATGCTTTTGAAGTGTGGTGTTGGAGAAGACTCTTGAGAGTCCCTTGGACTGCAAGGAGATCCAACCAGTCCATTCTGAAGGAGATCAGCCCTGGGATTTCTTTGGAAGGAATGATGCTAAAGCTGAAACTCCAGTACTTTGGCCACCTGATGAGAAGAGTTGACTCATTGGAAAAGACTCTGATGCTGGGAGGGATTGGGGGCAGGAGGAGAAGGGGACGACAGAGGATGAGATGGCTGGATGGCATCACTGACTCAATGGACATGAGTCTCATTGAACTCCGGGAGTTGGTGATGGACAGGGAGGCCTGGCGTGCTGGGATTCATGGGGTTGCAAAGAGTCGGACACGACTGAGCGACTGATCTGATCTGATCTGAAGGGTGACTTTAACTCAGATGACCATTATATCTACTACTGCGGGCAGGAATCCCTCAGAAGAAATGGAGTGGCCATCATGGTCAACAAAAGAGTCCGAAATGCAGTACTTGGATGCAATCTCAAAAACGACAGAATGATCTCTGTTTGTTTCCAAGGCAAACCATTCAGTATCACAGTAATCCAAGTCTATGCCCCAACCAGTAATGCTGAAGAAGCTGAAGTTGAACGGTTCTATGTAGACCTACAAGATCTTTTAGAACTAACACCCAAAAAACATGTCCTTTTCATTATAGGGGACTGGAATGCAAAAGTAGGAAGTCAAGAAACACCTGGAGTAACAGGCAAATTTGCCCTTGGAATACGGAATGAAGCAGGGCAAAGACTAACAGAGTTTTGCCAAGAAAATGCACTGGTCATAACAAACACTCTCTTCCAACAACACAAGAGAAGACTCTGTACATGGACATCACCAGATGGTCAACACCGAAACCAGATTGATTATATTCGTTGCAGCCAAAGATGGAGAAGCTCTATACAGTCAACAAAAACAAGACCAGGAGCTGACTGTGGCTCAGATCATGAACTCCTTATTGCCAAATTCAGACTTAAATTGAAGAAAGTAGTGAAAACCACTAGACCATTCAGGTATGACCTAAATCAAATCCCTTATGATTATACAGTGGAAGTGAGAAATAGATTTAAGGGCCTAGATCTGATAGAGTGCCTGATGAACTATGGAATGAGGTTCGTGACATTGTACAGGAGACAGGGATCAAGACCATCCCCATGGAAAAGAAATGCAAAAACGCAAAATGGCTGTTTGGGGAGGACTTACAAATAGCTGTGAAAAGAAGAGAAGCAAAAAGCAAAGGAGAAAAGGAAAGATATAAACATCTGAATGCAGAGTTCCAAAGAATAGCAAGAAGAGATAAGAAAGCCTTTCTCAGTGATCAATGCAAAGAAATAGAGGAAAACAACAGAATGGGAAAGACTGGAGAGCTCTTCAAGAAAATCAGAGATACCAAAGGAACATTTCATGCAAAGATGGGCTCGATAAAGGACAGAAATGGTATGAACCTAACAGAAGCAGGAGATATTAAGAAGAGGTGACAAGAATACACAGAAGAACTGTACAAAAAAGATCTTCACGACCCAGATAATCACGATGGTGTGATCACTGACCTAGAGCCAGACATCCTGGAATGTGAAGTCAAGTGGGCCTTAGAAAGCATCACTACAAACAAAGCTAGTGGAGGTGATGAAATTCCAGTTGAGCTATTTCAAATCCTGAAAGATGATGCTGTGAAAGTGCTGCACTCAACATGCCAGCAAATTTGGAAAACTCAGCAGTGGCCACAGGACTGGAAAAGGTCAGTTTTCATTCCAATCCCAAAGAAAGGCAATGCCAAAGAATGCTCAAGCTACCGCACAATTGCGCTCATCTCACATGCTAGTAAAGTAATGCTCAAAATTCTCCAAGCCAGGCTTCAGCAATACGTGAACCGTGAACTTCCTGATGTTCAAGCTGGTTTTAGAAAATGCAGAGGAACCAGAGATCAAATTGCCAACATCTGCTGGATCATGGAAAAAGCAAGAGAGTTCCAGAAAAACATCTATTTCTGCTTTATTGACTATGCCAAAGCCTTTGACTGTGTGTATCACAATAAACTGTGGAAAATTCTGAAAGAGATGGGAATACCAGACCACCTGACCTGCCTCTTGAGAAATCTGTGTGTAGGTCAGGAAGCAACAGTTAGAACTGGACATGGAACAACAGACTGGTTCCAAATAGGAAAAGGAGTACGTCAAGGCTCTATATTGTCACCCTGTTTATTTAACTTATATGCAGAGTACATCATGAGAAACCCTGGACTGGAAGAAACACAAGCTGGAATCAAGATTGCCGGGAGAAATATCAATAACCTCAGATATGCAGATGACACCACCCTTATGGCAGAAAGTGAAGAGGAACTCAAAAGCCTCTTGATGAAAGTGAAAGACGAGAGTGAAAAAGTTGCCTTAAAGCTCAACATTCAGAAAACAAAGATCATGGCATCCGGTCCCATCACTTCATGGCAAATAGATGGGAAAACAGGGGAAACAGTGTCAGACTTTATTTTTGGAGGCTCCAAAATCACTACAGATGGTGACTGCAGCCATGAAATTAAAAGACACTTACTCCTTGGAAGGAAAGTTATGACCAACCTAGATAGCATATTCAAAGCAGAGACATTACTTTGCCAACAAAGGTTCGTCTAGTCAAGGCTGTGGTTTTTCCTGTGGTCATGTATGGATGTGAGAGTTGGACTGTGAAGAAGGCTGAGTGCCGAAGAATTGATGCTTTTGAAGTGTGGTGTTGGAGAAGACTCTTGAGAGTCCCTTGGACTGCAAGGAGATCCAACCAGTCCATTCTGAAGGAGATCAGCCCTGGGATTTCTTTGGAGGGAATGATGCTAAAGCTGAAACTCCAGTACTTTGGCCACCTGATGCGAAGAGTTGACTCATTGGAAAAGACTCTGATGCTGGGAGGGATTGGGGGCAGGAGGAGATGAGGACGACAGAGGATAAGATGGCTGGATGGCATCACTGACTCGATAGACGTTGAGTCTGAGTGAACTCCGGGAGTGTGTGATGGACAGGGAGGCCTAGCGTGCTGGGATTCATGGGGTTGCAAAGAGTTGGACACGACTGAGCAACCGAACTGAACTGAACTGAGTCCCAGCCAGGACTTCCCTGGTGGCTCAGATGGTAAAGCGTCTGCCTACCGTGTGGGAGACCGGGTTCAATCCCTGGGTCTGGAAGACCTCCTGAAGAAGGGAATGGCAACCCACTCCAGTATTCTTTCCCCCCCGCCCAAAAAGGGGCTCAAAGAAATATTTAGACTAGATTCCCTCGTGGCTCAGACCGTAAAGTGTCTGCCTACAATGCGGGAGACCCGAGTTCAATCCCTAGGTCAGGAAGATCCCCTGGAGAAGGAAATGGCAACCCACTCCAGTATTCTTGCCTGGGAAATCCCATGAACAAGCAGCCTGGTAGGCTACAGTCCATAGGATTGCAAAGAGTCGGACACGACTGAGTGACTTGTCAATGTCAAGTCCAGCCAGTATTTGAAGGCACCTCATGAGAAGGACCAGATACGTGGTTTGTGGAGCCCAGTAACAAATTAAAGTGCACAACTTCTGGTTAAAAAATTAAGACTGATAAGCAGAGAATAAAACCAAGCATGGCGCCTATTTAAGCTGAGGCTCCTATGTGACTGTACAGAAGGAAATCATCCTGCTCATGATATCCCAAGAGAAAACTACCCATTTGAGCTCTTCTTAAAGTTTTGTGATTGAAATGAAATGGTTGTTTAATTTTTTCCAGTTTTGTTGAGATATAGTTGGCATATAATATTGTATGAGTTTAAGGTATACAACACAATGATTTGGCATATGTGTACACTGTGAAATTGAATCTATTCTATGTAATGAAGCCTCTGTAAAGACCCTAAAGGACTAGCTTCAGAGAACTTCTGGGCTGGTGAACAGGTGAAAATTTGGGGAGAGTGATGAGCCTAGAGAGGGCTGGAAGTTCTGCAACCTTTGCATATTCCTTGGCCTACATATCTCTTCCGTTTGGCTGTTTCTGAGTTACTTTTTTTTTTTTTTTCAAATAATAAGCTGGGAATCTAGTAAGCCAAATGTTTCTCTGAGTTCTGTGAGCTACTCTGTCAAATTAATCAAACTGTACAAGGGGGTCATGGGAACTTCCAATCTGTATCAAGTTGGCCAGAAACACAAGTACCAACCTGGGCTTGTGATGGTCACCTAAAGTGGGGGTTTGGTGGAATCCTGTAGGACTGAACCCTTGCCTTGTGGAATATACCACTATCTTGGAGTAGGTGGTGTCAGGATTGAGTTGAATTACGCGACACCCAGCTTGTGTCTGAGAACTACTAAATACATATATGGAGGAAACTCCCACTCCCAGACGGTGCAACTGGGGTTCAGGAACATACAATAAGGTTCTTTACCCATTTTTAAATTGGATTTTTTTTGGTTATTAAGTTGTATGAGTTTCTTATATATTTTGGATATCAACCCCTTATCACACAAGTGATTTGAAAATATTTTCTCCCATTCCAGAAGTTGCTTTTTAATTCTGTTGATTGTTTCTTTTATTGTGCAGAAGCTTTTTTAGTTTGATGTAGTCCCACTTATTGTTTATTTTTGCTTTTGTTGCTTGTGTTTTAGGTGTCATACCTAAAAGTTCATTGCCAAAATCAATGTCAAGGAGTTTTTTTTACCTGTTTTCTTTTAGGAGTCTAATGATTTCAGGTTTTAAGTTTAAATCTTTTTTTAAAAAATATAATGCATTTAAGCTTTAATCTATTTTAGGATAATTTTTATGAGTAACTCCTATAAGACAGGAGTCCAGTTTCATTCTTTTGAATGTGAATATCCAAATTTCCCAGCAACATTTATTGAAGGGACTGTCTTTTCTCCATTTAGTATATTCTTAGCTCTTTTATCAATTACTTTATCATAAGTGCATGGGGTTTATTTAGGGCTTTTGATTCTATTCCATTGGTCTATATGCCTATTATGTCTATACTACACCATCTTGATTACTATGGCTTCATAATATAGCTTAACATCAGCAGGTGTGATGCCTTCAGTTTTGCTCTTCTTTCTCAATATTTCTTTGACTATTTTATGTCTTTTATGGTTCTAAATGAATTTTAGGATTCTGCTTTATATTTATATAAAAATTCCATTGTAATCTTGATGTGCAGTACATTAAAACTGTAGATGGCTTTGGGTAGTATGGAAATGTTAACAATATTAATTCTTCCAATCTATGAACATAAGATATTATTTTATTTATTTGTGTTTTCTCTAATTTCTTTCATCATTGTCTCATAGCTTTCAGTAACAGATCTTATACCTCTTTGGCTAAATTTATTTCTAAGTCTTTTATTGTTTTTGATGCTGTTGTAAATGAGATTGCTTCTTTATTTCTTTTTCAGATAATTCATTGTTCGTGTATAAAGATGCTACTAATTTCCTCATGTTAATTGTATCCTGCAGTCTTACTGAAGTTGTTGATTAGATTGCATGGTTATTCATGAGTCTTTAGGCCTTTCTCTAAAAAAAGTCATGTCATCTGAAAACAAAGATAATTTTATTTCTTCCTTTCCAATTTGAATGCCCTCTATTTCTTTTTCTTACATGATCACTCAGACTAGGTCTTCTGATAGTATGTTGAATGGAAGTGAAGAGAGTGAGAACCCTTGTCTTGTTCCTGATCTTAGAGGAAAAGCTCTCAACCCCTCATCATTGCATGTAATGTTAGCTCTGAACTTAAAATAGTTGCTTTATACCAGGAAATTTGAGGGATAATTTCCTACATGGCCATAGTAATCAAGTCAGGCCCCAAGAACAATTATTTCAGATTGCAATAGCCCAGCATTGTTACACTTTCTAAATGTTCATTCAGCCTTAAATTTGTGAGTCTAGGCAACCTGAGCTATGCCTAATTCAAGTCTATCTTTTGTTCTGTCTTCCAGCAGGAGTTAAAAATTGTGCCTTTATATCTTTGCAGCATTTTTGGCCATCTCAACAAGTGCTAATTGAAATCTCATAAATACAGATCTGTATATTAAAAAACAACAGGGTACAGCAATACAGAATACTGATAAGATTTTTTTGCAAAGGACATAGTCTGCAGAAATGGAACTCTGACTATGGTATAAATGACCTAACCACCTTTTACAGAAAGCAATTTAATCCCCAGAAACTATAATTCCTAAGTTGCTTTCTTTTATATTTGCATAATTAAATGACCCAACTGTTTGCATTTCTCAGAAAAAAAAAATTGGCAGTTTCAAGATACATCTAGTACAAAACAAAAAATTTGCTTGCCTCTTAAAAATAAATTCTCAAATTCTCTACTATTTGCTCTAAGATTTCAAAGATTTTAAGGCACTCTTACTGAACAAAAATGATTATATACCTCATAGTTTATTCTGAAGTCTAAAAGCTGAATTTCTGGTTTCATTTATTCTCCAGAACTCTATATTCACAAGCATTTCTATTCTCCTAGAATATCGTGATCATTGATATTCATAGTGTGGAAAAACTTAGATATTGTTTTCTAAATAATCAAGATAATCTTATATTCAGTTGTAGGGTGCTGTAGGATGTGTCTAATTGTTTTCTTCTTTGAAACTCTTTCTTGCATGAAATAGTAGGTTGAATAATGGCCCCAAAGATACTCATGCTCAAATCCCTGGAATGTGTGAATGTTACCTTAAATGGCAAAAGAGACTTTGTAGATTTGATCATACAAAGGTGGTTGAGATGGGGAGATTCTCTTGGATTGTTGTGGTGGACTGTAAATGTAATCTCAGATGTCCTTATAAGAGGGAGGCAGAGGGAGATTTGAGGACTAAATATGATGTGATGTGATGACATGACTGATAAAACAGATTGGAGTGATGTGCTTTGAAGATGAAGGAAGGGACCACAATTGAGGGATGCAGCTCTGGAAGCTGCAAATGGCAAAGAAACTGTTCTCCCCTAGAGCCTCTGGAGGGAACACAGTCTTGCTGACACCTTGGCTTTGATCCAGTGAACTTGTAAGAGAATAAATGTGTGCTCTTTTCAGCCACCAAGCATGTAGTAAATTGTTACAGCAGTGATAGGAAACTAATTGAATCTTCATTTTCTTTGTTGCATGCTAAGTTTTCATCAACGTGGATGTTTGATTAGCCTAATTAAGAATTGTATTTCCAGGCTGGGAGAACATTATTGATTATAGTCCACTGGTGGCTCAGACAGTTAAGAATGTGCCCACAATGCAGGAGTCCTGGGTTCAATCCCTGGGTAGGGAAGATCCCCTGGAGAAAGGACTGGCAATCCACTCACTCTAGTATTCTTGCCTGGAGAATTCCATGGACAGAAGGGCCTGGTGAGCTACAGTCCATGGGGTCGCAAAGGGTCGGACGCAACTGGGCAACTAACACACACACAGTCTACCCATTTCTAATCTCCTGGCAAATGTTCATGCCTCAGAGCAATAATGGAGGTTCAAGTGTTGAGACCTCTTTTTAGTGTATTCTGGACAGTTTGCTTTATCCAGGGGCCAGTTCTATTGAACCATGCCTTTGGTGAAAGCAGAAGGTAGAGGCTGGGAAATGGCTCTGACTCACCCATGTGGGGGTCTGAAAGGATGCAGAGGGATGCTGTTTCAGTTTGACTGCTGAGCTCTGTGTGGGAGACGCACGAAGAGCATTCTGGGGGCTGAAATTGGCTTCTCAGTGTCTGACTGAAACAGGCAACTACTTACAGTAACCTCAGGGGAAGGAAGTCAGTGTTGGTAGGGTGCTCCTTCCACGAACTTGAACTCGACCTACATTTTCAGCCTCCCAAATGACCTTCATTCTACTTGTAGCCTTTCAAGGTTAAACACATAAAAGTAAACAGTGCATGACAATCACATTCAACATAAGGATTCTTTGAAATCCTTTGGCTTCTCCCAACTCTTTGAATTTGCTGGGTTAAAGGGCGATAAGGCAATGTGGTAAGGTAGATTGCTATTAGTCTTTTTTGGGAGACTGTTTTGCAGGAAAATCTGCTTCCTCCAGTTTCATAGCTTCTCAGTCTTTGTTCTCATTCTCACATGGGATTCCTACAGGAATGTCAGGTATCATTGGATCTCAAGCTTAGCAAGAGAGACCATTCTCGTGCTGTGATTTGTGGGTCATGGGAAGAGACTCTGCCTCCAAAATATATCTTTGTGCTTTGCTGAAATCCTCTCTTTGAAACGTCTCTTTTGAGGACTTTCTTGAAAAATTAAAAATACACACCTCTAGGAGGTTGACATATTGAGCTGGTAAGGTAGATTCAATTTTCTAGTCATCCTCTGAAAATCTTCCTTTTAAGCACTACTACTGTGTCACCTCCCTAGAGGAGAGCATGGCAACCTACTCCAGTATTCTTGCCTGGAGAATCACCATGGACAGAGGAGCCTGGCGGCCTATCATCCATGGGGTCGCAAAGAGTTGGACACGACTGAAGGGACTTGGTACACGCACATGTGCTATGTCAGTTATAAGGGGAATCAGAGATCACAAAGGTGCCATTCTCTCCACCGTGATGCTTGTGGTCTGCAAGGAAGATAGAAAAAGTCAGCAAAGACAACCTCGGTCACCTGGGGTCCTCTTGTCTATCTAAAATATTTTTCCAATTTTGTTATCTAAAATTAGAATTTTAGTCAGCCAAAGGGCCCTCCCCTCCTTCCCGTGGGGCTTCCTGGAGGGAATCTTGGATTCTTCCAGTCTCCTGGATTCTTAGGTATTGCTCTCAGGAACCTTCTGATCTTGTTTGGGACCCACTTTCTCCTTTCAGGTGGCTCTGATGTGACCTGACCGGAAAGGCTTGCCTTTGGGCACCAAATGCTTTTCTATCTTTGTCTATGTGTCTCTGTCTCTCTCTCTCTACTGCTAATACTATCTCTGAGGCAGAAGGAAAGCTTGTAAGTGAGCAAAAGTGTATCTGTTGAAGGCTTTTGGCTCAGGAAGCAGGAGAATGAGAGTAGGGTTGACGTTTTGAAGAGAAAGATAGACATTGGTATCACACAAGGATTGCTGGACAGGTGTCCCCAAACTTGCGCAAGTGACAGAACCCCTGGGAATCATGGCCTCTGTGAATCACTGAGAATTAGTGATGCATTTCATACATGTCTTAATAGTATTTACTTCAACTTGATAGGGTCGTCATATTTTAAGTTTACCTAGCTTAGATATATGTTTGGTTAAATTTCACGCTATACAACAATATATGGTCAATCATATATACTTGTGCATTAAAAACCACTCTGTATGATGAGGCATGAAAAGCAACTCTGAGATTTCATTTCTACTGACTTGGTTAGGGAGGAGAGAGTGGAAAGATGAGGTGGCCAAGTCACGCTTGATGATGGATACACCCAACTTTCTACTATGTGCTGCCAATCCCATAAATGTGGGAGATTAAGCTCATTGATTTTTTTAGTCATTTCTGAACATTCAGCAGGAGTAATTAAGATTTATCATTTAGAAATGTATGTTCAGCAGTATCTTCTCCATAGGAGTTCTTTTTCCTTCCTTCTTTTCCTATTTTGTCTCTCCCTACCTTCCCCCCCACCCCGTCTTCTTTCCTTCTTTTCTTCTCTCTGTCCTTTCCTCTCTCTTTCTTCCTTTTTTATTTAGAAGCTATTTGAACTTGCTGATCTCCAGTTTGAAGAAATTTGGGGAAATTACAACTACAGTTGTAAATGGTTGTGGAATATTTCACTTCTAGCAGTGGAGCCAGGTTTTTCATGTTTGATTTTTCTTTAGCCCTGAACTCAAAGCTGAGGCTGAGACCAGGCAAAGGGTCTTTTAAAAAAGTGTAGAATAATTGATTTACAATGTTGTGTTAATTTCTGCTGTACAACGAAGTGACTCAGCTGTATGTATACATATATCCCCTCCCTCATGACACTATCCCCTCCCCCATGACACTATCCCCTCCCCACACCATCACACCCATCTGAGTCATCACAGAGCACCGAGCTGAGCTCCCTGTGCTATACAGCAGCTTCTCGCTAGATATTTATTTTACACATGGTAGTGTGTATATATGGGGCTTGCCTGGTAGCTAGCTCAACGGTGAAGAATCCGCCGGCCAATACAGGGGACGATGTTTCAATCCCTGGTCTGGGAACATCCCCTGGAGAAGGAAATGGCAACCCACTCCAGTATTCTTGCTTGGGAAATCCCATGGACAGAGGAGCCCAGTGGGCTACAGTCCATGGGGTTTCAAAAGAGTCAAACACGACTTAGTGACTGAACAACAAGTATACATATGTCAGTGCTATCCTCCCAATTAGCCTGACCCTTCCTGTCCCCCACCGCCCCCAGATGTCTATTCTCTACATCTGTGTTTCTATTCCTACGGCTTCTCTGTACCATCTTTCTAGATTCCATACATATGCACTAACCTATGATATTTATTTCTCTCTCTCTGACTTACTTATATATGACAGACTCTAGTTGCATCCACATCACTACAAATGACCCGATTTCGTTCCTTTCCATGGCTGAGTAATATTCTACTGTATATGTGTACCACAACTTTATCCATTTCTCTGTCAATGTCCTGGCTATTGTAAATAGTGCTGCACTGAGCATTGGGATACATGTGTCTTTTGAATTATGGTTTCCTTACGATATATGCCCAGTAGTGGGATTGCTGGCTCACATGGTAGTTTTATTTTTATTTTTTAAGGAATCTCCATACTGTTCTCCATTGTGGTTGTGTCAATTTACATTCCCACCAACAGTGCAAGAGGGTTCCCTTTTCTCCACACCCTCTCCAGCATTTGTTGTTTGTAGATTTTTTGATGATGGCCATTCTGATTTGGTGTGAGGGGATACCTCATAGTAGTTTTGACTTACATTTCTCTAATAATGAGCTATGTTGAGCATCTTTCCATGTGTTTATTGGTCATCTGTATGTCTTCTTTGGAGAAATGTCTATTTAGGTCTTTGGCCTATTTTTTAATTTAATTTAATTTAATTTTTTTTTAATTTTATTTTATTTTTAAACTTTACATAATTGTATTAGTGAACACATGTATACCTGTGGCGGATTCATTTTGATATTTGGCCTATTTTTTTAAAATTAGGTTGTTGTTGTTTTGATATTGAGTTGCATGAGTGCTTGTATATTTTGGAGATGAATCTTTTGTCAGTTCCTTCATTTGCAAATATTTTCTTCTATTCTGAGGGTTGTCTTTCCATCTTGTTTATGGTGTAGGCAAAAGGTCTTAAAAAAAAGAAGAGTCTCCAAAGGGAATGTTTGTGTTACACAAACATTATTCAAGATGAGAGTTTCTACTTCTTTTCAATGAAGAAAATGCATGCATTTCCCCCACCCCCTTCTTTTCTCTCTGGAGCTGAGAGACACAGTTATTACATTTCTGTGGTAAGCATCACCATGGTGAGCCATCAACTAGTCAAGATGGTATAGACGGTCTGGTTAACCACACGGCTCACTGAGACACGGGGCAGACGGAGCCTGGAGAGAAGGGGGCTTGTGGGAGCTGACTTGGATGTGACCCAGAGATAAAGACTCAGTTATCTGGGACAGTGATGCACTTCATGAATACTTTACACAACAGCAACATCTATTCAAGGGCGAAAGTTAAAACCAGATACTGTACGATGTGTGTCTCTGTCATTTCAGAAAATTTTCCAGATAATCTGGAGCCACTGGTTAGAGAAATATTAAACAAATGCTTAAGCCCAGTTGCAGATACTGTACCTCCTGATAAAAAATATACATGTCTGTATAATTTATAAAATAACCTGTAGCCTGCAAATATTTTTATTTTTTTTTGGAACTTGCCCTTGGCAAAGTTGTTTGCTCATCACTGATATAATGAAATAGTAAACTGAATACATGTTTTTCACATATAAATACAATGTCTTAGAACAGAGCTTTTGCTAAAATTTGAAGAGCAAGTGGTTTGAGGTTGTGTGTGTGTGTATGTGTGTGTGTGTGTGTGCACTCGGTTGCTCAGTCATGTCTGACTCTTTGCAATCCTATGGGCTGTAGCCTACCAGGCTCCTCTATCTATAGGATTTCCTAGGCAAGAATACTGGAGTGGGTTGCCATTCCCTCCTCCAGGGGATCTTCCTGACTCAGGACCCAGAGATCAAACCTGCATCTCTGTGCCTCCTGCATTGAAGGCAGATGCTTTACAGCTAAACCACTGGAGAAGCCCTAGTTTGAGGTTATATTCTCTAGCAATTGGCTTCTTTCACATTCATAATGCTTTTCAGATGCGGTCATGTTCCGGTGTGTCAGTACTTTGCTTCTTATCATTGCTGACTGTATCCCATCGTATGGCTGTGTTAACATTTATTCTTATACCAGTTGATGGACATTTGAGTTTGCAGTTTTTGGTTATGATGATGAGAAATTTACATGTAGGTCTTTGTTTGACCTACATGGACCTATCTTTATTTTTCTTGGGTAAATGCCTAAGAGTAGGATTTCTGGGGCTTATGATAAGAGTACATTTAACTGTCAAACTGTTTTCCAAAGTGACTCTATTGCTTTGCACTCCCACTGAAACGTGAAAGTTCTTGTTGCTCCTACATCCTTCTCTGCACATGGTATTGCTAGGTTTTAAATTTTAGTTATGCTAGTAAGTGAGTCAGGGTATTTCAATGTTCTTTTAATTTGCATGTCACACACACTATACATATACATATATATATATATATATAACATTTATATATATACTATATGTGTGTGTGTGTATATATATATTTTTTGTTGTTGTTGTTGTTGTTGTTTTGTTTTTTTTGCCACACCATGTGGCATGTGGGATCATGGTTCCCTGACCAGGGGTTAAACCCTCACCCCCTGCATTGAAAGGCCAGGGTATTAAGCACTGGACCGCCAAGGGAAGTCCCATCATACTGTGCTGATTTACACACCTGTGCCACCAAAGAACCCTGCCTCTTAGTTTAGGTGTCACCACTTGGGGACTGCCTGAATAAGGGGCTGATCCCAGGTACTGGCAGTTCCATCTTCAGTTCAGTTCAGTCACTCAGTTGTGTCTGACTCTTTGCGACCCCATGAACCACAGCACGCCAGGCCTCCCTGTCCATCACCAACTCCAGGAGTCCACCCAAACCCATGTCCATCGAGTCGGTGATGCCATCCAACCATCTCATCCTCTGTTGTCCCCTTCTCCTCCTGCCCTCAATCCTTCCTAGCATCAGGGTCCTTTCAAATGAGTCAGCTCTTTGCATGAGGTGGCCAAAGTATTGCAGTTTCAGCTTCAACATCAGTCCTTCCGATGAACACCCAGGACTGATCTCCTTTAGGATGGACTGGTTGGATCTCCTTGCAGTCCATGGGACTCTCAAGAGTCTTCTCCAGCACCACAGTTCAAAAGCATCAATTCTTTGGCACTCAGCTTTCTTCACAGTCCAACTCTCACATCCATGCATGACCACTGGAAAAACCATAGCCTTGACTAGACAGACCTTTATTGGCAGAGTAATCTCTGCTTTTTAATACGCTGTCTAGGTTGGTCACAACCTTCCTTCCAAGGAGTTCCATCTTAGTCGATGCTTTATCTGAAAAGTTGATGTTTTCCCCCTATCCTTTTATGTCAACTTTTCCTGACCTTAGGAGTGTTCCTCTGAGCCTCTCTTCACAGAATATATGACATCTTGTCGTGTGTCCTTTAATGAGTAATCTTATTCTAGTTTTATCCTTTATTCATAATCTATTTTTCATCTTTCTCTTATTTCCTGGTGGGTTGGCATCCATCTTTATTCAGAACCCACTACAGGGGCTACTGGGTTTTGCTGGCTTTCATGTTTGTGCCATGGTCCCTCAATCACAGTTATATGTTGGAAACTTTGGCCATCATCATTGATTTTCTTTATTAATTGATGCTATTCACAATGCCCAGTGATTCTGATACATCTGTTCCATTGCAAACAAATATCTTGGAATGGAGTCCTGAACAACACAGTCCTGGACTGCTAAGTCAAATAATAGGGATTGGACATGTAACCTTTTTTTTTTTTTTTAAGGGGAGCATATTCTTTAAAGTCTTTTTTTTTTTTTTTTTGGCCCTAAAAAGGGCCTTTGAGATTGTCGTCACACACAGCACAGGGGCAGCAGCTCAACCTCCGAAGCCGTAGAGGGTGCGTCCCTGCCGCTTTAGCGTGTAGACCACATCCATGGCAGTGACCGTCTTGCGCTTGGCGTGCTCTGTGTAGGTGACCGCGTCCCGAATAACATTCTCCAGAAACACCTTCAACACGCCTCGGGTCTCCTCCTAAATGAGGCCGGAAATGCGTTTGACTCCCCCACGCCGAGCAAGGCGCCGAATGGCGGGCTTGGTGATGCCTTGGATGTTATCTCTCAAGACTTTGCGGTGACGCTTGGCACCACCCTTGCCTAAGCCTTTGCCGCCTTTTCCTCTTCCAGACATGACTGAGCTGGTCAGAAAACCTCTGATCTCTTTAAAGTCTTTATTGAATTTGTTACAGTATTGTTTCTGTTTTGTACTTTTTTGACCTGGAGTCATGGCCTGGGATCTCAGCTCTCTGAACCAGGGATCAAAACCTGTGGGTGAGAGAGAGTAAGAGAGGCAAGGGACCAAGGTCGTGCGCCCTTGCTCTGTGTTGGATCCTGCTTGCTTTTGCCTGAGGGGCTTTAGAGTGCGAGTTCCTCAAGCTTGGGTCTTGACTGAGCCCATTTTTCCACCCTCATTAGACATCTCCATGCGTATGTCCCACAGATAGCTCAGACTCAATAAGCTCAGTGTCGTTCACCATTCCTATTGGCAACTAGCCTAATATTCTCCTTTCTTCCATTCCTTATCTTACTGTGGGGCATTGCCATCCACACCATTAAACAAGTCAGCAGTCAGGTCACCATCATTACCTTTCTCCATTCCTGCCCACTTCTCCCCAACTTCTGCATCAAGTCCTATTGATTTTTACCCTGAAAATTTCTCAGATTTACATCTTCTCACCGTATTTACTGCCACTACTTATTATCTTTCTCAGGAAAATCATGTCTTTTCAATTAGTTCCTCCAGGCTGTGAACACTATTCCTGTATCCATTCAATTTCATTCTTTAATTATATTCAGTAACTACTTGTTATACACAAAGTACTATTCAAGTGGACACTCTCAACTTCTAGTCAAGTGTTAGTCTATCTCGGACACTTCCTCTTGACTGCTTCCTCACTAAACCACATGTTAGGATTCTGAACCTAAGCTGATCTTTCCTCCACTCCCATGTCATCTCATCCCCCAATCTGGCCACTCTGCCCTTGGTGAATTCCATTATTCTCCAGACTAAATTGGAGTCAGAAACATCAATTAGCAGTAGATTAAAATGCATCTCAGTGACATGCAAGTGGAATGGAAAAGTTAATGTTTATCGGTGACTGGTGTGAGGGTCAAGTACCCCAACTCTAACAATCTGTGTCACCTGTTTCCTCGCCCCTTGCTAAACCCTATAATCAGTTTACAGTCCTTTGCCCTTGTGTTTTATTCCCCTTCCTATCCTGCTTAAATCCCATGGCCAGTTATTATTACCATTCCTTTTGCACATGACCTCCATCCTTACCTCTCTTACTTGGTCATATTCAACCCTAGTTAAATTCAAGTCTCCACTTATTCTGTGCTTGAATGTGGGTGGAGAAAAACCTGCAGTCCTGCTGACTAATCTCACTTGAAATGCATGACCGCTAACCTCAATGGGGCCTGCAATTCTGCTGAAATGTTCACTTGTGCCTCGCCTCCACTCTCCTACATGATTATTTCATGTTTTCTCTTATCTTCTGGTGGCGGTCACCAAGCTGTTGCCTCTTAATTCCTGGATCTATCAGTTCAGTTCAGTTCAGTCACTCAGTTGTGTTCGACTCCTTGCAACCCATGAATCACAGCACGCCAGGCCTCCCTGTCCATCACCAACTCCTGGAGTTCACCCAAACTCACATCCATCGAGTCAGTGATGCCATCCAGCCATCTAATCCTCAGTCGTCCCCTTCTCCTCCTACCCCCAATCTCTCCCAGCATCAGAGTCTTTTCCAATGAGTCAACTCTTTGCATGAGGTGGCCAAAGTACTGGAGTTTCAGCTTTAGCATCATTCCTTCCAAAGAAATGCCAGGGCTGATCTCCTTCAGAATGGACTGGTTGGATCTCCTTGCAGTCCAAGGGACTCTCAAGAGTCTTCTCCAACACCACACTTCAAAAGCATCAATTCTTCAGTGCTCAGCTTTCTTCATAGTCCAACTCTCACACCCATACATGACCACAGGAAAAACCATAGCCTTGACTAGACGGACCCTTGTTGGCAAAGTAATGTCTCTGCTTTTGAACATGCTATCTAGGTTGGTCATAACTTTCCTTCCAAGGAGTAAGGAGTTATCTATATATTTCCTCAAATCTCCACTACCTCATTCACCATCTTCACTCTTGATAGATGATCTTGCTTCTTTTTTAATTCAGAAAATTAAAGCAACCAGAAGAGAACTTCTATAAGTTATATATATATATAAACCCACATCCACATGCCTGGATCCACTTACTGTCCTGTTCCTCTAGGTGACCTGACTGTACTCCAGGCTAAGGCCAACTCTTTCACTCATTCACTCACTGGCTCCTAGCCCCTCACCCCAGCTCCAGAATACTTCCTGAGAAAAATTTCTTACTTCATTTAAATTTCCATAGATCTTCCTAAAAGGGTAAAGCCACTTTACAATATGCAATTACTGAATAGAATCTAACATAGTATTCTATCATTATTCAATATCTTTATGACCAACACTGCTTTATTCCTGAATCAATTTCATTCATTTCTTTCTTTCTTAATTAAAACACTAAGGTTATTATGGGGACTTCCCTGGTGGTCCAGTGGTTAAAATTCACCTTCCAATGCAGGGTACAGGGGTTTGATACCTGGTCAGAGAACTAAGATCCCACATACCATAGGACAATTAAGCCCGTGTGCTACAATGAAGACAACATAGCCAAATTAAAATAAAACAAAGCAAAAAGGTTATTACGGCTTCTTTGACATCCCGTAGCATCCCTCATCCCAGTAATGAGGTAATAGTTGTAATGAATTTTTATACAATGGTGCATGATCCCAATTCAAGACAAAGATTTCAGTTGGGCATAAGGACTTCTTGTGTTTGAGGTAATAATCACTGTTTTGGAATAGGTGTATATTTGAAGTTCTTTAAAATTAATCTTGATAATGTTTTTGTTCATTCATGGTATCACTTTTTCTTATCTTTTGACAGAGGAATGGACTGGAAGACCATTCAAACATTCTTCCAACGTAAACTTTATAATTATCCTGGTAATCATCCAATAAGACCCAGCTAAGTCCTCCTTGGCAGATAAAGGTGAACAATCCAGCCTTTTATCCTTTGTCTTCCCAGTGATTAATGCAAGCTTAGTTGATGTTAGGGTAGGAGAAAATCTTCCTTGCTACCCCTGTCTCCATCATCCTCATCCCTAGATGGCCTACATCTGAGTATGTGCAAACCACTGGGTTCTGTTACTCCTTCCAGGAACTCATGAGAATAACCCACCTGCAGCATTCTAGCAGGAGGCACGTGAGATACAGATCACCTTTGAGAGCCACCTTTAAAGGCTGCTTGCTCTTAACCACAGAGTACACGGACTTCCTCTCCATCACCATCAATGAACTCCATGCCCTGAGAACCGACCTTATCAGCACTGCCTTAAATTGTACACCTGGCGGGAGTGGGTGCCTGATAATGTGAGGGGTTGCAAGGACAAGCACACACCGTCGAGGACTTCAGGCCTCTCTCCGTGTTTGCACCAGCCTCCCCAAGTGCTCTTTTTTGTGACAGGCTCTGAGCTTCTGAACCTGGATTCTAAATATGCCTTCTGGTGAAAGAAACAGGAAAAGTAAAAGGAACATGCCACCTCCCTGCTCCCTCTCTCTAACCCTTTAATTTCCTAAGCCTTCAATGGGTTTTATCACTCCTCTCCCAGCTGCTCTGAAACTTCTCCCATGCAGAGCTCATATTTCTTTTTCTGGGTGAAGCTTGAGAGACATCCAAAAAATTGCTTACAGTCATAAAAGTACTAAACTGAGGCTCGGTGTTGGTGACAGAAACCATTCTGGGGGAATGCTGGAAGGGAAAATTTGATTAGAGTGAGTGTTGTAATATTTAAAACTTTTCCCCGATGTGAGAAGTGGAAAACTACTATTGCCATGTTAGCTTTTTAATTTGTGATATTTTGATATTTAAATGCTTCAGAACTCAATTTCCTCCTGTTTCTCTACCTTCACCTAAAGTGCCATCATAACTTGTTTTTTATCCTGATGAATTTATTTTTCACTTGAGGTAACCACAAGGTTGAGCATATGATGGAGATTTGGCCTAAAATGATAAAAATAAATAAGCCATTTGATAATATGCCCCAGAGTAGACAATTTATGCTTTCAACATGAATGGCTCCGTCACAGGGTGTAGAACATAATACATATGGTGGTGGTTTTCAATACCAGGGAACACACAGAACAGCATAAAAAGGATGAAAACTTACATTTATTTCAGTGTTGATTTGTGTGAGTGAGATGTTTTTATTGATGTTTTGAACATAGAGCTTTGTTTTTCAGATCAGATCAGTCACTCAGTCGTGTCCGACTCTTTGCGACCCCATGAATCGCAGCACACCAGGCCTCCCTGTCCATCACCAACTCCCGGAGTTCACTCAGACTCACGTCCATCGAGTCAGTGATGCCATCCAGCCATCTCATCCTCTGTCGTCCCCTTCTCCTCCTGCCCCCAATCCTTCCCAGCATCAGAGTCTTTTCCAATGAGTCAGCTCTTCACATGAGGTGCCCAAAGTACCGGAGTTTCAGCTTTAGCATCATTCCTTCCAAAGAAATCCCAGGGCTGATCTCCTTCAGAATGGACTGGTTGGATCTCCTTGCAGTCCAAGGGACTCTCAAGAGTCTTCTCCAACACCACACTTTAAAAGCATCAATTTTTCAGCGCTCAGCCTTCTTCACAGTCCAACTCTCACATCCATACATGACCACAGGAAAAACCATAGCCTTGACTAGACGAACCTTTGTTGGCAAAGTAATGTCTCTGCTTTTGAATATGCTATCTAGGTTGGTCATAACTTTCCTTCCAAGGAGTAAGTGTCTTTTAATTTCATGGCTGCAGTCACCATCTGTAGTGATTTTGGAGCCCAGAAAAATAAAGTCTGACACTGTTTCCACTGTTTCCCCATCTATTTCCCATGAAGTGGTGGGACTGGATGCCATGATCTTAGTTTTCTGGATGCTGAGCTTTAAGCCAACTTTTTCACTCTCCTCTTTCACTTTCATCAAGAGGCTTTTGAGTTCCTCTTCACTTTCTGCCATAAGGGTGGTGTCATCTGCATATCTGAGGTTATTGATATTTCTCCCAGCAATCTTGATTCCAGCTTGTGTTTCTTCCAGTCCAGAGTTTCATGATGTACTCTGCATATAAGTTAAATAAGCAGGGTGACAATATACAGCCTTGACGAACTCCTTTTCCTATTTGGAACCAGTCTGTTGTTCCATGTCCAGTTCTAACTGTTGCTTCCTGACCTGCATACAAATTTCCCAAGAGGCAGATCAGGTGGTCTGGTATTCCCATCTCTTTCAGAATTTTCCATAGATTATTGTGATCCACACAGTCAAAGGCTTTGGCATAGTCAATAAAGCAGAAATAGATGTTTTTCTGGAACTCTCTTGCTTTTTCTATGATCCAGAGGATGTTGGCAATTTGATCTCTGGTTCCTCTGCCTTTTCTAAAACCAGCTTGAACATCAGGAAGTTCACGGTTCACGTATTGCTGAAGCCTGGCTTGGAGAATTTTGAGCATTACTCTACTAGCATGTGAGATGCAATTGTGTGATAGTTTGAGCATTCTTTGGCATTGTCTTTCTTTGGGATTGGAATGAAAACTGACCTTTTCCAGTCCTGTGGCCACTGCTGAGTTTTCCAAATTTGCTGGCATATTGAGTGCAGCACTTTCACAGTATCATCTTTCAGGATTTGGAATAGCTCAACTGGAATTCCATCACCTCCACTAGCTTTGTTCATAGTGATGCTTTCTAAGGCCCACTTGACTTCACATTCCAGGATGTCTGGCTCTAGGTCAGTGATCACACCATCGTGATTATCTGGGTCATGAAGATCTTTTCTGTACAGTTCTTCTGTGTATTCTTGCCATCTCTTCTTAATATCTTCTGCTTCTGTTAGGTCCATACCATTTCTGTCCTTTATCGAGCCCATCTTTGCATGAAATGTTCCTTTGGTATCTCTAATTTTCTTGAAGAGATACCTAGTATTTCCCATTCAGTTGTTTTCCTCTATTTCTTGCATTGATCACTGAGGAAGGCTTTCTTATCTCTTCTTGCTATTCTTTGGAACTCTGCATTCAGATGTTTATATCTTTCCTTTTCTCCTTTGCTTTTTGCTTCTCTTCTTTTCACAGCTATTTGTAAGGCCTCCCCAGACAGCCATTTTGCTTTTTTGCATTTCTTTTCTATGGGAATGGTCTTGATCCCTGTCTCCTGTACAATGTCACGAACCTCATTCCATAGTTCATCAGGCACTCTATCTATCAGATCTAGGCCCTTAAATCTATTTCTCACTTCCATTGTATAATAATAAGGGATTTGATTTAGGTCATACCTGCATAGCCTAGTGGTTTTCCCTACTTTCTTCAATTTCTGTCTGAATTTGGCAATAAGAAGTTCATGGTATGAGCCACAGTTAGCTCCTGGTCTTGTTTTTGTTGACTGTATAGAGCTTCTCCATCTTTGGCTGCAATGAATATAATCAATCTGATTTCAGTGTTGACCATCTGGTGATGTCCATGTATAGAGTCTTCTCTTGTGTTGTTGGAAGAGGGTGTTTGTTATGGCCAGTGCATTTTCTTGGCAAAACTCTGTTAGTCTTTGCCCTGCTTCATTCCGTATTCCAAGGCCAAATTTGCCTGTTACTCCAGGTGTTTCTTGACTCCTACTTTTGCATTCCAGTCCCCTATAATGAAAAGGACATGTTTTTTGGGTGTTAGTTCTAAAAGGTCTTGTAGGTCTTCATAGAACTGTTCAACTTCAGCTTCTTCAGTGTTACTGGTTGGGGCATAGACTTGGATTACTGTGATATTGAATGGTTTGTCTTAGAAACGAACAGAGATCATTCTGTCGTTTTTGAGATTGCATCCAAGTACTGCATTTTGGACTCTTTTGTTGACCATGATGGCCACTCCATTTCTTCTGAGGGATTCCTGCCCGCAGTAGTAGATATAATGGTCATCTGAGTTAAATCCACCCATTCCAGTCCATTTCAGTTCGCTGATTCCTAGAATGTCGACATTCACTCTTGCCATCTCTTATTTGACCACTTCCAATTTGCCTTGATTCATGGACCTGACATTCCAGGTTCCTATGCAATATTGCTCTTTACAGCATTGGACCTTGCTTCTATCACCAGTCACATCCACAGCTGGGTATTCTTTTTGCTTTGGCTCCATCCCATCATTCTTTCTGGAGTTATTTCTCCACTGATCTCCAGTCGCATATTGGGCACCTACTTACCTGGGGAGTTTCTCTTTCAGTATCCTATCATTTTGCCTTTTCATACTGTTCATGGGGTTCTCAAGGCAAGAATACTGAAGTGGTTTGCCATTCCCTTCTCCAGTGGACCACTTTCTACCAAATCTCTCCACCATGACCCGCCCATCTTGGGTTGCCCCACGGGTATGGCTTAGTTTAATTGAGTTAGACAAGGCTGTGGTCCTAGTGTGATAAGATTGACTAGTTTTCTCTGAGTATGGTTTCACTGTGTTTGCCCTCTGATGCCCTCTTGCAACACCTACCGTCTTACTTGGGTTTCTTTTACCTTGGGCGTGGGGTATATCTTCATAGCTGCTCCAGCAAAGCGCAGCCATTTCTCCTTACCTTGGACGAGGGGTATCTCCTCACTGCCGCCCTGCGATACTGTGGTTTTTTCCCAGCTAGAGTGGATTCTTACCTTCTGTTTCCCTACTTGTCATTCCTGCCACCAGGGGGTGCAATGGCCATGATTTTGGTGGCCTGGATGTTTTAAAAGTTTTATTTTGTCTTGTTTTATTTACTTTATGTTATTTTGAAATCAAGATTGCCGGGAGAAATATCAATAACCTCAGATATGCAGATGACACCACCCTTATGGCAGAAAGTGAAGAGGAACTCAAAAGCCTCTTGATGAAAGTGAAAGTGGAGAGTGAAAAAGTTGGCTTAAAGCTCAACATTCAGAAAACGCAGATCATGGCATCCGGTCCCATCACTTTATGGCAAATAGATGGGAAAACAGGGGAAACAGTGTCAGACTTTATTTTTCTGGGCTCCAAAATCACTACAGATGGTGACTGCAGCCATGAAATTAAAAGACGCTTACTCCTTGAAAGCAAAGTTATGACCAACCTTGATAGCATATTCAAAAGCAGAGACATTACTTTGCCAGCAAAGGTTCGTCTAGTCAGGGCTATGGTTTTTCCTGTGGTCATGTATGGATGTGAGAGTTGGACTGTGAAGAAGGCTGAGCGCCGAAAAATTGATGCTTTTGAAGTGTGGTGTTGGAGAAGACTCTTGAGAGTCCCTTGGACTGCAAGGAGATCCAACCAGTCCATTCTGAAGGAGATCAGCCCTGGCATTTCTTTGGAGGGAATGATGCTAAAGCTGAAACTCCAGTACTTTGGGCACCTCATGTGAAGAGCTGACTCATTGGAAAAGACTCTGATGCTGGGAGGGATTGGGGGCAGGAGGAGAAGGGGACGACAGAGGATGAGATGGCTGGATGGCATCACTGACTCGATGGACGTGAGTCTGAGTGAACTCCGGGAGTTGGTGATGGACAGGGAGGCCTGGTGTGCTGCGATTCATGGGGTCGCAAAGAGTCGGACACGACTGAGCGACTGATCTGATCTGATCTGATGTTATTTTTAATTATACTGTCTATTTTATTTTTTGGTCTGAGGTTCCAGGTTTCACATATTGACTTTCTTAGAGCCATTTTTACGTAATTACATACTTTGCATTCATCACATAATTTTATTAAAAATTAAAATGATTTATTCAAATTACCAAGCAACTGTTACTTTTAAAGTTTCCAGTTTTCAGATCATAAAGGCATGACATTTAAAAAGAAATAGGTGTTACTTTAAAATCGGATATTATACAGAAAACATGAAAATTAATCATTCTTCATGACCCAAACTAATTCCTGTTAGTATTTTTATTCCTGTGTTCCTAATATTTCCTTCTTGTTTTTAATACCTGATTTACAATAATTGAATAGTTTTCTATCTCTCATCCTGATTTGTACTCAGGTATTTTACTACATTTTTAACATTTCAAAATGTTTCATGATATTTATGATAAGCTATGATAGTTTTGTATGTAGTTTTATTAATATATTTTAAAATATTATTTTTCTCTAATAACTTTCTAGATGATTAGTGGTCCAAAGAGTATGAATATTTTTAAGGTTCTTGAGTGAAATTATCAAATTGCTTTTCATAAAGTTGTATCTGTTTACATTAACTAGCAGTGAATAATTGCTCAATTTGGCACATTCTGGCCAACTGTATTACAGTTAAAAAGATAAGTCTGGCTACTTTGATAGGGAATTGTTCAATGTGAATTTATTTATTAAGGGTAGTAAATATTTTTGCATGTACTTCAAAGACATTTTGATGCCTTATTACACTGTCAGTTTATATCTTTTGAGCAGATGTTCTGAATGCTTGTCTTGACAATCAGCATGAGGTTTTCATTATTATACATAAAACAGGTAACCAATAAGGATCTAATGATCCTTATTGCACTATGCAAGGAGTGCAAGGAGCTATGGTCAATATTTCATAATAATCTACAAGGGAAAAGAATCTGAAAAAAATTATACTTACATATGTGTATCTGAATCACTTTGCTGTACACTCAAAACTAACACAACTTTGTTAATCAACTGTGCTATGCTCAGTTGCTCAATTTGTGTCCAACTCTTTGCAATCCCAAGGACTTCAGCCCATCAGGCTCCTCTGTCCATGGAATTTTTCAGGCAAGAATACTAGAGTGGGTTGCCATTTCTTAACTTATATGCACAGTACATTGTGTGAAATGCTGGGCTGGATGAAGCACAAGCTGGAATCAAGACTGCCAGGAGACATATCAATAATCTCAAATATGCTGATGATACTACCTTAATGGCAGAAAATGAAAAGGAACTAAATAGCTGCTTGATAAAGGTGAAAGAGGAGAGTGGAAAAAACTGGCTTAAAACTCAACATTCAAAAAACAAAGGTCATGGTATCTGGTCCCATCACTTCATGACAAACAGATGAGGAAACAATGGAAACTGACAGACTTTATTTTATTGGGCTCCAAAATCACTACAGATGGTGACTGCAGCCATGAAATTAAAAAACACTTACTCCTTGGAGGAAAAGCTATCACAAACCTAGACAGCATATTAAAAAGCTGAGACATTACTTTGCCAACAAAGCTATGGTTTTTCCAGTAGTCATATATGGATGTGAAAGCTGGACGGTTGAGTGCCAAAGAATTGATGCCTTTGAACTGTGGTGCTGGAGAAGACCCCTGAGAGTCCCATGGACAGCAAGAAGAGCAAACCAGTCAATCCTGAAAGAAATCAACCCTGAATATTCATTGGAGGGACTGATGCTGAAGCTGAAGCTCCAATATTTTGGCCATCTGATGCAAAGAACCGACTCATTGGAAAAGACCCTGATGCTGGGAAAAATTGAAGGCAGAAGGAGAAGGGGATAACAGAGGATGAAATGGTTGGATGGCATCACCGACTCAACGGACATGAGTTTGAGCAAACTCCAGGAGATGGTGAAGGACAGGGAAGCCTGGCGTGCTGCAGTGCATGGGGGTCACAAAGAGTCGGGCACACCTGAGTGACTGAACAACTCCAGGGGATTATCCCAACCCAGGGACTCAACCTGTGTCTCCTGCCTCTCCTGCATTGGCAGGCAGATTCTTTACCACTGAGCCACCTAGGAAGCCCCAAAATAGTGTATTAGGAGGAGATGGATGCTATTGAAGAAAATTAAATCAGGGAAGTTGCAGAGGGAGGGTCAGGGGGGTCAGAGACACTTTCACTGAGAAGGTGATATTTGCCCAAAGACTCAAATGAGGGGAAGGAAGACTGTGAAGCTTCTAGTGGTGAGTGTGCCAGGCAGAGGGACCAGCAAGAGCAAAGGCTCAGAGGTAGGGGTGTGTCTGGTACTCAGGTCCATAGTCTAGATATTCAAAAGTAAAAGCAAAACCAAATTGAGACCCTGTTCTTTAAGAGGTGAATTTTAAACGTTTGCTCGTTTTGTTCCTTATTTTATACTTCCCATGTCTTTTCCCCCCAGTATTTTCTTGTGCTTTTGCTTTTGGCTTTCATCCTTTGTGGAGACTTATCTTACGATTTGTTTACACTGACTGATGGTTACATTTAGATTTTAGCTTAGTTATCACATTAGGTGACTTTTAAACCATCTACTTATCAAAGCCAAGAACGGAGTGATAACTTTTGACCTCACTCTAGTGAAGCTGAGGAATTTTCTGCCTTTGTATCGTGTCCCTTGTTTTCATTCCCATTTTGGGGCTTGGTTCCCTGAATTTAGATCACAGGTTTAGAGGATGGTAATGATCTAGATCATCTAGATGCTGATGCTCAATCATCTTGATGCTGATGATTATTATATTATTATTAGCTTTTTTTTTTAAGATATATTACCTCTTTTTTTTTTTTTTACAATTTCTTTTGTGCTTTTTTGACTCACTTGAAAAGCTTTTATAACATCATTATAAATATTATTTAGACTTAATCCAATGAATAGTTTGTTTCAGGGCTCACAGGGATCCAGGATATAAAGAGTATAAAGAATAAAGTGCCTATTTGAGTTATTGAATTCTTAGCTTTGATTCATCTGTCAGCCAGCCAAAGTCTATCTCTGAATGTTGTTTTTAACCATGAAGATGCCCACATAGAATTTTTCTCTGTCCTCACATGCTTGAGAAAGCCTTCTAGTTGACTTCACAGAATATTATTTGATGGAGCATTTTGGGTTGAGTCATTTATTTTTTCATTTGACAATTATTTATTGAGAACCAACATGTTAGACATTGTTCTTTTTTCTTAAGCAAAATTCATACTGAACCATTGCATACAGAGAGATGTGCAGCTCTTAAGTGCATAACTCAATAAAACTTCACAAATGTATCATTTGATGATCAAAGAGGTCTTGTCTGAACAGAAGCTGTCTGATCTATACTTTCTGTTCTTCTGGACTTTGAAAATTTTACTCCATTATTTCCTGGTGTTTGATGTGGATAAGTCTGACATCAATATAATTTTGGTTCCTGATTTGGTATTTTATATTTTCCTCCTGGATGTAGGCTTATATCTTCTTTATTTTTAGAAATTCAGTTCAGTTCAGTTCAGTCGCTCAGTCATGTTCGACTCTTTGCCACCCCATGAACCACAGCACGCAGGCTTCCCTGTCCATCACCAACTCTCGGAGTCCACCCAAACCCACGTCCATCGAGTCGGTGATGCCATCCAACCATCTCATCCTCTGTCATCCCCTTCTCCTCCCACCCCAAATCCCTCCAAGCATCAGGGTCTTTTCCAATGAGTCAGCTCTTCGCATCAGGTGGCCAAAGTATTGGAGTTTCAGCTTCAACATCAGTCCTTCCAATGAATACTCAGGACTGATTTCCTTTAGGTTGGACTGATTGGATCTCCTTGCTGTCCAAGGGACCCTCAAGAGTCTTCTCCAATACCACAGTTCAAAAGCATCAATTCTTCGGCGCTCAGCTTTCTTTATAGTCCAACTCTCACACCCATACCTGACCACTGGAAAAACCATAGCCTTGACTAAACGGACCTTTGTTGGCAGAGTAATGTCTCTGCTTTTTAATATGCTGTCTAGGTTGATCATAACTTTCCTTCCAAGGAATCACCATCTGCAGTGAGCCCAGAAAAATAAAGTCAGCCACTGTTTTTAGAAATTAAACAAGCTTAACATACTTGCAAGATATTTTACATTTAAAAAAATACTGAGATGGATGAAAATGGTCAGAAGGTACAAACTTCCAGTTACAAGATAAAGAAGTCCTGGAACTGTAATGCATAGCATGGTGATTATAGTAAATAACACTCTATTGTATATTTGAAAGTTGCTTAGAGAATAGATCTTAAAAGTTCTAATCCTAACCAAAAAAAGTTGTAACTATGTGTGATGATCGATTTAGCTAAGTTTATTGTGGTAATCATCTTTTGATATATGCATATATCAAATTATTATGTTGTATCCCTAAAACTTTCCCTTCTCCAAGGGATCTTCCTAACCCAGGGATTGGACCCAGGTCTCCCACATTGCAGGCAAATTCTTTACTAGCTGAGCCACAAGGGAAGCCTAAGAATACTAGACTGGGTAGCCTATCCCTTCTCCAGTGTATGTATCTTCCCAACCCAGGATTTGAACCAGGGTCTCTTGCATTGCAGGTGGATTCTTTACCAACTGAGCTATCAGGGAAGCCCATTGTGGTAATCATTTTATGATATATGCATATATCAAATTATTATGTTGTATACCCAAAACCGTCTAGTCAAAGCTATGGTTTTTCCAGTGGTCATGTATGGATGTGAGAGTTGGACTGTGAAGAAAGCTGAGTGCTGAAGAATTAATGCTTTTGAACTGTGGTGTTGGAGACTCTTGAGAGTCCCTTGGACTGCAAAGAGATCCAACCAGTCCATTCTAAAGGAGATCAGCCCTGGGTGTTCTTTGGAAGGAATGATGCTAAAACTGAAACTCCAGTACTTTGGCCACCTCATGTGAAGAGTTGACTCATTGGAAAAGACTCTGATGCTGGGAGAGATTGGGGGCAGGAGGAGAAGGGGACAACAGAGGATGAGATGGCTCAATGGCATCACCGACTCGATGGGCATGAGTTTGGGTAAACTCCGGGAGTTGGTGATGGACAAGGAGGCCTGGTGTGCTGCAATTCATGGGGTCACAAAGAGTCGGACATGACTGAGCAACTGAACTGAACTGAACTGAACTGATACCCAAAATGAACACAGTATTATATGTCAATTACATCTCAATTTTTTAAAAAATAAAGGAAAATATCAGAATACCCAGAACTAAAAAACCAGAATTAAAAACAAGTATCTCACTGTTCCACTGCCTTTAACCCCCTCAAAATGTTAAGAATATTTCCACTGTCCCCCTAATGTCTCCTGCATTGGCAAGCAGATTCTTTACCACTGAGCCACTTGGGAAGCCGAAGAAGCTCTCTGGGGCTTCTTTAATAAGGGCACCGATCTCATTCAGAAAGGGCTCTACCCTCATGACCCCCCAATGGTCCTGTGTCCCAATTCCGTCACTTTGGGGGTTAGGATTTGAATTTTGGGGGGACACAAACATTCAGACCATACTGGCAGGGTATGAACAGAGGAAAGAGAGGGTGGTAAAGGCATCAAGACAGAGGGGCCATGACACAGGCACTGAGGGAAAGACAGCGTGGTGGTCACAGCGAGGACTTGATAATGGCAGGGTGAAACATCAAGTGGGAAGTCACATGAGATGAAAAACAGGGCAGGACCAGGGCCAGGTTATGTCTGATTGTGTCATGTCTGATTTTGTGCCACAGATAGATGCTGGAGGACGGATTGAAGGGAAAGGAGCAACAGCAGCGACGACAGGCGGGATGCTGTTCCAGTAGCAGGAGAGAAATGAGGAAAGATGAAGTCCTGAACCTGGGCAGGGGGAGGGTTAAGTGGAGAACTTGCAGGAAGTGAAACTTCATGAGTCTGGGGATGTGTGGGTGTCAGGAGTGAGAAAGAGGAAGAGGGGAGAGTCAGGGATGCCTCACAGATCTCCAGCAGAGGTGATGGGGTGAATGATGGTGCTAACCGAGGGAAATGAAGGGAAAATGAAAGTAATGCATATCAGGGGAGAAGAGGCTTGGAAAGCAACCATCTCTTCCCACTCTCAAAATTCCCAGGAATACAGTCTAGTGAGAAATCATGGTTTAGAACTGTGGTGGTATATGCCATTTTCTCGTCCTCCATCCCAAAGCAAAACACCAATTATTTTCACCACTACTATTCAAGGAAAACAAGAGAAATGAACAACAATACTTTAAGGAGAGGTTTTAAAGCAGAGACTGTGAGACACTTTTAGTAGTAGCTGCCAGTGAATCTCTTGTATGAAGACCATGATGGGAGACGGTCATGAGACTCAAGATCTCGGGGTACAGAAGCATTGGAAGGACGTGGCTGGAGAAGATGACCTTGGGTTTGGAATTGGCAAAGAAGCAGAGAAAAGCCATGGTTCTCTGGGTGGCGCTGGAGTTCATAGGGAATAAAGTAGTGCAGAAGATGGTCTTTTGAGAAGCAGGGAGCCTGTGGGACCAGCTTGAGAATTGTCAAGGTTGCCCAGAAGTAGGGCAAGATGACATGCTTGGCCATGATGGGGAAATATAGTTATGACTTGAAACATGAAACTACTCTGGAATTGAATACAGTTTGGTTTTTATTTTACTTAGGCTGAACTTTTCTCATGCTTGAAGTTTGTTTTGCCCCAGTGGCTCTTTTCAGTGTTCTGGACTTCACTGAATTAGAGGCCAAGGGCTGGAGGGGCTGTTCTAGGGTTATGGCCTGAGAAGAGAGAAATGTTCTTTTCTAGGTCTCTGGTTGACATTAATCTTCAAAAGCAGCCAGAGCTCAGGGAGACACAGGCCATTCTAGTCTGAAAACAATGTTTTCTCCCAGAACTTCCTCCTTCCTGCCAAACCTCAGGTCCTATTTTGGGGAGGATCTTTTTTTTCCTCCTGTATGTTTTTTAGCAATGATATGTCATTTTCCCAAGGCCATTGTTTCTATTTGCTTAATTTGTTCCAGAGTGTATGTGTCCGTAGCACTGGATAATAGTATGAGGGTCTCCATCGTCTATTGTCTTTTTTTTTTTTTTTTAATATTTATTTGGCTGCTCCAGGTCTTAGTTGCAGAATGTGGGATCTTTAGTTGCAGAATGTGGGATCTTTAGTTACAGCACATGGGATCTAGTTCCCTGACCAGGGATTGAACCTGGGCCCCCTGCCTTGGGAGCGCAGAGTCTTAGCCACTGGACCACCAGGGAAATCCTTCTATTGTTTTGAAAAGAGTAAAACTGAGAATCTGGAATTGGGGTGGGTGGAGGGTATTGCTACTCAAAGGCATGCTTTGTTTTGTTCTATTGATAAATTTGCATACCGTTCTAAATAGGAAAGAGCTGACCTCTCTGAAGTGCTTCCTTGGTAGCTCAGCTGGTAAAGAATCCTCCTGTAAAGCAGGAGACTCCAGTTTGATTCCTGGGTCAGGAAGATCCCCTAGAGAATGGATAGGCTACCCAATCCAGTATTCTTGGGCTTCCCTGGTGGCTCAGGTCGTAAAGAATACGTCCGCAATGCGGGAGACCTGGTTTTATCCCTGAGTTGGGAAGATCCCTTGGAGAAGGGAACAGATACCCACTCCAGTATTCTGGCCTCTCTGAAGACATTTTAATGAGAAAAGAATAAAGAAGCAAATTTTTTCCCCAAACTTTATTATTACAAATTGTTTTTATGACAACAGTTTAATAGAGCAGTTAGACTTGCTGTCTCTCTTGTAATGCCTCAATAATTTACAAAATTAAGTTAATAAATATGAAACTAAATTTAGTCTCTTTTCAGCTGTGTCATGTACTCCAAAGAGACAAGCAAGAGAAAATTCTATAGCCATATGTAGTACAAGCTCAGACATTTTCAACTGCTATTTAATCCTATCTAGGATTTCCCTAGGCAAAACAGATACTCATATATTTCACCTTTTTTCTAAAGACTAATGAAACATAAATAGATCCATAAATAGCTCATATAAATATAGGTTCTACCTTTTAAATAATAATATTCACAAATCTGGAAACTTGTCTTAAAAGAATAGAAAATAAAGCATGTAATACATCAAAGTGGAATCTTATGCCCCAAAGTTATTTCAGGGCTTATTAAATACATAAATGATGTTAGTTAGAAAAGGGGCTGGGCCTACTCCCCAGGAAACCTAACTAATTTGGGGAGTAGGGGTCAGGCAGAAAGCTCTTAAGCCAAATGGCGGACAATGGGGGTGACGCAGGTGCAGCCCACGGCCACCAGCATCTTCTCCAGCCGGAAGGAGTGAGGGCAGTGCTGAGACTCCCTTCGGAGGACCAGGATCTCTTGCTGGATGGTGACAGAGTTCATGTGATGGTCCACCTTGCCTTCAGCATTGATACAGCCTGAGTGGCTGCACTTGGCCTCCCAGATCACAGAGGGGTACCTCTCAGGGTCCTCATTGCGGCTGCAGGGGAGACAAAAGCCAGGAAGAAAGTGAATTCCTGGTAGAGCAGTAAGGAAATCAAACAGGAATAAGCAAAGGGAGGCAAATTGACATGATAGGCATTGCAAATTCTCTAAGTGCTATTAGTCTGGAAAACAAGCCATTTGGGAAAAACTTGGATTTGGAAGCCCATGAAATGTTATAGAAAAAAGAAACAATGATCAGCTTTCCCCAGGTTCTTTGAAGAATAAACAAAAGAAGACAGACTGAAACTACAGAAAGGATTTGTTTGTCATAAAGGATATCTTTTTAGGGTGCATTTGATAGATTAAAAAAACTAAGAGTCATCTAGAAACAAGATAGCTGCTAATCTGACTTAATGAAGTCTGTCTTTGAAACAAGAAAGGCATCCAAATTTATCTGACAACACACTGATGGAGCAGAGCCCACGGGTGACAGGAAGGGCTGGAAACAATATCTGAAGCCCCTCTGTAACTTTCCCTTCTCCCTCTCCTCTGGCTGAGAGAGTGATTGGACTTAGTTTAAGTTATATGAACTACTCTTGGTAAGTAAGTAAGAAGAAAAGACCCTATAGACAAGTGAATCTGTAGGCTCCACATAACTGAGATCATTTGCCTGAAATCAAATTATCAAAATGCATTTTGTATTTGATCCATCATAGGGTCTAAAGGGGAGCCTGGTGGGCTACAGCCCATGGGATCACAAGAATCGGACACGACTTAGCGACTAAACCACCACCACCACCACCACCACCAGATGTATTAAAGACACAGCGAATGTCAGTCTGTTGGGGATGTAATTCAAGACTAAGTCAAAAAACGGTGAAACACCCAACGGAACACTTCTTCTACTGGGATTCAAGCTAATCCAGTAGCTAATCCACTTTTCCCAGTGCTAATATAACCAAGAAAAGCACAAAAATCCCAGTTAATTGATTGTTGTTGTCAACAAACTCTACCAGGGTATTCTCTGGTAGCCCTGGGAAAGAGAATTCCAGTACTAATCTCCCATGCTAAATGTCTGTTTCTTTTTTGGGTAAATAAACAATAGACTTGGGGTGTCATAAATATCAGAATGATGACCACCATTCATTTAAGTGGATTCTGGGGACATCGAGAACTCGTAGGCTAGGTGTTATGGATGGGCTGGGGAGAGCTGTGATCTATGAAAGAAATCTGTAGAAAGAAAATTGGAGAATCACTAGTTTGAACAATGGCTCTTCCAGGTTTGACAGGTGATTCTGAATGAGTAATATCACCCCCCTCAGATGATTTAACTGGCAGTCTGATGTGTTCTTCTGATGTAGAAGAATGCAGAGGTTTTATCTGGGGTGCTTACGTACTGGAGAGTCCAAGGTGAGGTGGAGCGCTTGTGATAATCGGTGGGCCTTCTGGAGTTTGTGCTCCGGTTAACGATGTTTAGGTTGACCCTCACATGCTGCGGGAAGTTCTTGTCCTCAGTAGGTGGGCAGCCTGGACTCTGTGGGATGATGACTCCTGCCTTCACAAGAGCCACCAGACTCAGAAGCAGTAGCAGTGACTGGATGGAGAGAGAGGTAGACTGGGTTAGTACTACAATGGTTTTTGTTAACACACTGTGGTGATGATTGAATTGCTGATAGTAGAGAACATTCTATGGTCCAGGCTAAATTTTCAAATATGTTAAGTGAAAAGCTGATGAGATGACTAAAGTGATATTAGGACCATGGCATTTCTACCAGTCTTGAACATTTTTTTTTTAAGTAGAAAAACCACATTATTCATTGGCTGACAGTAATTTTAGTGAAGATGGCAAGTCATCAATATATCAGTATATGCATCACTCTCAGGTCTTTGGAAGGGTAATGACCTTGATTTTCTAGGAAGAAATGCCCTTCTACACCATTGATATCTCCCCTTACGTTTTGTGAAACATTGCATAAAAGGGAATGCACACCTTAGACATAAAGGGCTGTATAAAATCCATGTGAAATCAGTTAGAAATTCTGTTGGTACCACTGGCAAATGTCCAAGCCCAAACTCAACACCCCCTTATATTTTCTTAAGTATATTTCCCAGTTTTTCTAAATTTACATATATTGATTCTATAGTCAAATTGGGTTTCAAAAAAGACACATGTATAACTTTAGATTAGAATTAAAAGGTCTCTGTTTTTAAAATATTGTTAAAGCATCATTTTTGAAACCCAATTTGATTACAGAATCAATATATGTAAATTTGGAAAAGCTGGGAAACATACCTAAGAAAACAGGGTTAGTGTACCAAGACTATAGTATAATAATACAATAATGGAAAGAAGAGTCACTGCCAAAACATTAAATTTTCAAGGGTAGTGACCCATCTTATTTTGAATTAAAGAAAAACACTGTGGAAGAATTATATTAAATCCCTTGTACCCAGAGAAACAGATTTTCAATAAGCATTCTCTCTTACAGCACAATGTCATGTTGACACTTCTTGTGTGGTTTAGCCCCAGTATAGCTATCTTTCAGTTTTAATCTCATCTTTCAAACTGATATGCACCAGTTCTTGAAAATGCTCAATAATGACAAATATCTATCAAGGGTTTCATTTCCCATCCTATATAGACTGTATTTCCATAGTTAGAATCCAGAATTTCATGCCCGCAGTCCAGAAATTGATCTGGCCTAAATCGAGAAGAGAATCACACATCAGTTCAGGACTCACCATAGATGAAGTTCTCATAGAAGCCATGGCAGTTCCTTCCAGTTCACTGTAGACAGATGAACTTGTGCTCGCTGTGAGATGGACAATGCGTAGTGCTATCGTCTCTCTTTTTATAGGGTTTTTCTCCTTTTGTGGTCGCTTGCGTTGGCGTGTCGGAGTGAGTTCAGGGGTGACACCGTTTTGGTTAAAAGTTCCATCCCAAAATGAGGTCAAAGAAAAACCGCCCCTTCGTGACGGGTAATAATCTGCTTCTGAAGGATAATGGGAAGAACAGAAATCCATTTTTTAAAGACCATGTCCTCTCTTCATTCTTCAAGGAACTATGACTTGTCAGGGGCTGAGCTGAGACCGAGAAATTATTTATTTATGGGCAAGCATGAAGCTGCCATAAAAGATGTCCTCTCTTTTAACAGCTCATAGGGAAATAAAAGTTTGGCATCACATTCAAACTTCTGACAGTCTTCTTCTGCCGTATGCCTTGATTTCCCATTCTATAGTGCTTTTCCTCACCAGATTTCCTAGCCAGGTGTGGTGGGCATCATTCCAGAAACTACTCAAGGTCTTGCCATATGAACAAACCAACAAAAGACCAATACATAATTTCGTGATGACAGGATATATTATTTCACTGATTTAACACCTGCTTTGTTCAACATCTACTCTGCCTGAGGAACAAATAACTAGATTTGAGAGACATGAGATTTACTATCAAAGACATGTCTAACACTGCATGTTACCAAGCAACTTCCTCAGGAGGAAGAAGGAATGAAGAAACGTAGTCAGACAAAGAGAGGAGTTGAAAGTGGAGGTAGAGACTGCAGGAAGGTGGTGAGGGTAGAGAAAGGAAGGACAGCAAAGAGCAGACAATGATAACAACAAGAAAGGAGGGGAGAGATGGGGGATAAGAAGGAAAAAGAGAAGGAAATTGTTCCTCCTTCTTTTTCTCCACTCTCTAAGTAAGTGAACTTTGATTTCAGGTCCTTGAGAAAGGCTTCTCCTAGGGAATATTGACGTCTATCCCAAGGATGATAAAATGAGGGATGTGGATGTGGCTGGGGACATGTCACCCTCTCTCTGCCCCTTCTTTGCAGTGGGATGTTCTTCTGGCTAGACAGACCCTGACCAATCAGTGAGGAAGACCATGAACAGATGAATCTCAGGGGTAATGTTAGATGGATGATCTTGGTAGATTAAGCAGCTACAGATAGAAGAGGAAGTGGGATGCAGCTTGCCCTGATTTCCTTGATTCTGCTGTTGACCTCACCACCTACCCTTGGAGACATGGAGTCAATGTGAGCTCCCCGTCCCTCCTCGACATGTGATCAGGTAGCCATCTTAGCAGCTACTGTGTCTCTCACATCTATTTCCTATTCCCAAACCTACTGCCATTCCTCTAACTCAGACTCTTACCCACTTGCATTGTTTTTTTTTTTTTAATTGAAGTATAGTTGATTTACAAGGCTGTTTTAATTTCTACTGTAAAGCAAAGTGATTCAACTATACATATATATACATTCTCCTTATATTCTTTTCCATTATGGTTTATTACAGGATGTTGAATATAGTTCCCTGTGCTATATAGTAGAACCTTGGTGTTTATCCATCCTACATACAATGGTTTGCATTTGCTAACCCCAGCTCCATTTCTTGCCCTCCCCCCACCCCACCACCTTGGCAGCCACATGTCTGTTTTCTACGTCTGTGAGTCTGTTTCTTTTCCATAGATGGGCTCATTTGTGTACTTGAACTGTTTTAATAGCCACATTTGCTCCTCCCAATTGCTGTCTTCTGCCCACCTTCGACATTCCTGCAATAACGATCTTCAAAGTATGGCTCTGATTGTGTCTTGTCTCACTTGGTTGTGTACAGAACAAAATGCAAACCCCTTCAGTTCAGTTCACTCAGTCGTATCCCACTCTTTGTGACCCCATGGATCGTAGCACGTCAGGCCTCCCTGTCCATCACCAATTCCCAGAGCTTGCTCAGACTCGTGTCCATTGAGTCAGTGATGCCATCCAACCATCTCATCATCTGTCGTTCCCGTCTCCTCCTGCCTTCAATCTTTCCAAGCATCAGGATCTTTTCAAATGTTTGACTTAGTATTGAACATCCACAAACTTTACAGTTTTACCCTCCACCACACTCCATGACTTAGACTCAGGAGTTCCTGATTATTCTCCTACAGATGGTCCCTGGATTAATGATGGTTCGACTTACAATTTTTTCAGCTTTGCAATGTGCAAAAGTGATATGTGTTCACTAGAAGCTGAACTTCAGATTTTGAATGTTGATCTTTTCCCAGGCTGGTGATATGTGGTGTTGTCTTCTCTTGTGATGCTGGGCAGTGGCAGCTCCCAGTCAGCCATGTAATCATGAGGGTGAACAACTGATATACTTACCACTGTCTGTACCCAGACAACCATTGTATTTTTCACTTTTAGCACATTATTTAGTCAATTATATGGGATATTCAATACTTTATTATAAAATGAACTTTGTGTTAGGTGATTTTGCCTAACTGTAGGCTAAAGTAAGTGTTCTGGGCACACTTAAACTAGGCAATGCTAAGCCATGATGCTTGGTGGGTTAAAGTGTATTAAATACATTCACATCAAGATGTTTTCAATTTATCAGGATGTAACCCCATCCTTTTTTTTTGGCCACACCTCTCAGTTTGTGGGATCTTAGTACCCCAAACAGGGCTTGAACCCATGCCCTCTGTAGTGAAAGTGTGGAGTCCTAACCACTGGATCACCAGAGAATTCCCTGTAATACCATCTTAAGTCAAGGGAGATCTGTAATGCCTGCACATTTTTCATTAGGTACTGTCTCTGAAATGCCCTTTCTCATCCTCAGTTTATATCAAAATTCTCCTTGTCCTTCCAGATCCAGTTCAAATGTATCTTTGGGGTCTGGAGGTCCCTCCTGATCACTATAGTTGGAACGAGCAGCTCCCACAACACGAGATTTTACCTACCTCTACAGTAACTTGTTATTTATTCTTTTGGTCACAACTGCGTGGCTTGTGGGATCTTTGTTCCCCAACCAGGGATTGAACCTGGGCCCTCTGCAGTGAGAATGCAGAGTCTTAACCACCAGAAAGCCAGGGAAGTCCTTGCTTCATTTTGTACTGTATTTTATTTGGCTGGGAAGAGTATGTTTAAGACAAATGTTTATTTCCAATTTAGATTTTATTGTCATCCTTCAAAGCCAGCGTGTTATTCTTTGTAACTTCCATGGTACCTCATGTGGGGCTTTATGCAACATAGGTCTTCACAGATTGCTTCTGTGTTGCTGGTTTCTCTCAGCTACACATCTGTCCATGTATATTTTTAGTGTATCACCTGTCATTTGTTTGCATATCTGATTTTCCTGCTAGAAAGATATTAGTCTTTGTATTACTTTACATAGTATCTAGTAAATAGGAAGTGCTCAATATTTTGACTGAATTACAATATGAAGAATGTTTGGGTAGTTTGGAATCTTGACTATTCCTTTTGGGACCCAATTGCACCCCCATGACCATACTAAGCTAACACTTTGACTTTCCATCCGATCATTTTGAAGGCAGTGTGGTAAGGTTGTGATCTGTTTTGGACCATCCTTAAATGGAGGGTTTCTTGCTTCTGCTGTCTGGTAGGGATGAGGTCAAGGTGAATGTGTTTGTTGGCCAAAGCGGACAAACTAATTCTAGTTGTCCTGTCTGTGTCTGCCTCCTGTGTCAATGAAATACACCCTGTGTGCCCCTTTGCAATACCAACCCTTGCTTTAACATGAGGATGGGAAGTAAAGTGAGTTTTCACAAAAGTATAAAAATGATCATTTTGAGGTGGTGATCGGGGCCAGTTGTGCTCTGTCTTGAGCAGCACGGATTTCTCAGATGCACACTTGAGCTGGAGAAAGAGTCAGAAGTAGAAAGATGGTGTGCAGAATGGGAAGGGTAGTTATCTACAGAGGCAGCTGGTTCAGGCTTATACCCCAGCCTGTTGAGACAGAAGGAATACTGGACTGGAAATTCATAGCTCAGGCAGTAAAGAACCTGCCTGCAATGCAGGAGACCCAGGTTCAATTCTTGGGTTGGGAAGATCCTCTGGAGAAGGAAATGACAACCCACTTCAGTATTCTTGCCTGGAGAATCCCATAGACAGAGGATCCTGGCAGGCTACAGTCCATGGGATCGTAGGAGTCGAACACGACTTAGTGACTAAACCACCAGAACACCCAATGAGAGAGCACTTTGGTTTTTGCTGTAGTTCTGCCATTAACTACCTATCCCTTTGGGTATTTCATGTCCTTGAGGCTCAGTTTCCCTTTTGATAAAATTAGTTTTTGCACCAGGTGATCTTTGATTGTCTGAATTTTTAAAGAAAGAAAATAGTGGGAGAACAAATAGGGGCAGTAAATTAGGGGTGATGACTTCGCTTAGTGATTTTCTTCAGATTTATCAGTCCTGATTCTTGGAAGGCTGGGGAACAGGTACCCACAAGTAACCAGGAACTGCAACCTGGCTGTTGAGAGCTGGGTAAGGTGTGGGGAGGAGAAGCAGGTGGAGGCTGGGAGGCTGGCTTCCTGGGAGCCAAGCATGCTTTGGAAGAGATGGTCCTAGTGAAGTGTCTCTGGGCTTCTTGACTTAGGGAAATGATCTTCAAATCTCCTTGACTGTGTTACATTATCAAACAGCATTCCCTTCTACTTATAGTAGAGAATAACATGGGAGATGGAAGAATATATATTCCTTAAATTAAGACTGTCATTAAAAAATTAATTAAATAAATAATTTCTTGCTTAGGTGGTGGGGTTACCATGGAGATAATCACTATTGTCTTTTGTATTTCTACTCTAGAGCCTTTTAAAATACAAATAGCAATAATCTGAGTAGAAGAGGAGGCCCTGTGCCATCATTAATGATTTCTGTATCAGGTAAGTGTACTGGAGTCGGTTGCCATTGCTTTCTCCGATTACACCTTAAAGACAATGGCTACTCAAAGAAATGGGTGTCATGTTGTCTCATGGTGTTCACATCACCAGTAAGCCTCCTTTTCTCTTGATTTTCATTTACTATAGAGAGGATAATGAGTAGCTGCCAAGAATCTTTTTGGGTTTTGAATTTGTGGGCCAGCATACAAGAAGCAACGTCAGACACTTAATAGGAAGACATGGTTTTGAGGGAAGGGAATGTTTGCAGCAGAGTCATCTGGAGGGCCTTGGGGAATCAGTACAGTTGGGATTTAGCTGAGGTCCAGATTTAGATCCAGTTGTTCAAAATCTAGATCATCTAATTTTGAAGTATTAATAGTGTTATGTACCAGAGGCTCGGCTCTGAGGTTAAAGCTGATGTGTTTAAAGGATCACAACTTACTATATGTGAAATCACCATGGTTTTTTTTTAAATAAGAAAAATCAATCTTAATATCAGCCTGATAGTATCATTGCTCATCTCCAGAGCAAAGCTGTTAAGCATTCACAATGGCTGTGTTTCTGAGGCCTGTCCTGAATGATGAACTGTTGGGTGGGAATTCTGCAAGGGTAGGTAACAGACTTTCCCTGAAATCTCTGGTGGAGGAATTTCCCCCCTTATGTGACATGATAAATTGAAGGAGCTATTAATAGAGAGAAGCTCTAAATGAATCATTGTTAATGGACTGGTGAGGGCTGAGAGGTGAAAGGTAGAATCCTTTTCCAACATCTGGATTCTGTTTTTTCACCACTGGTCATTCTAACTCTTGCAGGGTTGTTGATGAAGATACGCTGTAAACAGCTCCTGTGAGTGACTAATTATCTTTCTTCTGCTATTCGTTTTTTGAAATTTTATTTTATTTTAATTTTTGCTATTCATTTTTGATGTTGCAAGAGCCTAGATCTAGCCCAGACCAGACTATTTTTATCTGATGGAGTCAGATTGCAAAACTCTTTGTACGTCTTTTTCTTTTTTTCCATTGGGATATAGTTGCTTTATAATGTTGTGTTAGTTTCTGCTGTACAATGAGGTGAATCAGCTATGTGTATACACATATCCCCTCTCTCATGGACCTCCTTTCCATCCCCCCCGACCCCCTCTACCTAGGGTCACCACAGAGCACTGAGCTGAGCTCTCTGTGTTATATGATAGTTTCCCTCTAGCTATCTATTTTACACATGGTAGTGTATATATTTCAATCCCATTCTCCTGATTCATCCCATCCCCTCCCCGTATCCTGTGCCCACATATCTGTTCTCTACATCTGCATCTCTATTCCTGCCCTGCAAATAGTTTTACCTGTACCATCTTTCTAGATTCCACATACATGCCTTGATATACGATATTTTAACAAATTCATCCTATGTAGTCAAAAGAATGTTGATCAGCTGTGACTTTGGCCACCTGAGGGATTTGATTGACAGGTATTCTGTCCCTGGTGACTCCCCAGTAGTCCATTATGCCTTCATCATTTGGGTAAATGAGATTTGCTCTTACACATCTTTCCCGGACTGAAAGCATTGAGATGATATTTGGAAGATGTGACGAAACCAAGCCATACAAGAAGGAAGATATATCACATCACGTCATCTTAAAACAACCGCAATCCATCAGTGTTTCCCCAGTGTCTACATGAACATCCACAACCCAACTCATCAGATGAGCATGTCAGTTTCTCCTTTGAGTAATAATTACTACTAACCTCATGGAAACCAAGCCTCTTCCTTAGGTAGGTTTTTCACTAGCATTTTACTGAAACACTGATTTAAAGTGGGTCAGAAAACTTTCCATTTCTTTTCAAACCAAAGCATTTAGAATTCTATCCCAATACGTTAGCAGGCAAATGCAAATTTTCTTTTTATGGGTGGGCTTCCCTTTGGTAATGCTGACTTCATCTGATACCTTGAGAATTAAGGTCAGAAAATGACTGAAGTTTCAAGTCTGAACGGATGTCACTGAAAAGTAAGGTCTAAAATTAAACAAGCAAACCAAACCGCACACTGAGGTTGGGCCATCAACTTATCAGTTTTATTTTCTTTGCAGCAATTTTGAAGTTAATATGATTTAGAGACAACCGCAAAATGTATTTAAATGCAAGATTCTACATGCAGACCCGGAACAAATTGCGAATTGGTTTTTCTTTTTAGACAACATAGAGGATCCTCTGAGGTGGTTTCTCCGAAGACTGGAAATATAGTAAAATCAATACATAGTGATGCTATGTTCGTTTATTCCAAAATCCTTAGAAGGACTTTAGATGATTTATAACAAAAATTCAGATAATAAAGTAGGTAAAAAATATGAATCAGGCCTGGCAAAAAGAGAGTCAAAAGTCAAGATCAGGGGAAAGAAAACCCAAAGTCTTAGTCTATTGAGTTTATATTTGTCTCTGAGCTTTCTGGCAGCCAAAGAGAAAGGTAGATACGTTCAGTTACATAGTTCTCATTGTCAGCAAGGAAGAAGCTAGCTAATTCCTTAGAACAGACAGAGTTTTTCTTATCATTACCTTTCGAAATAAAATTTTCATACGGGGCTTATACGGGGCTCCTGTTTGACATGTTCTGGCAACAGACATTCCCATAATGAGATATCAGCCTCACTTTGGTAGCTGTGTGCCTTTGGGGAAATTATATCATGTACATCCCAGTATCCATACCTATAGAGTGGAGAATATGACTCATAGATTACTGAAAGGAGAAAAGTAAATAATATATGTATTAATGCTGCTGCTAAGTCACTTCAGTTGTGTCCGACTCTGTGTGACCCCGTAGGCAGCAGCCCACCAGGCTTCCCTGACCCTGGGATTCTCCAGGCAAGAACACTGGAGTGGGTTGCCATTTCCTTCTCCAATGCGTGAAAGTGAAATCGCTCAGTCGTGTCCAACTCTGTGCGACCCCATGGACTGCCACCTACCAGGCTCCTCCATCCATGGGATTTTCCAGGCAAGAGTACTGGAGTGGGGTGCCATTGCCTTCTCCAATATGTGTCAATACATATTGACAAAATATTAACTTTTATAGGAACACCAGGGCAATAGAATCTGACAGAGTTTGTCAGATTTTTTTTAAAACCATTGAATCTGAGAGTCAGACATTGAATCTGACTAGTTATCTGCTAATTGAATGTCTACTCCTTGGGCAAGTAGGGAGATTTCTTCAGGCTTTCATATGGCTGAGGTGAAATAGCCCTTCATTTAAAAAATTTTTCTTGAGCATGACTCCATAGTAACGAATCCATCTGCCAATGCAGGACACATGTCTTTAATCCCTGGGTCAGGAAGATCTCCTGGAGAAGGGAATAGCAACCCACTCCAGTATTTTTGCCTGGAGAATCCCATGGACAGAGGAGTCTGGTGGGCTACAGTCCATGGGGTCACGAAGGGTCGGATGTGACTTAGTGACCGAACAGCAACAGCCTGTTCTATACCGGGCACTGTGTGTGCTGAGGGGAAAGAGCAGGGCACCAGCAGGAAAGGCCCTGCTTCCAAGGAGCTGTCATCCAGGGTCATGCAGTTTCTTTATTCATATTCTGTACTTTTCAGACTGCTTGCTGATAATGAATTGGGTTTCTTAGGCACTATGATAACTTGGAATCAAGTCCTGGTTTATATACTGTTGCACTGATGATAAGGAATTTCAAGATTTACCTTACATTGTATTGAACTTAACTCAGAATTGCCACCCCATATATATATATTTATGTACATATTTTATATCAATCTATCAGCTCTCTATCATCTATCTACACATGCACAAGCACACACACACATACATTTTTCTTCTGACCATGAAAGTGATATACGCTCTTCTGTTATATACAATAGAGGAGACCTGGTTGTGGGAGCAAAAGAAAGACAGCAAAATTAACACATAATCCTGGTTATTAGAAACAAACTTTAGGATTACATTGCTCTTGTTATTTTATAAAACTGGTATCATTTGAAGTGTATTACTCTAGTTTAAAAAATATATTAAAAAACTATAAGTATTTTATTTTACCAAATTGGATCATGTTATAATATGCTTTGTGACCTGTTTTCTCATGTTACAATATATTCTAAACATTTTTTTCCCTTTTTAAAGCTTTTTTGTTTGTGTGTATGTGAAACGGATTGGCTACCTAACATCCTGAAAATGAAAGAATAGCCGACCATTTAACCAGTTGCTTTTGTTCAACATTTTAATCGCTTCTATGTTTTCATTATTTCTTTGATTTTTCTGTGTCATCTCCCCATAGCAGCAACAAGTCTCATACCTAGGTGCTCAATAGAATTATTGTAGAGTTCCACTTTTGCAAAGTGACTGCATTTGACAGAAGAGCAGTGCTATCAAGACCTAAAAACAAAGGAAGAGAAAGACCCACAGGGTTATACATGCTTGGTTATGTAAGTAGAGCGTCCATCATGAATTTATAGCACTGGGTTTATTATTGTTTTTAATAATGGCGTCACTCAGAAGGAAGCAACCCCAACCTAAGAGTTAAAGAATGACTTGGTGACAAGGCCGTACAGGATGGGTTAGGAGAGCAAAGTTTTCTTTGTAGTTACAATGGTATGAAAAGTTTAACTATAATGGAACGTATTCAATATTTTAATGATTCAGTTCATGTCAGTTCAGTTGCTCAGTTGTGTCCAACTCTTTGCGACCCCATGGACTGCAGCACGCCAAGCCTCCCTGTCTATCACCAACTCCCAGAGTTTACTCAAACTCATGTCCATTGAGTTGGTGATGCCATCAACCATCTCATCCTCTGTTGTCCCCTCCTCCTCCTGCCTTCAATCTTTCCCAGCATCAGGGTCTTTTCCAGTGAGTCAGCTCTTCGCATCAGGTGGCCAAAGTACTGGAGTTTCAGCTTCAGCATCAGTCTCTCCAATGAATATTCAGGACTGATTTCCTTTAGGATGGACTGGTTGGATTACCTTGAATATTCTTGAATCTCAAGAATATTCTCCGATACCACAGTTTAAAAGCATTAATGCTTCGATGCTGAGCTTTCTCTACAGTCCAACTCTCACATCCATACATGACAACTGGAAAAACCATAGCCTTGACTAGATGGACCATTGTTGGCAAAGTAATGTCTCTGCTTTTTAATATGCTGTCTAGGTTGGTCATAACTTTCCTTCCAAGGAGTAAGCGTCTTTTAATTTCATGGCTGCAGTCACCATCTGCAGTGATTTTGGAGCCCCCAAAATAAAGTCTGACACTGTTTCCCCATCTATTTGCATGAAGTGATGGGGCCAGATGCCATAATCTTTGTCTTCTGAATGCTGAGCTTTAAGCCAACTTTTTCACTCTCCTCTTTCACTTTCATCAAGAGGCTCTTTAGTTCTTCTTTGCTTTCTGCCATAAGGGTGGTGGCATCTGCATAACTGAGGTTATTGATATATCTCCTGGCAATCTTGATTCCAGCTTGTGCTTCCTCCAGCCCAGCGTTTCTCATGATGTACTCTGAATATAAGTTAAATAAGCAGGGTGACAATATACAGCCTTGACATACTCCTTTACATATTTGGAACCAGTTTGTTTTTCCATGTCCAGTTCTAACTGTTGCTTCTTGACCTGCATACAGATTTCTCAGAAGGCAGTTCAGGTGGTCTGGTATTCCCATCTCTTTCAGAATTTTCCAGAGTTTGTTGTGATCCACACAGTCAAAGGCCTTAGCATAGTCAATAAAACAAATTTATGTTTTTCTGGAACTCTTTTGCTTCTTCGATGACCCAACGGATGTTGGCAATTTGATCTCTGGTTCCTCTGCCTTTTCTAAATCTAGCTTGAACATATGGAAGTTCATGGTTCACATACATAAAGCCTGGCTCGGAGAATTTTGAGCATTACTTTACTAGCGTGTGAGATGAGTGCAATTGTGCAGTAGTTTGAGCATTCTTTGGCATTGCCTTTCTTTGGGATTGGAATGAAAACTGACCTTTTGCAGTCCTGTGGCCACTGCTGAGTTTTCCAAATTTGCTGGCATATTGAGTGCAGCACTTTCACTGCATTTTTAGGATTTGAAATAGCTCAACTTGAGTTTCATCACCTCCATTAGTTTTGTTCATAGTGATGCTTCCTAAGGCCCACTTGACTTTGCATTCCAGGATGTCTGGCTCTAGGTGAGTGATCACACCATTGTGATTATCTGGACATCACCAGATGGTCAACACTGAAATCAGATTGATTATATTCTTTGCAGCCAAAGATGGAGAAGCTCTATACAGTCAGCAAAAACAAGATTGGGAGCTGACTGTGGCTCAGATCATGAACTCCTTATTGCCAAATTCAGACTGAAATTGAAGAAAGTAGGGAAAACCACTAGACCATTCAGGTATGACCTAAATCAAATCCCTTATGATGATACAGTGGAAGTGAGAAATAGATTGAAGGGACCAAATCTGATAGAGTGCCTGATGACCTATGGACTGAGTTTCGTGACATTGTATGGGAGCCAGGGATCAAGACCATCCCCAAGAAAAAGAAGTGCAGGAAAGCAAAACGGCTCTCTGAGGAGGCCTTACAAATAGCTGTGAAAAGAATAAAAGTGAAAGCCAAAGGAGAAAAGGAAAGATATACCCATGTGAATGCAGAGTTCCAAAGAATAGCAAGGAGAGATAAGAAAGCCTTCCTCAGTGATCAGTGCAAAGAAATAGAGGAAAACAACAGAATGGGAAAGATTAGAGATCTCTTCAAGAAAATTAAAGATACCAAGGGAACATTTCATGCAAAGATGGGCTCGATAAAGGACAGAAATGGTATGGACCTAACAGAAGCAGAAGATATTAAGAAGAGGTGGCAAGAATACATAGAAGAACTATTTTAGTGATTATAAATTATTAAACAAAAGATTTATTTGTTCAGCCTTCTTTAAGTTACTTGTTTACTGGTTTGCATTTTCCCATGCTGAGAAAATGAGTGATTATTTTACTCAAAATGCTTTCCCACCAATTTTTGCTTGATATGACAAAAATAAAAATTGTGTTGATATCAACAGCTTTTTTAAGGGAAGTATGCTGTCTTGTCCCATAAGAACATGAATATAATGTGATCTATTTATAGACGTATGACAATCAAATATAATAATAAAAATAATGCTTAAGATACATTGACAGAGAACTATGAAACTTGTTAAAATTGTAGGCAATGTTATTTCAATGGTAATAGCCATTAAAGACATCAATAAAAATATTTGCAATAAAAAGGCTTATGATACTGTAAAAATAGTGGTCTGCCATATGGTTGATGTCAAATAAATGTAAATGATACAAATTTTGTAATGTCACAGAGAAAGACATTTTTGGGTATATTTATCCATTCATTTAATCCCTATAACAATCTTGTACTTTGACCCTATAACTATCCTATATATTTAGATACTATTAATTGCACTCATCTCACACGCTAGTAAAGTAATGCTCAAAATTCTCCAAGCCAGGCTTCAGCAATATTTGAACCGTGAACTTCCTGATGTTCAAGCTGGTTTTAGAAAAGGCAGAGGAACCAGAAATCAAATTGCCAACATCCGCTGGATCATGGAAAAAGCAAGAGAGTTCCAGAAAAACATCTATTTCTGCTTTATTGTCTATGCCAAAGCCTTTGACTGTGTGGATCACAATAAACTGTGGAAAATTCTGAAAGAGATGGGAATACCAGACCACCTGATCTGCCTCTTGAGAAATTTGTATGCAGGTCATGAAGTAACAGTTAGAACTGGACATGGGACAACAGAATGGTTCCAAATAGGAAAAGGAGTTCGTCAAGGCTGTATATTGTCACCCTGTTTATTTAACTTACATGCAGAGTACATCATGAGAAACGCTGGACTGGAAGAAACACAAGCTGGAATCAAGATTGCCGGGAGAAATATCAATAACCTCAGATATGCAGATGACACCACCCTTATGGCAGAAAGTGAAGAGGAACTAAAAAGCCTCTTGATGAAGGTGAAAGAGGAGAGTGAAAAAGTTGGCTTAAAGCTCAACATCCAGAAAATGAAGATCATGGCATCTGGTCCCACCACTTCATGGGAAATAGATGGGGAAACAGTGGAAACAGTGTCAGACTTTATTTTTCTGGGCTCCAAAATCACTACAGATGGTGACTGCAGCCATGAAATTAAAAGACACTTACTCCTTGGAAGGAAAGTTATGACCAACCTAGATAGCATATTCAAAAGCAGAGATATTACTTTGCCAACAAAGGTTCATCTAGTCAAGCTATGGTTTTTCCTGTGGTCATGTATGGATGTGAGAGTTGGACTGTGAAGAAGGCTGAGCGCCGAAGAATTGATGCTTTTGAAGTGTGGTGTTGGAGAAGACTCTTGAGAGTCCCTTGGACTGCAAGGAGATCCAACCAGTCCATTCTGAAGGAGATCAGCCCTGGGATTTCTTTGGAAGGAATGACGCTAAAGCTGAAACTCCAGTACTTTGGCCACCTCATGCGAAGAGTTGACTCATTGGAAAAGACTCTGATGCTGGGATGGATTGGGGGCAGGAGGAGAAGGGGATGATAGAGGATGAGATGGCTGGATGGCATCACTGACTCTATGGACGTGAGTCTGAGTGAACTCCGGGAGTTGGTGGTGGACAGGGAGGCCTGGCGTGCTGGGATTCATGGGGTCGCAAAGAGTCGGACACGACTGAGCGACTGATCTGATCTGATCCATATTACAGAAAAGAAAACTAAGGTTTGGCAGGTTTCTGTAACGAGTCTAAAATGATCTACCTGGTAGGTTGCCACCCTGAAATGAATCAAAGACATGATGATTCTCAGGCCTGTGGACTTTTCACTGTGACCAACTAAAAACATTAATACTGAAAACATTTTAAAAACTTATTTTGCAAGTGATTTTCCAACTTTTTGAAGCTGACTTTCTCTTCTGATATTTTTAAAGTTTAAAGATTATCAAATTGTTTTTCTTTCCTCATCCATTTTATGGTATCACTTCTTGCATTTGCGCTTGTCCATAATCTTTGTTTTACTGATAATCCCTCTTTGTCTAGTGCCATGACTAAGACATTCCCAGCTTATCTTCATTTTGTGATTCCCTCAAAGTGGAGATTTTATGAAAGTGATGCAAGGAGGGGCAGAGAGAGGTGTCTATGGTCGTGGTGGTGGGTTAGTTGTGTCTGACTCTTGCGATCCGTGGACTGTAGCCCGCCAGGCTCCTCTGTCCATGAGATTCTCCAGGCAAGAATACTGGAGTGGGTTGCCATTTCCTTCTCCAGGGGATCTTCCCAACCCAGGAATTGAACCCAAGTCTCCTGCATTGCAGGCAGATGATTTACCAACTGAGCTCTGAGGGAAGCCTAAGGGTGTCTATACATCTGTGTTTCACTAAGGGTGGAGATAAGATGATTAGTGCTCACTTTCCCAATCAGATAACAGCAGCAGTAACTTTGCCTTTATTTTTCTTTTTTCCTATAAAAAAATGTGGGGGTTGGGAGAAGCAGAATTTAAGCATGAGAACCACATAGATGATGGCTATGAATCAGACTGGTTTTCTCTTTGATCTGAAAAAACTAGGCCATTACAGTCATAATGCATTTTGGCTACCGTGAAAAACTTTGCAGAAGTCAGGCTTTTAAACATTAAACTTGTATTGAGTTAAACCTCATGAACTTGATGCCAAGTATAAGAGGATAATACATGAAGAGCAGTTAATTAAAATTTTTTTCCAATGTATGCGTCATTTAAACATGTTTGCTTAGAATTCAATTGCAAGTATATACCATAATCTATTAAATCTCCTATTAGTATATTTAAAATTCATCATTATCCATTATCCATCAGTACAATGATAAATATCTTATTCTATGGATCTTTTCTCAAATACATATTATTACTATAGGATATATAACTCTTATAGGGTTTTTGTATTATTATCTGCATTTTACCAAGATGTTTTGAAGACTATATAGTTTCTTTGTAATAGAAACTCAGTGGGGCTAGTTTAAGAAAAAATGTGGAATTAATTATAAGGACATAAAATGGTTCAGGAAAATGAAGGCTAGGAATTTCAGAAGGAAAAAACAAGAGTTAAAAAGCCAATGGGAATCAAGCAGTTGCTTTCTCAGTCTCTCAAACACCTTCCTCAAACTATGTCATTTCTTTCTCTGTGGATTCCTTTTCTCTGTACTCCTGGCTCTGCCAGAGCATATTCAAGGTCCACCGATAGGCATTTCTAAGTTTTAAGCCATAGAATCAGGAGCATCTGATTGGCTTAACTAGACTCTCATGTCTAATCAGCTGGGGTTGAGTGGATCATATTGTACAAACAGGGCTGCTGGGGAATCCAAGTTTGTGGTTAAGTTAGCCCTAACCTCAAAGAAAAGGAGTCTGGTCTGGGAAGACATTCTAAGTGGTGTGTGTACTCTAGTAAATTTCCTCCTTTGACAGAGGACAAGCATCTATCTGTAGGTGGCAAAGTAATTTCTTTCCTCCATACCATCAGATCTTGGTAAGGATGCCCTCTAGCTCTCTGAGCTTTGTTATTCCTCCTCAACATGAGTGATACGAGTGTTTTTATTTTGCTGATGACATTATATTTTAAATATACATGTTATATAATATACTTGTTTTATACAATTTATATATGTAATGTGCATATATCTCTATATTTATGAATAAAATTTTAGAGATCTGTATTCACTAGACTTAAATGTATGAAGTTGCCATTCTTAGCACTGTATACAATGCATACAGAAAATGTTTAATACATGCTTGTTACTGTCTTTTCAAGATAGTCTTCCTATCTGAAAAGGCTGGATGCAGAACAATTATCTGCCCACTTTTAAAAACAGTTGCATGTTTTATATAAGTCTATGAGGATCCTGATGAACTGATGTGGTTTGTAAGCTTTTCTTTGATAAGATCTGCTGAATAAAGCATGTACAGACCAAATGTGGTGAGCCTGACACCCGAAAGTGAGAGATGGGGAGCTAGGGTCCTGTGTGGGCTAAACACAGCATCTGCTAGACATGATGAGTGAACAGCCAGCAAGGAAGTGGTTGACAGACCATTTGACCGAGGTGAGAAACTCATCTGCATTTATACTTGTTGCCAGAAGACATACTTCAGCAGGGTGTCTGGTGTAAACATACGAAACTCTAAAATTGCTTTCGTTTGGGAAATTGGATTTCAGCAGAAATACATTGCCCACTGGTGGTATGGGCAATGTTCATCAAACATCCCCATCCATCCATCCATTCACCCATCTTGTAAACATTTATTGAACAATTACTGTATAAAAAAACAGCAAGAACTATAATTTTAGAAGGAGTATTGGTTGAGTCACACTTAAAAGTTTACAAACTAATAGGAAAGCTTTGAGTTAGACACATCTGGATTCACTCTGCTGTCTCCTCACTTTGAGACTTTACTCAAGTTACTTAATACTCTCTAAACCTCAAGTTCCTCACCTTTAAAGTGATAATAATAAAAATAAAAAAATAATACTTGTACTTATGTCATAAAGTTATTGTAAGGTTTGGAGGAGATACTGTAGGTAATGCTTTTTGCACAGAGCCATAAATATTATGTGCTATTATTTCTAACCATCAAAATGATATTCATCACCAACCACAAATGAGTTTTCACAAGAGGTCAAATATGCATTGTGGAATCTATAGAAAGAAGGTAAATTCTGCCTGTCACAAGCTGTCACTGTAAGGAAACTGCTGCACAGGGGATGTGTCCATAAAATAAGACATCTGAAGAAAGAAAAAGCCAGTTTATCAGAATACTTTGCCTGCTTGTTGCTAAATATAACTTGTTTCTTGTTTATGCACTATTATATCCAGGTGGGCTAATTTTTTTCACTTTTCATCTGTAGGTTTGAACAGCCTGCATGAATGGCTTTAGACTCATAGACCTACGGAATGAAAAATGAAAAAAAAAATTCAGAGAGCTTATTCAATCAATAAGTGTTCTTAAAAACCTGCTGAAACATCTATGCTTTATCTAAACACATTCAGAGAAAGAGATATTATAACTGCTTTGGAAGTGTATCCTAATTTCTAGCTGAACGCTCTCTGTTTATAAATTCAATCAATGTGTTTTGTTTTATTCTTAAGTGATATCTTCTAAATTAATGAGGCCCAAAATTTTTTCACTGTCTTTGCTTTTATATATATATTTAAAAATTTTATTTATTTTCTTTGGGCTTTCTGGGGTCTTCATTGCTGTTTTAATGGCTGCTCTCTTGTTGCAGCACACGGGCTCTAGGCTCGTGGGGCACAGGCTTAGTTGCTCTGCTGCACTTGGGACCTTCCTTGAGCAACAATCAAACCCATGTTCCCCCATCAACAGGCGGATTCTCAACTACTGGATCACCAAGGAAGTTCTCACTGTCTTTTAAAAATTGAAGTTTAGTTGATGTACAATATTATCTAAGTTACAGGTATACAATATAGTGATTCACAAGTTTTACAGGTTATGCTCCACTTATAGTTTATTATAAAATATTGACTGTCTTCCCCATGTTGTACAATATACTTGTAGCTTATTTTTTTTTCTTCCCCTGCTGCCTCCCTTCTGAGCCCTGTCTCCAGTTGTCACTGAGTCCTATTGATTTTCTGTGTTCTTCTGCCATGTGATAAGAGAAGTTCTTCCTGCCATTGTTCAGGTCCCCCTTCCCTTGGGCTTTTCCAACTGCCATTGCTTCCTGCTGGAACTTCACTGCCTCCAGACCCTCCTCCTTGCAGCCCATCCCACTCACTAAAACTGCATCCATCTTCCTTAGCCATCACTCTCCTCAAAGGTTTTCCTGTGGAAAGTTATTACAGGATAGATAACACTTGGGCTTCTCCCCTTATCCATCAGGGTCCTCCATGTGTGGGACTGCCCTTCTTGTCCAGCCTTGACCTTTATCATTCTCAGCTCTGCTTCTGTCTAGACAATTTTCTGTCTTGCAAACACAGTGTTCCAACCTTTTAGCAGGTCTTTGCTCCTGTAAATTATTTCTTCCCTCTCTTTTTGACTGTTGTATGGCTAAATGGTTCAAAAATGGTAACATTATTAATATAAAGGTTTAAACTTTTGCTAACAATTTGTTGTAGGACAGAAGAGTTGAGATGATCAGTGGATGACATAGAACTTGTGGATAATCTTCTCTGCTTTCACATGAACTGGGGACTGTATGGTTTCCTCAGACTAGAACCGGGGAAATGTGGGAGGTTCTGAGATGGATTCTTGATTTAGGGCTCACGGGTTTCTAAGAAGTCTATGGATAAGATTCAAGGAATATGCAAACTTACTAAAATTATAGGTAAAGATGCATGCATATGAACATTGTTTTGGGGGGAAAGCATCCACCACTTTTATTAAGAGAAACAGGACATTGGACAAGAAGAAGCTTCAGTTAGGGGGTTGAGTGGATGAAAGAAGATAGCATGACAAGATAGTCCCTGTCTCTTCTGGTTGGAAGAGACAGGGGCTGTATGGGACATATTTAAAAGATTAAGAACAGGATTCTGGGAACTTCCCTGATGGTCTAGTGGTTAAGATTCTGTGCTTTATGGTGGGGGGCATAGGTTCCATCCTTGGTCAGGGAACTAAGATCCTGGCTCCTCACACCCAAAAACCCAAACACAACAACCCACATGTTCTGCCCCTTAAAAAAAAAGCAAAGACCAAACTGGATTCTGGAAAGAACTGAGATTTTTTTTTTGGACAGGGCCACCTTGAATGATTTCAGGTAAAATTGTCCTTGAAGATGAAAAGAACAGAGATCTGTATGTGTTTCGAACATACTGTTGACTCAAGAAACTTGTGATTAGGGTTTAGTTATCTGAGTTTCATGTCTATTATTTTGTATGTTCAACTTTTTTTTTTCACTTTCAGATTTTATCATAAGTTTTTCCTTTTAATTTTTCATACAGATGTTTTAAATATGTGAAGCTGATCTGTTTTGAAGAGGAGGAAACATAGGAAAGTGATGGGGTTTTGTGGGGAGGGTGAAGGGGACTATCTTAGCCCATGGTGTAGTTACTCGGGGGAATGTCCTTTCCACAGCTCTGACAGATGTTTGGCTGAAGTCCTTTACTTATAGCCCTCCCACTTCCAGAGATCCATAGCCTAACTATGCCTTGGTCATGTTCAAATCCAGGAGAATATAACTCCCTACTGACCTTCTGACAAACCTCTTACTCTCTCTTCCTAAATCCTTGGTTCTTAACCAGGAATGAGATGGTGGAGCTTTTACAAAATAACCCTCCACCATACTGAGCACTGGAGAAGGCAATGGCACCCCACTCTAGTACTCTTGCCTGGAAAATCCCATGGATGGAGGAGCCTGGAAGGCTGCAGTCCATGGGGTCTCAAAGAGTCGGACTCGACCGAGCGACTTCACTTTCCCTTTTCACTTTCATGCATTGGAGAAGGAAATGGCAACCCACTCCAGTGTTCTTGCCTGGAGAATCCCAGGGATGGGGGAGCCTGGTGGGCTGCCATCTATGGGGTCACACAGAGTCGGACACGACTGAAGTGACTTAGCAGCAGCATACTGAGCACACGTATGGACCATTTGGTCAAAGAAAAAAAAAAAAAAGGATTTTTCACTTGTCATGTATGGTTTATCTTCCTAGTAATACTCTTGGCTCTTTCATGGGTGCTGGAATCAGATCCATAGGTTCAAATCCTGGCTGTTCTACAGCCTATGTTATTTTATGTGAAGTACACAAGGCTTCCCTGGTAGCTCAGCTGGTAAAGAATTCCCCTGCAATGTGGGAGACCTGGGTTTGATCTCTGGGTTGGGGAGATACCCTGGAGAAGGGAACGGCTACCCACTCACAGTATTCTTGCTTGGAGAATACCATGGACTGTATAGTTTATGGGGTTGCAAAGAGTCGGACGCTACTGAGCGACTTTTACTTCACACAAGCTTGCTAAACCATGGTTCTTCATTTAAAATAGATTAATTGGTATTGGATGGTAATGTAACAAACTCATTACAAGCATTGGAAACTAATAGAGATGGATAAGAATTGAGATTGATAATATTTAAGGGTAAAACGAATATACGTAGTTAAGGCTAAAGTATCTGAAACAATGCATCCTATATTTTCCATATACTAAATATTACCAAAAAGTAAGGCTTTTTTTTTTTTTAATGAAGGAGATGCTTCAGAAATAAGTTAATCCAAATTTAGCAGAGAGGAATTTGTTGGTAAATTAGATTTCATGATAGAACTATAAGGTATAAGAGGAGAATGTCTAATAGGTTTCAGGCAATCAAGTCTAAATAAGGGCAGGGAAAGATTTTTAAATTAAGAGCTATTATTAAAATTATTAAGTGAAGAAGGATGCATAGTTTATATTCCCTTACAAGAAGATCAATGTTTGCTGGCTTAGCAAAATAGGTTGAAGCTATCATTTAAAATGCCAGATTGCAACATGTTAATTTTTGAAGGTTAGTGAAATAGATGGATTCAGTGAAGATTCTTTTATGACCTATTTTCTAAGGAAATAAAGTTTCAGGTTTGCTAACAGAACCTACGCAAATGAAAGTGATCATAACTCAATAATGACATAATGAGAGAGGGAAAAGAGTTCTAAGTTTCCAATAAAGATTTTCCGATTGAAGTTAAAAATCTGACAATTCAATCTCTTTAAGAGATAAAACAGATACATATCTTTGAAAAGTTAGCAGACAGTTTAGTTTTCAAGACTTGTGAATATAAGAGAAACAGCAAGTAATGGGAAAGATATCTTGAATAATAAGAATCTTATGAGTCTGAATTTGTCTCCAGGTGGCAATTAAAAAAACAGGCTGGAAAATGCATCAGAGACAAATATTTGGATATATAAGAAGAAATGAAATTGTAACTGGAATTAAATCTTCACTGTTAGAACAATAAAGATTTTATTATTATTTATGTTTAATAAAATTAAAATATTTATTTAATACTAATGAAGGACAGGGAAGCCTGGCATACTGGAGTCCATGGGGTTGCCAAGAGTTGGAAAAGACTTAATGACTAAATAACAACAACAAAAATGAATACAAATGGAAAAGAAAAAAGGTTGGAAAATATACTTTTTTTTTCAAAATGTTAATAATGTTTTACGAAAATGGATATCATTGTGAGCTTTGCTCTTCAGATATCCTTGGTGTAGAATTTTGCAGAGGGCCAGCATCTTAGCACAACTGGGAGGAAATATCCTCTTTCTTGTATCAGAGGTCTGGGACTTCCTTGGGTGCCCTTCAGGCATCTGAGCCAAGGACTGCCAGGCCCCAGAGGCACGGTTCATCTGTAGCATTCCTGGTTATCAGAATACCGGCCTCCCTGGTTATCAGATGTTGTCAGATCCCCAGCACCTCAAATATTCTGAGATATTGGGGATCTTCTTGGAAAGCCTCACCTATCTTTCTTACTCTCATCTAGACAGCAGATGAGAGAGAATTTTGCTGTGGACAAGTTTGATTTGGTTCACAGACCTCAGGTCTAATGCTGTAAGAAGGAGTCTGAAATGGGGTGGGGATGGAGGAAAACGGATACAGCTATATTTCCGTTAAGGGAGATGTACTCCACATTTCAATGAGTCTGAAAGATCAGGTTTGAGATCAACTGATTATGCTGGGGAGTAAAACTTTCTTGGTGGCCACAGGAAAAGTAGAAAGAATATTTAAAGCTACAGATACAAAGCTTAGGTTGTATTTGCATTTAAGGAGGCTGAATGCACAACTCCTTCAAAACAGGGTCTAATGGTCGCATTCCTCTCACCAGCCACTCACTGTAGATCTTGAAATGCCATTGTTGGGTGTAAATTTCTCTGCCTATCCTCTGGAACTCTCTTTTTAGTAAAAGAAGTGACATTAAGTCAAGCACATAGTGGAGTGGGTTACTTACGCTCTCCTGCCTTGACTAGGAAAAAAATGCACAATGTGAGAGATGTGAGTTAAGCTTTGTTTGGGCCAAAATGATGGTTATAGCCTGGGAGTCAGCCTCTCAGAGTTCTACGGAAGTGTTCTGACGTGATAAGGTGGGAAGAGGTCAGTACCAACGAGATTCTGATGAAAAGAATACTTGCAGCCAGGCACACTTTTTGGCAGAAGTGTGCCTGTTTTTTTCTGCTAGTCACAAGGAGAAGATGTCTCCATGAATGATTTTAGAGCTTGCCTAGATATGAGAAGATGCAAGAAGTTGGGCTCATAAAATCTCCTGAAAATACCTTACTATTTGAAGGTCTGTTCCGCCAGTTTTTCCCAGAACACAAAGTTCTTCTTTTCTGATCTCCACCCTGAACTCTTTTCCGGGTGTGTTAAAGGTTAGCAACTGCAGTGACTAGTGACTTCATGCCTATGGAACCAGATAGCAACCAGATTAGTTGGTGCCCGATACTCCAAGGGCACCTAGGAAGGGAAGAGAGGAAGCCAGGGATAAAGAGGAATGTGGAAATCGTGCAGAGAGGTGTTGACAGGGCAAGGAGATTAATTTTCCTGCTTTATCCTGTGCTCAGAGACCTGCCGTATATTCCCAGTCCCTGGGCTTGTAGCCTTGTCTAGGGCCTCCTTCACACGTAACTCCTCTTTCAAATTCAGTTCCAATTGCAATGTTGGGAATCCGCAGTCACATGCCCAGGACTATTGTTTTTGGTTTGGGGGAGCTTTAAAGCAAATAACACTTCTTTGCACCTTTTGTAAAGGTGGAATGTGTACAGAAACGTTCACATGATAAAAAAAATTCCCCTCTCACCCCTCACATCATAAAAGCATGACAATAAACACTATTAGTGTTTTGGTGCCTTTGTCTATTGTCACATGTGACTGAAATTAACCTGGATATACAATTTTATATCTGACATTTAAAAAAATTTAAATGGTATGATACATATTTCTTTATATGATTAAAAACCTTTGTAAATATGTAAATAATGGGTATCTAAATTTTCTTCCTGTGGATTTTTCATCACTTGTTTAAAATTTCCGTGTTCTTGAGTGCTTAAACTATTTCCCATATTCTGCTATAGTGCTGTGATGAACAACTCTGTGGAGCATAAATCTGTCTCTACTTTGGATTATTTCTTTAGGACCCTAAAAATGAAATATATACAGTATGAGCATTTTTGAGACCCATGTTATATACTATCGAGTTACTTTCTGAAAACCAGGGTTCCGATTTATACTCCTAGCAGATGAGAGTGCAGTTTCTACTATACATATAAAAAAATTAATAAACTGAAAGCCAGTGAAAAAGAGTAGGGAGACCAGAAGGGGGCGCTCTCACACTCTGTGAGGATAGTAGAGCTCAACATGAAGAAGAAAGACTGCTTTTCTGACAAGGAAAGGCCATGGACTCTTGGTTTTCTACAGCCCTCCCAACGTTTTCCTCTCTACGTGTAAAAGCCACCTCGTTCCCCAGTGTTGAAGGGACTTACCCGTAGCTCATCATGGTTGCAGACCTTGAACTGCAATTTTACACTGATCCGGTATAAACTCATCTTTGCTGGAGAAATATCTGGCAGTCTGTTTCAGGTCAACAATGTTATTTAATTCATTGAATGAAATGAATAATAATTATTTATTGAATCCTTACTGGCATTGTTTTCATAAACAATCCAAACTATGAAAAACACTGATAACAATACATATCATACCAATTCATACACAAAGGAATGCATTTAACTGTTATAATTTACATTTCCTTAAAGACTGACATACACAGAAAATTTTTGTGGGAGGAGTTATTTCTATGCTGACACCTGGGGCTGTCCAGAGGTGGGCTAGAATTTTTAATTTGTACATGGGAGACTGGCTCAAGACCTGAAGAGAATCTTCTTCTATTAATTCTGAATGACGAAGGTCTTTAAAATGAGCTCCACCTCAAATGGATACCTCAGAGAGGGCTCCCAAGGCAACCCGCATCTTCAGTGATGAGAGCAAACCTTTGGAAAATAGTGCTTACTATTTGCAAAGAATGTTCCAACTGACCCACTAAAGTTGTGTATTGACCCACCAACTCCTTCCAGCCACTCTCAGAAGCGTTGCAGGAAGAGGGACCCCTCCTAGGGCCCGAAACTGGGCTCTTGTCTAACATTCAGAACTGAATTGTCCAAGGAGACATATGTGCTGACAAAGCAAGAGATTTTATTGGGAAGGGCACCCGGGTGGAGAACAGTAGGGTAAGGGAACCCAGGAGAACAGCTCTGCTGCGTGGCTCGCAGTCTCAGGTTTTATGGTGATGGGATTAGTTTCCAGGTGGTCTTTGGCCAATCATTCTAATTCAGAGTCTTTCCTGGTGGCGCATGCATCGCTCAGCCAAGACGGATGCTAGCGAGAGGGATTCTATCATTGACTCTTCAGTGCTTCAGCTAAAAATCGAACGGGACTGAAATCTGTGCTTTTCCCCCCAAAATTCTTTGGATCTTATTTATGAACAATTGCTCCTGTTGGCTTGGACATAGCTTATTCACTGTGAAAACCTGGTTCAATGTACATCCTATAATTTCTAAATGTTTATTAACATTATTCCCTGGAAATGCTGAGTAAGTGCATGTGTTAATACAGTTAGAGTAAGTTCTTCTGTTTTTAAACCCTTGCTGTCAACAGTTTAAAGAAGTTCTTGAGAAAAAAAGAAATTGTCTTACGATTCACCAGGGTTTGAAAAAAGTCTGGGCTTAACAAAGGCTGTTGAGAGATGCTTTTATTGATGTTTCAAATGCAGTAAGCATTTAACGAGTGGTAAACTATCCTTCTTACTAGCAACTGCTGTCATCTGGTGGCAAATGTGAGAAATAGCAGAAAACTTCACTATCCACAGGTATTTTCTTTTTTGATGTTCAGTGAAGTGGATTGGGACTTCCCTGATACCTCAGTTGGCAAAGAATCTGCCTGCAATGCAGGAGACGCCGGTTCGATTCCTGTGTCGGGAAGATCCCCTGGAGAAGGGAAAGGCCACCCACTCCAGTATTCTGCCCTGGAGAATTCCACCAATTGTATAGTCCATGGGGTCACAAAGAGTTGGACATGACTGAGCGACCTTCACTTTCACTTTCAAAGTGGATTGAATGTTTTCACTGTGTTTGCCCTGAGCATATAATCAACTTCAGTGCTTATGACAAAGCCAGGATTTATTATAAACTAAACCTCAGCTCATCTTTCTTTAGCCTATAGTAATAATAACTGATATTGACTGAAAGTATATCAAAGACCAGGGCCTGGTTTCAGTGCTTGGCGTGAATCATCTTATTTAATATTTATGAGACTTCTGTGAGATGTCTATCATTATTATCTTCATTTTAACCCACTGAGGCAATTACTGATTGAGTAATTCACCCAAATCACACCACAGAGAAGTGGTAGAGCCAGAATCGTAATCCAAGAGATTCTGATTCCTGCCTCCATGATCTTTTCTTTTAATTAAAACTGTTTTTATTGGAGTATAGTTGATTTACAATTTTGTGTTACTTTCTGCTGTACAGAGAGTGAATCAGTTATACATATATATATATATCCACTTTTGGTTTTTTTAGATTCTTTTCCTATATAGGTCATTGCTGCTGCTGCTAAGTCACTTCAGTCGTGTCCGACTCTGTGCGACCCCATAGACGGAAGTCCACCAGGCTCCTCCATCCCTGGGATTCTCCAGGCAAGAACACTGGAGCGGGTTGCCATTTCCTTCTCCAATGCATGAAAGTGAAAAGTGAAAGTAAAGGCGCTCAGTCGTGTCCGACTCTTCGAGACCCCACGGACTGCAGCCCACCAGGCTCCTCCATCCACGGAATTTTCCAGGCAAGAGTACTGGAGTGGGGTGCCATTGCCTTCTCTGATATAGGTCATTACAGAGTATTAAGTAGCATTCCCTGTGCAAAAAGCCCAATTTTTAAACACTTCCTCTAGAGGCGGTTTATAAGTTAAAAGTTGTACCCATGATCTTAACCACTGCTTTACTATGGAATCTGAAGCTAAGATAGCCAGAGGAAGAACAAACTGGAGGTGGGAAACTTGAGTGTGAATTTTAGCTCTGCTGCCACCTCCTTAGTAACAATTCCTTGTTCCAAAAAAAGAAATACCTGTAACATGCAATATTGTACATCAACTATACTACAAACACACAAACCAACCAAAAAAGACTCACATCAGCAGGATCTGAACTTGGTCCTGTTCATCTCCTCTGGGTCCCTTTTTGTTTTTCATGAAATCATGGGATTGGACAGCGGTTTTCAAGCTGTTGTTGGCGATATGCTAGTGTTTCCAAATGTGATGGGGTCAGAGAGAGAGAGAAAGAGATGAAAGGGAAGAGGTTCTTGGCCAGCGGGATTGGGACTCTCACGTCTACTCCTTCACATCTTTTACATGACAATCTCCTAATTAACTTTTGGGTTCTACAAATTATATAAAGGCTAAAAAAAATTTAGAAACAAGAGGGTCAAACTCTCCTGGTGACTCCAGAAATACTTGATGGAAGGACCATCCCTAGACAGTTGCAGGTGGGAAGCATCACCCAGACACCAATGATCTTCAAGAGAGGAGCAAAAGAAATTCATTCCTATGTGGACGATCCCATAGCATTGTGAAAGACAGTTATTTCTGTAGAGTATTCAGAATATAGACTTATAATATGCTTACAGCAATAACAGAGCTCTTTGTCCATCAGGGAGAACCTAAGAGGAAGCCTCTTTTATATTCAGAATAGGGTGCAGATTTAAAGGAAAATTCTTTGAGAACTTTTGAAGCTCTTTCTTTGGGGGAGCATGGTTTAATTCAACAGAAGCAGAAAAGAAACAAAGCAAAGCATGCACTAGCAGTTTTAATGTTTCCAGCAAATTTTTGCCTACCAGAAATGCATCAATAATGATAAGCATACTTATATCTCATTTTACTTGAGCTTGTATTGTCTCGATTAATCGACACTTTGGTTGCTTATGGGATATACAGTCTTTGAAAGTTTTGGTTCTGGGTAATATATTTTACCTCAGATATTGAAATCTGTGCCCATTCTGACCACGGCACCCAGTGCATAGCAGGTATCCAGTAATTGAGGAATATTACTGTTGAGGAAATTATTGTCCTTTCATGAAGGAGCATGCTACATTGGAAACTACCCAAATTAATTCTTTGGCTCTGAGGTCTACTGAATATTCACTTGCTTGTAAAGTTGATTTTTTAAAGTTTACTGGTTTCCCCCATTTTATAGATACAGAAACTGAGGCCGGAAAAATGACTTTGTTCCACTGTGTTACGAAAAGTCTGTCAAAGGGAATCAGAACCTAGGTTTTCCTGATGGCTGGATGTTGGCTATCTAAAAATTCAGTTTCCTGAAAGCCAATTCACCATCAGTCAATGCACTGTGCTTACTTGTTTCTTTTCAAGTATTTTAAATATTCAGGTTTACGTGACCTACTTTCACAGCTGCGTTTTAAGGGGTGTTAAATTGATTCTCTCCCCGTCACCTGCCACCACACTTGGATGCTGAGGGTAGGGGGAGGTGGAAGCTGAGGAAGGGAGGGGGGCTGATGGGGGGGCTGGTTTATAGACTAAACACTATAAGACATTTTCCTTTTCAAGAGTGTACTAATGAGTCATCATGAATATATTCTCTTTTTCCTTCTTTGGATCATGGGATTCTTGATCTATTAAATGTCACTAGTTGGCTTAAGATCTTTCTCCCTCCCTGTTTTGTTTTATTCCCACTTTCTCTTCTCATCTACCCCTGCGTTGCCCCCATCTCTGGCAAATGAGCTTGCTGTGTACCTTTTTGCTTGTTTGTGATCTTCCAGACTGGGTATTGTTTTGTGCACATGATTTAACTTACCCAAATGGTATTGTGTTCCAGATAACGTTTGTTTTCATTCAGCTCTCTCCAGACGCTGTCAGAGGGCATCCAAACGGTTTAGAGCACGTGTCGTCCACTGCTTCTTACCTCGAGATGCCCACTTCACCCAGCCCCTCCCTCTGTGATGGAGGCAGCCACTGGCCTCTGTCTCTACCTGAAGCGAGGCTGCAGTGAATATCCTGGTGCCTGCTCTTTTACAGACCGAATGGGCAGAGCTTTAGGCTGTACACCTAGGAGCAGGAATTCTGAATCATCAGAATTCACATGTTTCTATTCTGAGAACAAGAATTCCTGACGTTTCAGTGGAAAATTCTATAAACAGATGAGACCCACTTAACCTTCTGTGAAGAAAGAATTGAAAACTGTCAGGGGCTGAAACTGTGTGTGTGGCTGAAAATTCAGCTATTGTTGTTTTTTTTTTCCAGAGGAAAAACTCAAGAGGAAATGGGTTTTCATAGCATTAGGGGAATTCATGGGGCGAACGAGGGAGAGTTTTCCGTAGCAAGATTCTGTCAAGGATGTGTATGAAGCTTCTTTCCTTAGACAGAGGATGGTCAGGGCAGGGTCCACACTTGGTCTTGGGCGGGGAATCAGAGGGTCACTCCATGGGGGTAAAGTCAGTGTTCAAATTCAGCCCCCCACCACCCTTGTCAAAGAGCCATTAGCCTTTTACCCAAGTCATGGTCATATTTAGATGATCTTACTTACAGAACACCCCCAAACTGCATTTCCAATCATGACCTGTGCTCTCTCTTCAATATTTCTACTGTTTTGAATGTGGATACCACTGGGGAGTAGAAATAGGGGTTGGGGCAGAGGAATACTATATTCATTAAAAGCTTTAAAAATGTGAACTTTGTGTATATGCAGCTTTGAGAAAAATAAAAAATTTAAAAATATTAAAAAAAACTCTGCTGTTAATTTTTTGTTGTATAAGTAATACCTACCCACTGGACAAAATTTAGTAAATTCAGAGAACCGCTCCCAAGCTTCACCATCTAGAAATATTTATGACAGACCTCTAACGCTACCTGGGCTTCCCAGGTAAAGAACCTGCCTGCCAATGCAGGAGACATAAGAGACGTGAGTTTGATCTGTGGGTTGGGAAGATCCCCTGGAGAAGGGCATGGCAACCCACTCCAGTATTCTTGCCTAGAGAGTCCCATGACAGTGGTGGATACTGTTTACTGGGTCGCAAAGAGTTGGACATGACTGAAGCAAGGAGATCCAACCAGTGAATCCTAAAGGAAATCAGTCCTGACTATTAATTGGAAGGATTGATGCTGCAGCTGAAACTCCAATACTTTGGCCACCTGATGTGAAGAAGCGACTCATTGGAAAAGACCCTGATGCTGGGAAAGATTGAAGGTGGGAGGAGAAGGGACGACAGAGGATGAGACGGTGGGATGGAATCACCAACTCGATAGACATGAGTTTGAGTAGGCTCTGGGAGCTGGTGATGGACAGGGAGGCCTGGCATGTTGCAGTCCATGGGGTCTCAAAGAGTTGGACATGACTGAGCGACTGAACTGAACTGAAGCAATGTAACACACATTGTTAACCAAAGCGACATAACTCACATTGTTATAGATTCTTTCATATTTTCTCAACATGTACATAGACATTTTTTCAAACAAAAATGAATCATGTCATTTTGCTTTTGTCACTTAAGAATATAGCTTTAGAATAAACTCCTAAGTCAAGGGGTGTTCATTTGATGCTGTGTGAATTGGAATCCCTTTGTTTCCAGTGACAGAATTTCAGTGTTGTGTGTCTTGGGATTAAGTAGATGCAGGACTTAAATGCTTCCAGGACTCTCTATCTCTTCTCTCTTTGGTTGCTTTTTATGTAATCAGTTCATTCTTCTCTCTTACTGAACACTGGCAGAAAATATTGGGACCTGTTGTGGAATTTCACACCTTGCCATTTGAACTCTCCAAAGAAGTTTACCCCTGATTTTTACGGACCTCAAATCCAAAGTCCCACAAAGGGCACACTAGGTCACTGTGTGGTCAGGAAAGGTTCTCATAGAAACCTGGTGAGTGAAGTGGAGGAGGAATTTTAAGAAGAATGGACAAGGAAGAGAGACCGCTATTAACAGAAAGGGAGGATTCAGAGCAGAGAAAGTAATAGCATCTTCCATAGATTTGTGAGGATAAACTATACTCTAGTGAGTTTTGGGATTTCCTGGAGACTGGAGGCTGGCCTCTTTACCTCGAGACGGTAAACAGTTTGCCTGCAATGCAGGAGACCTGGGTTCAATGCCTGGGTTGGAAGGATGCCCTGGAACAGCTACTGATTCCAGTGTTCTTGCCTGGAGAATTCCATGGCCAAAGGAGCCTGGCAGGCCCCAGCCCATGGGGTCACAAAGAGTCAGACATGACTGAGTGACTTTCACTTTCAGTGAGTACACACCAATATTCACTCTACGCAGCAATGTAGTGGCTGCCCATTGGCCAAAGTCTAAATGTTACTGGGACTATCGTCAACAAGAGCTTTGTCTTACGGGATTTTTATGTTCTGAATTCCCGTGCGACAGATGGCCCTGGCACTACTTCCCATCATCTCCTCCCGGGGAAGGACACTTCAGCAATTTCTGCTTGTTGTCTCCCTCTTAGAGACACTGCTTGCCGGATGTGGGGGTGGGGGCCAGTTTGAAGGTGACCCAGAGCTGTCAATTTTGCCAACTGTGACACTGTCATATGCTGTCTCTTCCTGGCACAGGTATGATGACTATACAGGAACACACACCAAAGGACACAGCAGCCAAAGCAAAACCACATGCCCCGGTGGGTGGCTTAACCTAGATTTTGCCCTGAAAAGCAGCCATGGCAGGATGAGCAAGCCCAGCCCTCAGGCACGATGCCCGGCTCTGACTGAGCTTGAATCCTGACTAACGCAGTCTGGTCTTGGGGGACTTTTGGACAAAGATGTCAAGATCATTCATAGTTACCAGAAAAAATGCTTTCTGAAGTGTTCTGCCTTTTTTTTTTTTTTTGGTGGCTGGTGGAAGCAAGGATACTTTTATTCCTCTTCTGGTTTTATGAAAATCAGACAGAAATGTAAATTTCACTCATATTGTCAGGGGTTGAGTACAGTTATATTCTCAGGGGCTGAGCCAGGGTGGTATGCTGAGTTTGGATGCTCTAGCCTGTGGCTAGAGCCATTTCCAGAAAGATGCAGTGGCCAGTGAAATGGAGCAGGACCCTGTAGAGCTCCAGGGCACAAAAGCCTTTCTGTGTCCTTCCCCTCAACCATTTCCTGATTATGGGTAATAGCCTTCAGTCTGCCTGCATGACCTTCCCTGAGTTCCAGCAGAAACAGGTTCAAACAGTTGCCAGTTAGGGAAGGGAGGGGATACAGAGGAGGAACAGTCAAGAAACAGCAGTGCAGCCTTGGAGTAAAGCTCCGGTTCCCCCTCAAGGGACATGTGTGTGTGTGTGTGTGTGTGTGTGTGTGTGTGAGTGCTCAGCTGTGTCTGACTCTTTGTGACCCCAGGGACTGTAGCCCAACAGGCCCCTACGTCCATAGGATTTTCCAGGCAAGAATACTGGAATGGATTACCATTTCCTCCTCCAGGGGATCTTCCTGACCCAGAGATTTCCTGTTTCCTGTGGCTCCTGCATCTGCAGGCCTTTTTTTTTTTCCTGGCGGCACCTCTGTGTATGTTGTTATGTATAGCCCTAGCTCTCGAACAGTATCTTTGAGCTGTTTTGCAGATACTGAAACCGTACTAGGTGGGAGAAGTTAAAAGCATGCTCCTATAGGCACAGAGACCCCAGACCTGTTGAAACTGGAAGGTTGATGATGCTGACCCCCATTCACCTCACCACCAACCAATCAGAAAAATGTCCATGAGCTGATCAAGCCCTCTTTGAAACATTTCTATAGAACTCCTCACTATCCACTCCAGGTGGGGACACACAGTTCTGAGGACATTAGGCTGCTGTGGCCCCCTTTACCTGGCAAAGCAATAGAGCTATTCTTTTCTGCTGCTGCTGCTGCTCCTAAGTCACTTCAGTCGTGTCCGACTCTGTGGGACCCCATAGACGGCAGCCCACCAGGCTCCCCGTCCCTGGGATTCTCCAGGCAAGAACACTGGAGTGGATTACCATTTCCTTCTCCAATGCAGGAAAGTGAAAAGTGAAAGTGAAGTCGCTCAGTCGTGTCCGACTCTTCACGACCCCATGGACTGCAGCCTACCAGGCTCCTCCGCCCATGGGATTTTCCAGGCAAGAGTACTGGAGTGGGGTGCCATTGCCTTCTCCCACTCTTTTCTACTTTATGCAAAACTCTGAGATTTAATTTGGTATTGGGGTACAGAAGCCAGATACAGCTTCACCAAAGGCAAGGGTGAGTGGATTTAGACGGTAATGTTTGCCTCCTGTCCTCTGAGTAGCGTTGGAAGCCCTATGACCTGCCAAGGGGCAAGGGTGAGTGGATTTAGACGGTAATGTTTGCCTCCTGTCCTCTGAGTAGCGTTGGAAGCCCTATGACCTGCCAAGGGGCAAGGGTGAGTGGATTTAGACGGTAATGTTTGCCTCCTGTCCTCTGAGTAGCGTTGGAAGCCCTATGACCTGCCAAGGGCAAGGGTGAGTGGATTTAGACGGTAATGTTTGCCTCTGTCCTCTGAGTAGCGTTGGAAGCCCTATGACCTGCCAAGGGGCAAGGGTGAGTGGATTTAGACGGTAATGTTTGCCTCCTGTCCTCTGAGTAGCGTTGGAAGCCCTATGACCTGCCAAGGGGCAAGGGTGAGTGGATTTAGACGGTAATGTTTGCCTCCTGTCCTCTGAGTAGCGTTGGAAGCCCTATGACCTGCCAAGGGCAAGGTGAGTGGATTTAGACGGTAATGTTTGCCTCTGTCCTCTGAGTAGCGTTGGAAGCCCTATGACCTGCCAAGGGCAAGGGTGAGTGGATTTAGACGGTAATGTTTGCCTCCTGTTCTCTGAGTAGCGTTGAAGCCCTATGACCTGCCAAGGGGCAAGGGTGAGTGGATTTAGACGGTAATGTTTGCCTCCTGTCCTCTGAGTAGCGTTGGAAGCCCTATGACCTGCCAAGGGCAAGGGTGAGTGGATTTAGACGGTAATGTTTGCCTCCTGTCCTCTGAGTAGCGTTGGAAGCCCTATGACCTGCCAAGGGCAAGGGTGAGTGGATTTAGACGGTAATGTTTGCCTCCTGTCCTCTGAGTAGCGTTGGAAGCCCTATGACCTGCCAAGGGCAAGGGTGAGTGGATTTAGACGGTAATGTTTGCCTCCTGTCCTCTGAGTAGCGTTGGAAGCCCTATGACCTGCCAAGGGCAAGGGTGAGTGGATTTAGACGGTAATGTTTGCCTCTGTCCTCTGAGTAGCGTTGAAGCCCTATGACCTGCCAAGGGCAGGGTGAGTGGATTTAGACGGTAATGTTTGCCTCCTGTCCTCTGAGTAGCGTTGGAAGCCCTATGACCTGCCAAGGGGCAAGGGTGAGTGGATTTAGACGGTAATGTTTGCCTCCTGTCCTCTGAGTAGCGTTGGAAGCCCTATGACCTGCCAAGGGCAAGGAGATGCTTTTATAACCACCCAGTAGGTGGGAGGAGGTAAGTGTTCTTCAAGTCAATCCATGTGTGGGTTGCCTCTTCCTAACAAAGACCAAGATATTCTTTAGTCTTAGATACATACCGCCCTGTTTCATCAGGTATTTTAGCCATAAAATCCCAAATCTGCAAGTGTTCCTGTCTGTACCTGACATTGTCCATCTAACTTTTACCCAAATGATCTCTGCTCATCTGAGTGGAAAATCCCCTCCTTGTAAGGTGAACCCGGTCATGTTTGTTCTCAAATCGCTTAATCCTCTCTGAGTCTGAGTGCTCTGTCACTGTGCTTCGGGATCCCGCTCTCTCCCACGGGAGATGAACATCTAGCTCCTGGGGAAGGCAAGAACCTGGAGGCAGAGCCAGCTGGCCAGCATCCTACCCCTATTCTGGGATCGTACCAGCACGCTGCATTTAAAGAGATGCGCAGAAATAGTCAAACCAGAGATCACAGGATCTCATACTTTGTGTTTAGAATGAAAAATCAAGGTGATCACTTATTAAATACATTTTTATTGAACATCAGCTTAGTTTCAGGAACATTTCAGATACATTGTCAAAGACTTAGAAGTTTGTTCTGCACCCAACACTAGTTTTATGCCTTTACATTTTCATTTCGTTTTCATGAACACCTCGTGAGGTAGACACATCATTAATATCTCCATTCTACATATGACGGAATCTGGGCCTAGAGAGGTCAAACAATTTGCCCAAAGTGGCACAGCTGGTGACGGGCAAGGATCCGCCAGTCTCATTCTGGTGCCTGTGTCTGAACTCCATACACTATGGCTTTCCTATACTCAGAAGGACACATTGGTTACAGATGTGGTTGCAGACTGGCATCTTGGCAGTGCTCTCAAATGAGTTTTCCAGGCAGGATATTTCCTTAAGGTAAGATGGTCAATCTCATGTATGAACCATTGATTTTGTTTAGTAAAACTTATCACATACTAGTAACACATACCAGAGTGAAGGCATGCTACATGATAGTAGAATAGTTAGAATATAAAATTACTGTAATGAGGTTTCACTGATTTTTTTTTTTTAGTTCTTCTTTCTGTTTTTTGTTTTGTTTTGTTTTGTTTGTTTGTTTTTAAATCTGGTCTTTCCCTTCCAGTTATGAGTGCCTGTGAACACAACTTTGTCTTTGAGCTGTTGTATGTACAACAGCCATACACCAGCTGCCATTGGTTGGGGGCTTGTATGTATTTCTTGCTAAGCATTCCCTTTTAAAATTCTCAAATCGACTGTAAGTATTATTGTCCCCATTTTACAGAAGAGGAAGCTAAGATTTATATAAGGTTAACTGAGGCTCAGGGAGGCTACACCAGGACTAGTAAACAAGAGGGGCAGGATTCAGACCTGGTCCCCCTGAACCCCCAGGCACATACATATAATCACCAAATAAGCTTCCCTGTGTGGAGACTTGGTGGCTCCTGGGCATCGTGAGACCACACTGGTGTCAGAGGACAGAATGTGAACGCAGGCTTCTGTAATACCATCAGCAAATATAAGCCTACCTAAAGTACTGAGCATATCCTGAGGAACACTGTTAAAGATAGACATTATTTTGGCCACGCCATGCAGCATGTGGGATCTTAGTTCCCCAAGCAGGGATCAAAGCTGCATCCTTGCATTGGAAATATGAAGTCGTAACCACTGGACTGCCAAGAAAGTCCTAAAGATAGAAGTTTTGAAAGAGAAATTGGAAGGCAGGTCAGGATCCCTTCTTTAGTAGCAGGTAAAAATGATTGTGGGCTTTCCAACTCCCTTACATGTATTCTCATTCCATTCCTCATAAAACCATATGTGGTAGGTACAATGGCTGTTATTATTCCCATTTTATAGATGGGAAACTGAGTCACACGTATATTTCTTAGTGAGTAGCTCTCTTTGGGTGGACTTGTTAGTAGACAGTGTGCCAGGCTTATATAATGGGCTGTGTAAAAGAATTATGTTTTGGTTTGACAGAAAAAACCAAAATTCTGTAAAGCAATTATCCTTCAATAAAAAATAAATTAATTAAAAAAAAAGAATTATGTTTTGGAACCAGTCATGCTGTGACTTGCAATTCCATTGCATTGTGCTATATTCGTAGATTCAATTTCTTTACTTAGACTCTTAGCCCCTTTGAGCTGGAGCCCCATCTCCTAAGGGTCATGCTCTCCCCTGGGTGGTCCAGGGCTGAAGCACAGCCCATCCTAAAATCCTTACTGTGTGTCAAGAGCACGTGAGTGGGTCTAGTTGCGGGTGCAGGCACAGAGCTCTGTGTGTGGAAAGTAGAACTCTGGCTCACTTTTGAAGCCAGGGCTCCCTTTTTCTCCCTTCCTGAGAGCATGAGAGTGTGATAACAAAATCAGTCATTTTCTTAAGAGAAACGGTAGAAGGTACTTTCAGCCACAGAAGGCGAATCTCTTCTGTTTCTCCAAGGACTGGGCTTTGCCAGCCCTGCTGTAGCTGGTTGAAGGGGACCAAACCTCTCAGGAAGACGGACTTGGTTCCGTTTGACCAGCCAGAGCAGGGGGCAGCTCCTGGGGGAGGTGACTGCAGCCTCTAGGGCGAGGATTCTTGGTGTGTCCCGAGCATCCCTGGTTCAAGCCTGCAACACAGAAGGAGCTGGCATTAGCATGAATCAGATCCCGGGAGCTTACCTTGTCCAGAACGCTCTCTTTGGATTTGTGAAAACCATAAGTAATTTGTATTTTGCATTGCACAACTTTATGTCTTTTATCCTTATTCTTTTTTCAAATATGAAATTGTGAAGAACTAACATGATATAGAATTGTAGAATTTGGAAAATAAAAATCTCCCACATTTTTCGCTCCTCTGATTTTCCAAAACAACATTCTGAAGTAAGCTTTTGAATATCTTATATCATAATGTTTAAAATAGTTTATAATTTTAATTCAAATGCAGTATATTTATGAAAGAATAAATGTAACACGTGTGTAAATTATGACACATAGTGATGAAATTAATACCAACAACAAACAACTGTTTACCTTAGAAAAAGAACTGGTGAAATCAATACTATTGAAGCTTTCTGCATGCTTTTCCTAGTTTATCTCTTTAGTTTCCCCTCATAGGTAATTATTATTCTGAGCTCTGTTTTTCATACAATTTAAATGTTCTTCTTTATAGTTTTTACCAGAATAAAATATTATTTCCTAAATAATTTATTGCTTGTTTTTTTTTTTTACATAATAGTATCATACAGGAGGTATTCTGCTATAATGGTATTTTCACCTAAAATGATATTTGTAAGATTTATCCATATTTTGTGGCAGCAGTCATTTATTAATTTTAATTATTTTTATAGCTTTCTACTGTGAGAGTATACATCAGTTTCATTAGTCATTCTCCAGGTGATAGACAGTGAGGCTGTTTGGTTTCGACAAATGGCCAGAATTGACTAAATGGTTGTCCCATGGAGGTTGGGAAATCTTTGATTCTTATATTTTTTGAAGGAGAAGTCTGGGCTCCAGTGTGTAGGAACCTGTAGGCTGACCTTGCAAAGGAAAAGCAACGTTGACCAGTCCCAGACATCTGACGGTGGGCCCAGAGACCTGGTAAAAACTGCTCTTCAGGTGATTCTGATGAAGCTAAAGTCAGAACCACTGTGTGAGCAGAGGTACCCACTGGTTTCTCTGTGTTTTTGGGAAAGTGTGGCCAAGGGGTCAAGGAGCTGATCAAGGAGGATATCTTCCCCAGGAAGGTGGCCTGGCTATCTTCATCATGCATTTGAGCAGGTGAGGGAAGAGATAAGAAGAAAGGATATTTTGAACAGTGCTGGGAAATTGCTCTTGGGGGTGGGCTTGCCAGCCCCTTTATATCCCCTTCCTGATGAAGGGAGTGAAATGAAGCAGAAAGCCTTGGCCTTGGAGTCATACTTACCTGGGATCAGATCCCATGGATGGCTCCTGGCTCTCTTGCTTTTCAGAAGTTAAACCTCAATTTATGCCTCTGTGCAGTTGGGGGAGCATACCTACCACACCGACTTGTTGTAAGTCTTAGTGGAAACAAAGGAAAGAGGCCCAGGGGACCCTTTCAGGGGTCATGGGAAAGTCCTAGGGACAATCCCCACTGCTTCTGAGGTCAAGAGTTTCACTCTCAGTGCCAGTTTGTCCTTTAAATGTTTCCCTTCCCTTGACTGCAAGTATTTTCATTTTGTCTCTGAAGTTGTGGAAACCACTGACAGGAAAAAGCCGAGCTGGTTTGCCTAGCCAAGCAGACCTCTGCCAGGGGCGTCCCAGCTTGAGAGCACTGCCTGGGGTCAATAAGACACCCCAGAAACCAAAGTGCTCACCGAGGCACCAGAGAAGTGGCAGGTGTGACAGTGGTGGAGGACCAGGGGTCCCGCCAACTGTGACTGGTCCAGAGTGATGCTGGTGCAGCCTTTCTTGTTCTGAATCCCCGCCTCCTTGGCTGGCATCCTGCAACTCTGCAGATAAGTACCTCATCTTTACCCTCTGCTCCTACCTGTGATACAGGTGTCTTGCAGCCACAGCTTATGGTTCACTAGCTCTTCCCCTGGCTACTGCTATCCTAGCCCAACAATCCTCTGGTTCCTTCTAAGGAGCAAGGGTTAGACAGGCAGCCATTCAGGTGGAGGTCAGCCAGGTGGAAAAAGTGCATTGTCCAGCTCATCCGTCAAGCCCCTGGCACTGCAATTTCCTCAACTCGGGACACTGGTCTTCATCACCTCTCCCCTATTCTTCATTCACGTCCTGCCGCACTCACACATTACAACCCCGATTTCTGAGCAGATGACATGAAATAAATCTTAGGGTAGGAAAAGGAAAACTATCTTTGGAGCAGGTATGATTTAGAAAAGGGAAGGGCTGTCACTGAAAAGAAGCACAACTTGGAGGTATCTGCCCATTTTACAGGTTTAAAGACAAAGCAATGCTTGTAAAAGAAGGGCAATAATTTTCTTTGGGAGATAATGTACTATCATATACCCATGTCAGCGATTTCAAAGTAACATGATCTAAAGGAAGGGTTTCTCGACCTCGGCATATTGACATTTAGATAAGTCTCTGTTGTGGGGGCTGTCCTGTGCATTGTAGGGTGTTTGGCAGCTTCTCTGATCTGTGCCCACTTGATACCGGTAGAACTGCCTAGTTGTGACAACCAGGAATGTCCCCAGACATTGCCAAATGTGCCCCAGGCGGGGGGCTAAATCACCTCCAGTTGAGAATTGCTGATCTAAAACTGTAAGTTTCTCTGTTCCATCCTGTAGCTGCCCCATTGGTAGTAATTCTCCCACATTCTTCTAAGTTTCCCCCAATTTTCAAGGAGCCCAGTTTGGCTGCCCTTGAAGGACATCTGGTGTCTGGAAGAGGCAGGCAGGTGATGTCACCTGTATTGCTGCAGTCCGGGGAGGGGTTCAGCCCCTTGTGCTCTGGGTGCTGTCGCCCAATGGGGATGGCAGCCTTCAGTGCTGACCACTCAGCCTTCACCTGCCATCAGCTTTGTAAACATGGTGGCCCCTCCCTTTGTCCTTTCCTTCCCTCCTTATCCCAAGCTCTCATTCTGGGACTTCTCAGTTCTAGTTAACAGCCCCTTCCTGTGTATCTCAGCACACATCCATCCAATCTTGCGGTGTCTCCTTTTGTTGTTTGGCTTGAGAACTTGTAGTAGAAGTTTAGTGTGGTCCCAGCCCTCATGTCACACACTCACCCAACAAGAAGGAAGCAGAGCCATGGGATGCAGGAAGCCCCCCTGAGGCTGGGCATCAGTGAGGGAGGGAGATCCTTCTCAGAGCTGGGATTAGCTGATGGCTAAGCCTTGGGGGACCACAGTTTCTCCTCATAACTGAGGCCTTCCTCTCTACTTCCACCTCCTTCCTGGTGTGGGTTCAGGCCCTTTAGGCTCAAGGCTGGGAACAAAGGGGTTCAGGGAAGAGGAGAGAAAGGAACTAAGCCAACTGGATGAATGAGTCTCTATTCTAACACCTCAAACCTTTTCCATAGACAGCCTCTGTCAGTACTGCTTGGTAACAGGTTGTGATACAAAGAGGAAAAGACAGCAGAGCAGGGTCAGGGGACTGGCTGTGTGATAAGGCTGGATCCCCTGAGCCTCCCAGCTCCTAGCCATCTGCAGTGAGAACCCTTGGAGATGCAAAGAACTGCCTTAAGACACCAGTAATGATGAAGCAAAGTGATACAGCCAGGTATGAAGGCTTTATGGTTCAGTTTGGTTGATAGAAACATCTTTCAGGAGCAAAAGGACAGGAGGAAGGAGCTTGGATGGTGAGGGCTGACCTTGTGACAAATCTTCAGATGATGTGTGCTCTCCTTGAATGAGGAGCTAAGTGTGGGGAGATGGCCACGGAGGGCACTCAGGGACCACAATCAATGTGCCTGATCCTTGGGTGGAGGATGAAACCTCAGGAGGGAGAGAAAGGATGTGGGGAGGACTCCAGGCAAGATTTGGAGGCTCTCCCTTTCTCAATGAGGATGCCCGTGGGCACAAGGCCGGGATGGGGAAGAGGGGACCAGGTGCTCTGGGTGGGACCGTGGGGCCGAGGAGAGGCGCTCGCCGAAACCACACACTTCCTTACATTCCATAGCAAAGTAATCCGTATGGGGATATAAAGAAGCATGTGGCCTTGGGAAGCAGTCTTGGCCCCTGCCTGCTTCCTCCATCGTCCGGATGCAGCCCCACATCTCAGATGGGGGCCCCTCCCACTCTTCTCCTCCTCTAGGTGCTGAAGCTTGGAGGACAGGGCTCCCGGGACCTCACGCCATCACCCGAGCATTCCCCTCAAACCGTCCTGCGACACATCTGTTGTGAGGCACAGGGGTGCTTTGCAGTGGGGTGGGGGTCCAGCCCTTGCTCTACTGTTTGCTCAGGAAAAAATGGCACCCAAGTTTCTCTAGCTTATTTTCATTCAGTTATAATGTATCAAAACTTTTATTATTACTATTCACTAATTTGCCTTGGTTTTATACAGGTCAATATGATTCTGTTTTAACATTTGGAATCCCATGAAGGAAAATTAGAGAGAAAGAGAAAGAGAGGGAGAGAGAAAAAGCGGGCGACAGAGAGCATCCTACAGAGATGTTATTCCGCACATGCGCAGTGAAGGACCCCTGCTTGGACCGTACCAGGCCTTCCTGCGCTTCCTACTGTGTGTCTGTCGTGGGCACAGTTGATGGGCTGCAGCTGCCACGTAGCATTCTGAGCACCACTGTGGAGCAGATTCTGCTCCCCCTTGCTCATCACCTGCCCTACTATCCGTGAGGTCCAAGCTGCAGAAAAGTGAGGGACGCTGGCAGCTGGGGAGTCACCCACAGTCTGGACAGGCCACCCCGGCTGAAGAGTCACGGGGTTTTTCAGCTTCAGAGGATCGAATACTCTGCCAGGAAACAGAGAGAATGCAGAGGGAAGAATTGTGCCCCAAGGAAGGTTTGGGCCTCACAGCGTGGACAAGGGCAAGCAATGAAATCTAGTAAAAGTAACACAAATAAGAACAAAAATGTTTTCAAGCATGTTCTCTATGACAGAGATGATTTTTGGTGCTCTGACAAGTTCCTTGAATCCTCTCTACTCTATGAAATAGCTGTTAACCTTCATCTGGTTTTACAGTTCAGGGTTGTAGAAATGAATCTGTTCACACATATGTAAATGGTAAGCCCTTAAAAGAGTGAATCAGGTTGGAAGGACAGTCTTGGATCCACCCATGGAGATAGGCTTGGAAGTTGGGAATTCAACGGGAAGCAAGGGAAGAAAATGTCTATATGTTTTATACTCTGTGAACATTGATTCCTCTGCAGCTGTACCCTTGAGGTGGTGGCTTATCTACCATACTTTTTCTCAGGAAAATGACACCCCAGTCAAAATCTTTATGGCTGATCTCAGGAATTATCCAATAACTCATTTAATCCAATCCAAGGGCTTATGAATCAACTTCTGCTGTGAAAACAAAGTTGTCCCCCATAGTCAAGTACAAACAGTGTGAGTGAGAATGTGGGACTGTTCTTTCTCCCCCAGGTTTGGGGGCTGTGGTCAGTTAAAACAAGGGCTGGTGGGGAGGAGAGACAGAGGGACCAATGAGAAGTTGTAGCTGTGCCTTTGAGATCAAAATGTCTCATCTCTTCCACTGAACCAGAGAACTCAGAGTTGAGTACAGGTTCATTTTAACTGGTTAAATCCTTCACATCTAGATCTGAAATGCCATGCATGGCACATGCTTTTCAGGAATGAGAATTTGCATAAGTGAGAGAGACTGAGGTTTTTGGTCCTGAGAACTAGAAAGAGCCAGTTTTAAGGGACCTGTCCTTCATAAACCAGCTGAGAGCCAGAAGTGATTAATTCATGTAAGGATACAAAAAAAAAAAAAAAAATCAATTTCCAAAGAAATGATGCCAGAAAACCAAGACCACGCTAACCATCGCTGGGGTGAGACTGTCTCTAGCATTTGGATGTGAATTATTTTGTCTTTTGGTCAAGCCCAACCTCATATGGTCAAAAGATTATTTAAAAGTTCCTTTCAACATTTCAGACAAAACCAACAATAAACTTTGAAGAACCAAATACTTGATTGTTTTGAGTCTCATTTTCCTTTTCCACGTCATCTAACTTAAAATATCAGGAAGGAAATTCATGGCAATTCATGGAACAGATGTGGAAATGAAGGGAAAGGTAGGCTGGAAAAACAAAACAAAGCAAACAGCTGTAATAAAATCAGAATTTCAGACCAGCATAAATGGGAGGAAAAATTCTAGGAAAGGACTATAAAAACATGTTTCTGAGTTTTGTACAGGCCAAGGGACATTGATACAGCAATTGGCTTTAGGTCTTTTTCCCAGATTATTTTTTTAGCTTCTTACCTGCCCAAGTCTCCTGATTTTGGCTTGTGGTGTTAGTAGGAAGGATGGGGAGGGATGTTGTGTCACATGGCCACAAGTGTGCTCTATGGTGTTGGTGAAATCACTACCCTTTCTCTTTCATTCCTGTAATAGTTGTATAACTCCATCTGCCCACCACAGCGTGGGTTAAAGATTAATGAGATAACACATGTGGAGGGTCTTGAGTTTCATAGAACAGGCTGATGGCCGTATAAAATGTCACTCAACATGGTATTGAAAACAAGATTTATTTTCCCCTCCTTCTGCCCTGTAGTCAGTGGATCACAAGACTTAAATTTCGCTTGTTCTTGAGAAACTCCATTTAAAAGCATTCAGAACTTAAGTAACAGTCAAGGTAGCATGAAAAGCATAAGCAGAAATTACAGTTCTTTCCTATTTCTTTCACCAATCAGGGCAGTACTTGAATATAAGTGTCTCAGACACAACATGAGAAGGAAGGATGGTGGTTTCCCATGAATGGCCTCAGAAAGACTCTTGTGGGCAAAATCAAGGATGAGCTAAAACAAGGAGAGGTCTGAATGATAGACAATGGAAGCTTCAAGATTACTGCTGGCAGAGGGGTGTAGGTAGGAAGGACCTGGCTTGGGCATCTGTGCGTTCTGGCTCTGTGACTCTGAGCAAGCTACTTAACCTCTCTGAACCTGTTTCCTCATCTGTAAAGTGATTGTAATGCTACTGATCCAACAGAAGGCTTCAGTGAAATAGATGGATGTACAGTGCCATGAACCCAGTATTAGAAGTCTAATAAATGGTCTCTATCACTCTTGTTACTACTATTCAATATATTCTTTATTAATTAATATTAATATGGCAGCAGAGACTACCCACTCCATGGAAGTCCTTATGTCTGACCCATTTTAAAGAGTTTCATCCACATGACAGTTGTACAAGGGGTGGTTCTAAGATATTTGGGAAAGCTTAAATATTTTTAAAAAATACATCTTTCACAATTTTGGTTTCCCTTATTTAAAAAAATCACATTTGTAATCATTTCGTATGTCTGAAAAAGATTTGTTAAGGAAGGGAATTCATCAGTATCATATCTGACAAGGATCAACAGAGGTTCTGAATATCCAGAGCTCTAGTCTCATTTTCAGGACTTTTAGGAAAAGACATGAACGGTGAGACACTCAGACTGTCCCCTTATCCATCTTAAAGCCTTGCCCTCTGACGACAGAGCTGACCCTACCTAGTCAGCCCTGTGCTGGATGAAGAGAAAGCAAGACTGCCGGAAAATCGCCCCCATTTCACTCTCTGAATTTCGAGTAGAAGCATCTTAGTTTTCTCTCTCCCTTCTCTGCCCCATAGAAAGGCCTGATAAAAGTTTCTTACAATAGAACCCAAAAGTTGATGCTTTTATGGGGATTAGGATCCTTCTGGTGTCTGCAGGAGGAACAGTCCACACAGATGCATCTACCCTGGGAGTCTGAGCTCTTGTGACCTGTACTGGAGTCACTGCCGGTGTGCTCGGTGGCTGCCATGAAACAGAAGCTATTCTGGAGTTCACCGAGGCTCAGGCCAAATTATTTGGGGCTTACCATCATCTGGCTGAGGGGGTAGGAAATAAAACAGTGGTCCCTCCTTTTAAGGCAAGCCTAGGTTAATGTGTGGAGACAGAACCTTATTTTTCCAAAGGCTCAGCCAGACATCTTGCTATTTTTAGAGGACTGGCCAGTCCTGAATGTTGATTCCATCATGGGCATGAGCCTGATTTTAACTTCCCAGGGCCAGCCAAGAGCAAGGGCAGCTCCCAAACCCATCTTCTCTCCCTGCAGGCACCCTGCCACTTCTCTCAATGGTATTTCACCATCACTGCCATGCTTACCCTGTTTCTCATCAGAGCTGGAGGGCTGAACTGATACTTAGGAGGAGGCTGGGGCAAGGGGATGAGCAGAGAGAGCCGGCATGATACTAAGTCACTTACTTCTTTATGCTTCCAGCCATTCTGTGAAGTACCTTTCATTACACAGGATGAAACTCACTCCAGCAGGTTAGATAACCTGGAGGCAAGGAGTGGTTAGGAAACACCCACATCACACAGCTGATAAATAACTAACCTAGGATTTGAAGGACCTCTTTGACCCAAAGCACACATTCATTTCATGTGCTGTATATCCCAACCTCATCTGAGCCTAGAGCCATAGAGGCACCTATTAAAACCCCTGTTCCCAACAACCCAGAGCCACAGAATCAGAATCTCCGTGGGACTGGCCCGACATTCACATTTTAAACAAGATTCTTCTAGGGGATTTCTAGGCTCTGCAAATTTGGGAAAGAACAGCTCTGGGAGAGCTGCTTTCAAACATAGAGAGAACATTAGAATCATAAGGGAGCTTGTTAAAAATGCAGGTTCTTCTGTCTTGCCCGCCAAAGCTCCTGAGAAGCCAGGGAGCCTGGACTCAGGAATCTGCATTCTCAATTATTCTGCTGAAAGTGGGCAGAAGACTTTGAAAAACAGGGACCTAATAATAAATAAGAAAGAGAGAAGTAGATACTAAAGTAATGAAATCATTTAATACTGGAAAGGACTCATTTGACAGCAGTCCAAGGAAAATTATTTAGTTTGGATTTAAGGAAGAATTTCTTGCAGACATGACGACAAATGGGTGATCTCTTTCTACTATGTGAACAGTGAACATATTAGTAGCAGAAAGGGGAGCAGGCACTGTGGTCTGTACCTGGCCACTGACATTTTATCTTTTCCATGTTCCTGAATCTCAGCTTCTACCTGGAATGTTCTTTTCCCTTTGCTTATCTTCACTAGTTAAAATTTCTCTCAAATCTTAGTTCAAAAGATACTTGCTCCACGAAGTTTTCTCCCAGTTTCCCCTCTTCTTCTTTGTTTCTATTGTTTGCACCTGTCATTGGGCATGCATCACATCTCACCCTGCTGTTGGATTCCCTGGGTACCTGTAATGCAGACGTTTCCTCACAAAAAGGGCTAGGACCTGACAGCTTTGTTTTTGATTCCCCACACTGCTGCTCAGTGAAGGCCTTTTGCTCAATAAGGGTGGAGGAGATAAAGCCATCACCGCTGTTACTCTTACTATGTAAGTTTCTCAGCACTGTAACAGGCAACTTTTATTAAATATTCCTATTTTGCTGATGAAGGACACAAGGCACTGATTGAGAGATTGCTGTTTGTGGAGGGGTCTCTTTTAGAAGTGATAGCGCTGTAGGCGACCAGAGTCCCGCCTGTAGGGAGATCTGAGCTCTGTGTTAAGGAAAGAGCACTTTAAAAAACCTTAAGCTTCGAATTTGGTGTAACAAAGTCCCCTGGAGGGCTGGCTAAGGCACAGAATGCTGGCCCCACCCCAGGAGTGCCTGACTCAGTAGGTCTGGAAGTGAGAGAAAGTGAAAGTTGCTCAGTCTTGTCAGACTCTTCGTGACCCCATGGACTATACAGTCCATGGAATTCTCCAGGCCAGAATACAGGAGTGGGTAGCCTTTCCCTTCTCCATGGAATCTTCCAGACCCAAGGATAGAACCCAGGTCTCCCATGTTACAGGCAGACTCTTTACTAGCTGAGCTATGCCTGGGAAGCAGTAAGTCTGGAGTGGGATCCAAGACTTGGCATCTCTAACAGGCTCCTGGGTGATTCTGATGCTGCTGGTCTGGGAACCACACTTGGGAGAGCCACTGCTCTAGTTTAATAGTATCTGAATAATTCAGGGGCAAAGAATCAGCCCTTACATTCCGAACTTTCTAAAAATGAGGAGGTGAGGAAGAGGAGTAAAGCCATACAGAAGCCAGAAAGGCGTGAGCTCCATTCAGGGGTGAGGTTGTAGGAGCTTTCACCAGTGAGGGTGCAGAGAGACACACAACACTCCAAAGACAGAAGCCCAGTCTATGAAGTTACTAACTGACTAAAAGAGTTTTCAGTTTGAGGGGTTGTACACAACTGGGGGCCATTTCTTTGGCTCCCAATTCTTACGAATAAACTTCAAATGGGATTTGCTGAAGAATGGATATAAAATGAGGTGGACATTTTTTTTGGGAAGCTATCTCAGCAGAGGGTCCCCTGACATATGACCTCACATTGTACTTGCAGAGGGATCATAATGAGAACACAGCACAATAATATAGAATATTGATAAAACTCTGTAGCTCCAAAATCTCTTTTTTTTTTTGTTTAAAAAGTGCACCTGTTAAATTGAGTAAAGATCAAGAATTGCTTAAGATCCAGGGAACACATTAGAGAATCTGGTTCTTGTCCTAGTTTTCCAAAGAAGTACATTGCTCAGGGACTTCTCAGTTTTTTAATAAGATGGAGCACTTCATATTGTTATAGTGGGGACGTCTGTGGGGTCATTGGAAGAAAATGCTCCCATTCAGTGATTATTTGAGATACATGACAGATTAGAACTGCTTTTGCATTGCTTTGAAGAACATTTCAACATACATTCAAAATAACCAAGGCACTGAAAGGGCAAGAGACCAGTTCAAGGTCACAAGGTCCGAGTCTCGTTCATCCCTTCCCCAAGTCCACCTCTTCTTTAGGCCATGGAGCAGCCCCTAGGCGACTGTGGAATCTCTACCCTCTTCATCAACTGTCTGTTCCACCCACCCTCCTTCCCCTCTGCTTTTGCTTCAAGCCTCAGTACACAGAATCGGGTTCACTGTCGGGACCCAGCCAACAAGTCAGTCCCACACACCAATCATGTGGGCTGGGGCGATTTCTCTCCTCCAGTTCCCCTGGCCTGGCTCTGCCTGATGGAGCTGGATTCCAGCGATGTCCTCCCCCGCCCCTGTGGGATGCAGATGTGAAGCTTCACCTGCTTCTGGAGACACCGTGGAGCTGGCTTCAGATGACAGAAGCAGGCTGCCCGCAGGGCTTCCCCAAAATGCACAAAGAGAGAAAGACAGATGGGCCAGGCAGGAACGGCCAGAGGACAGTTAGAGGAGAAAGCCCTCCCCCTACCCCACCACCCGCGGGAGCAGCTCTGTACCTACCTGGGGAAAAGTTGCCGCCGGGTCCCTCCTCTGTATGCCTTCTTCCCTGGCAGGCTCCAGCCCCGTGGAGGTGTTTGGAGCGTGGATTTTTTTTTTTTTTCCAGAGCTAGCAGTGTTGGCTTGCATTTCTATGCCTTCCTGTCAGAATTCTCTCAAGGAAACAGCAGCTGGTGAGCTCAGAAATGTCAGTCAGAATCTTGGCCTAGTTTGGGGCCTTGAAGATTCTTGCAGAAAGTTAAAAAGGTTTCTGGGCCAGTGTCTCCTCTGGGTTTTCCCTCTCCTGCTTCTCACCTTTTCCATCTTCTATTTTATTTATTTATTTATTTTTCATTTTTACCTCAGGAACTGGCTACTTAAATCGCCTGCCTCTGTCTTTCTGATGGTTCCCTTTGGAGTCTGGCTATGGCGCTTCTCCCAGTCAGCCAAACTGCCTGGTGATTTTCTAAGCATTTAGCTTGTGCGCTTACTCCTTATTTTATCTCCTTATTTGTTCCCTTTTCCTGTTTCCTCCTTTTCTCTTCACGCACATTTTTTTAATCATCATTTCTCCTTATTTGTGTCAGGTCTGCTCACTGGCTCTTTATCCCTTTCGTTCTTTTTTTTTTTTTTTTCCTAGCTTTACCTCTTATTGTGTCCTGCCTAGCTCTGCTGCCCCCTCTCCACCTGTTCCCCGGGCAGGCTTGCTCTCCGCCTTCTTCGTCTCTGCCCTCAGAAGGCCAGCCTCTGCCTTTTGTACCCTCCAGCCCTCCGCCCACCCCCAGCACGCTCTCCCACCTGTTTGTGTCTTTTAAGGGCCTTGGTCATGTCCATGCCTTCTGTCCACCTCAATCACTGCAGTGACGGGCCTCTGAAAGCTGTTAAATGACACCTCTTCAGCTGTCCCCTCGCAAGGAGAAATGCCCTTTGCTAAACCCTTTCTCACACAGACCAGTCTAGAGTCATGCTTCTGTTTATGGAATACCCTATTATTTTCAAGAGTACAGAACAGAAATTTATTTCAAGTGAATGAATCTCCATCTCTCGGCACTAGGTTTCTTTGAAGTGATGTTAATACATAGCTTTTCTGGTGGCTCAGATGGTAAAGAATCCACCTACAATGCAGGAAACCTGGGCTCGATCCCTGGGTTGGGAAGATCCCCCACAGAAAGGAATGGCTAACCATCCAGCATTCTGGCCTGGAGAATTCTATAAACAGAGGAATCTAGCAGGCTATAGTCCATAGGGTTACAAAGAGTCGGACAGGACTGAGCGACTTTCACTTCACTAATATGTAACACCTCAGATACAGTCCTTTTAGCGTGTCTCAATTTTGGCCACTTTTCGAACCAGAGAGTGCTCCTAGTGGACTTACGGAAAACGTGGCTAGCTGGGGACTTTAAAGATGCTCAGTTGTGTATATTTAGTATGTCTGTATGTGTGTGTGTGTATGTTTGTGTATGTGCTCCAGTTGCTCAGTCGTGTCAGACTCTGCGACCCCAGAGAATGCTTAGGAAATCCTGATTAACCTGAGGCCAGATCCAGGACTTTGTAAAGGGTCAGCTTGTGGTGCAGTTTTGGAGACAGAGCCCATATACTCGTAGTGGGAGATTTCTATTTCTAAAAAAGAGTTCCTTTAGCCAACCCACACCTTGATAGGTGCTTAATTTTATTTATTTATTTTTCTTTTTTTGTTTATTTTTTCTTGTTTTCTAGTGCCTTCATTTTAAAAAGAAAAAAATGCTATAGTGTTATGATTTCTACAATTTAGGCATGTGTGGATTCTTTGAGAATTAACATCTGAAAAACCACAGTCTGAAATCTATTGCTATTGAATATAGAGAGAAATGATCTCTTTCCAAAGCCCAAATATTAAGATTCTGTTTCTTATTTAATTCTGGCATTTGATATTGAAGGCCTGCTGTTATAAATGTAGACAACTGCTCATCCCACTCATTTTCAGTCTGTTTCCAGTTCTGTCTCCTTCATGAACCTGCCCCAAACTCTGGTTAACACCAATCTTTCCCCTTGCTAAAGGCTCAGATCCCAACGTGGTTGGATTATGCATTTGTTATAGGGCTATATCTACTTTATTTTTTAAAATTAATTAACTAATTTTATTTTTGACTATGCTAGGTCTCTGTGGCTGTGCGTGGGCTTTCTCTAGCTACTGTGAGTGGGGGCTACTCTTGGTTGCCATGTATGGGATTGCACTGGTTTCTCTTGCAGAGCACGGGCTCTAGAATGCTCGGACTTCACCTCAATAGTGGCTCAAGGGCCCTAGAGGGCTCAGTAGCTTCAGCAGGTGGGCTCTAGAGCACTGGTTAAGTGGTTGTGGTTCATGGGCTTATTTGCTCTGTGGCCTGTGGGGTCTTCCCATACCAGGGACCGAACCTGTGTCCCCCCGCATTGTCAGGCAGATTCTCAGACACTGTCCCAAGGAAGCCCAAGCCTATATACAATTTAATGTGTCATTATACTGTTTTAAAATTTGTTTCACAATTTTTTGTATGTGTACAAGTGTTGAATTTACAAGGTTGTAAACGCCTCGAGGTCAAGTTTACACTTATTTTTACTTCTTCTCTTGACTGCAGCACAATGTAAAGCATACAGTGGGCTCCTAAAAATACAGTGGCACTTTACATCAAAATTTAAAACCATCAGCCACCCGCCGACGGGAGGTAAGCATTTTTTAAATGTTGTATAAATCTTTTAGCTCTTCTGAGATTTATCGAGCACCAAAAGAGGGAAATGAACTTAACTGAATGATTTATCAGTATAGATGTTTATACTTCACATTTTCAAGTCACACTTTATTGTGAGCCTCAAAGACTGCTTGGAACAGGTAAGTCAGGTATAGATATTTGAATTTGGAAGATGAGCCATCAGAGGTACAAAGAAGGGTCTTACTGAGGGCTAGACAACTAGCTACTGAAAAAAACTATTCTGAAATTCAAATCTTAGAACTCCCAATACATTTCTTTTTTTTAAACCTAGGTTAGGAATTCTGATTTCCTTGGTAAAAAGGTACTTTGCTTTCCCTAAACAGTCCTTTAAACCAGATTGGTTTTAAATTTTTATTTATTTATTTTTATTTTTTATTGAAGCATAATGGCTTCCTAGGTGACTCAGTGGTAAAGAATCTGCCTGCCAATGCAGGTTTGATCCTAAGGTCAGGAAGATCCCCTTGAGTAGGAAATGGCAACCCACTCCAGGATTCTTGCCTGGAAAATCCCATGGACAGAGGAGCCTGGTGGGCTATAGTCCATGGGATTGCAAAAGAGTTCCACATGACTCAGCAACTGAGCGCACACACACGGTTGATTTACAATGCTGTGGTAGTTTCTGATGTACAGGCCAGTGATTTAGTCATATAAACCAGGTTGGTTTTTAACAAGGCAAATTGACAGGTGAGGTAGAAACAGTAACGAGGCATGGGAGGCTCTTTTCCTGAGCTCTTTCCTGGTGAGGTGCTCTTCCCTGTGGAAATCTCCAGAATCCAGGGAGATGGTAAATCTAGAGCTGGTCTGAGCAAAATTATCCTCAAGATTAACTATCTCATTTTGTCATTTCATTTAATATGTGAGGAATCCTATAGCACAGGGAAGTAGAATCAGCATCTTGTGATAAATCTATACTGGAAAAGAAACTGAAAAAGAATATATATATATGTAAATGTGGGTTTCCCTAGATGGCTCAGCGGTGAAGAATCTGCCTGCCAATGCAAGAGATGTGGGTTTCGATCCCTGGGTCAAGAAGATCTCCTGGAGAAGGAAATGGCAACCCACTCCAGGATTCTTGCCTGGGAAATCTCATGGACAGAGGAGCCTGGTGGCCTACAGTCCATGGGGTCACAAAAGAGTTGGACACGACTGAGCAACCAAGCAACAACAATGTGTAAATGTATTAAATATATACACACACATATATATATATGAATCACTTTGCTGTATACTTGAAAATAATATGATATTGTAAATTTACTATACTTCAGTTTAAAAAAGGAAAAAAAAAAAAAAATACAGTCAAGGAATCCAAGGCCCAAGTTGGCAAAGAGACTTTTCCTCATTCACCAAACTAGCATCCTCTGACCAGCTCTGTGCTCTTTGTATCATATGGTCAATTGGCTCCTGTTGTTAAACAGCCCCTCAAAGGGCCTTTTCCCCACCAAGGTGACCCCAGGACAAAGCAGTGATGGTGGAGGGACTCCCCAGGATGACTTCCTTGTGGCCGCAGACAATCACCTAGAACCCCTCCAACAGTGAGCAGAAATTGGGGGTCGGGGGAAGAGGGGGAATCCTTCATGATGATGGGAATGCAGAAAACAGATCGTCCCATGTAGAACATGGGCTTCATGCTTTGTAGTAGGCTCAGCTACTGCATTTCATAAGGGCGATAATAATAATAATGAAATCATGGGATGATAATAATAAATCCTTTGAGATGCTGCCAGAGTTGTGAATAGGAGGCTTTAGACACCAGTGGGCAGCTGCTTGGCTAAATGTGGCCCCCAGTTGTCAAGCAGAGACCCACCCCGATACGAGAGAAACAAATCAACAAGGATGTGCAGGGCATACACAGGGCAGAGCTGCTTGGAGGTGAAGGTTTCAGTGGAGACCCCATTTCTGCCCTTGAGAAGTCGCCCAAATGGTCAAATTTGACTTGGAGGCATTAATGGCCCCAGGCACTGGTTTGCATGAATCAGAGATCGAATATCATATGCCCTGGTTGGTTATCCTGGTTTCAACCAAATTGTTGACAGTTGCAAGCATCGTGCGGAGAAGGCAATGGTCACCTACTCCAGTACTCTTGCCTGGAAAGTCCCATGGACAGAGAACCCTGGTGGGCTGCAGTCCATGGGGTTGCAAAGAGTCGGACACGACTGAGCGACTTCCCTTTCACTTTTCACTTTCATGCATTGGAGAAGGAAATGGCAACCCACTCCAGTGTTCTTGCCTGGAGAATCCCAGGGACAAGGGAGCCTGGTGGGCTGCCGTCTATGGGGTCGCACAGAGTTGGACATGACTGAAGCTACTTAGCAGCAGCAAGCAGCGTGAAGCTGGACACACCTGAAGGTAGTGTGAGCCGGAAGTTCTGCTAACTTTCTCCTTTCCAAGATGGTTCAGTTTCTTCAGAACTGGAAGGCAGGACTTTTTAACCTCCTGTGTGGGTGCCAGGAATCACTGACTCTCGTCTCAGTCTCCTCATTTGCAGACTAATGATATTAATAAGTAAACTACCTCCCTTATTTGGAGGATTAAATGAAGTAGCTTATTTACTATGATATATCTCAGGTGGTGCTAGTGGTAAAGAATCCTTCTGCCACTGCAGGATATGCAAGAGTTGCAGTTTCAATCCTTGGGTTGGGAAGATCCCCTGGAGTAGGAAATGGCAACCCACTCCAGTATTCTTGCCTGGGCCTGGTGGGCTACCGTCCATGTGTCCCCAGAGACTCAGACACGACTGAGCATACACACAGACACACAGACACACATCCTGAGGGGGATCCTGGTTTATTTTAGTTGTATTTGAGTGAGTGAATGCTAAGCAGTGTGATGGAAGGACAGAACAGTTTGAATTTCATTCAGCAGTGGATGGGGTTCCCTGGGAGAGGTTTGCTTTGAGGCATTTGCTTATAAATGTTCATTTTAATGGGAGATGGTCTAGTTCAGTAAAGAAATGGAGTCCTGAAAAAAACATTGACAAAATTCAGCACCCATTTATGATTAAAACTCTTCAAAAAAATGGGCATAGAAGGAACCTACCTCAACATAGTAAAGGCCATATATAATAAGCCTACAGCAAACACTATTCTCAATGGTGAAAAACTGAAAGCATTCCCTCTAAGATCAGGAACAAGACAAGGGTGTCCACTTTCACCACTATTATTCAACATAGTTTTGGAAGTCTTAGCTACAGCAATCAGAAAAGAAAAAGAAATACAAAGAATCCAGATAGGAAAAGAAGAAGTAAAGCTCTCATTGTTTGCAGATGACATGATACTGTACATAGAAAACCCTAAAGATAGTATCAGAAAATTACTAGAGTTACTAAGTGAATTTAGCAAAGTCACAGGATACAATCAATACACAGAAATCACTTGCATTTCTATATACTAACAATGAAAATTCAGAAAGAGAAATTAAGGAATCAATCCCATTCACCATTGCCACAAAAATAATAAAATATCTAGGAATAAACTTACCTAAGGAGACAAAAGAACTGTGCACAGAAAATTATAAGACACTGATGAAAGAAATCAAAGATGACATAAACAGATGGAGAGATATTCCATATTCCTGGGTAGGAATAATCAATATCATGAAAATGACTATACCACCAAATGCAATCTACAGATTCAATGCAATCCCTATCAAATTATCAATGATAATTACCAATGGTAATTTTCCAGAGAACTAGAACAAAAAATTTCACAATTCATATGGAAACACAAAAGATCCTGAATAGCCAAAAAGTCTTGAGAAAGAAGAATCAAACTTTCTGACTTCAGAGTATACTACAAAGCTACAGTCGTCAAGACAGTATGGTACTGGCACAAAAACAGAAATACAGACCAAGATAGAAAGCCCACAAATAAACTCATGCACCTGTGGTACCTTATTTTTGACAAAGGAGGCAAGGATATACAATGAGGCAAAGATAGCCTCTTCAATAAATGGTGCTGGGAAAACTGGACAGCTACATGTAAAAGAATGAAATTAGAACACTTCCTAACACCACACACAAAGATAAACTCAAAATGGATTAAAGACCTAAATGTAAGACCAGAAAATACAAAACTCTTAGAGAAAAACATAGGCAGAACACTTGATGACATAAATCAAAGCAAGATCATCTATGACCCACCTTATAGAGTAATGGAAATTAAAAAAAAAAAATAAGTAAACAAGTGGGACCTGATTAAACTTAAAAGCTTTTGCACACTAAAGGAAACTATAAGCAAGGTGAAAAGACAACCCTCAGAATGGGAGAAAATAATAGCAAATGAAACAACTGAGAAAGGATTAATTTCCAAAATACACAAGCAGCTCATACAACTCAATACCAGGAAAACAAACAACCCAATCAAAAGTGGGAAAAAGACCTAAACAGACATTTCTCCAAAGAAGACATACAGATGGCTAACAAACACATGAAAAGATGCTCAACATCGCTCATTATTAGAGAAATGCAAATCAAAATACAGTGAGATATCACCTCACACCAGTCAGAATGGCCATCATCAAAAAGTCCATAAACAATAAATGCTGGAGAGGATGTGGAGAAAAAGGAACACTCTTGCACTACTGGTGGGAATGTAAATTGATACAGCCACTATGGAAGACATTATGGAGATTCCTTTAAAAACTAGGAATAAAACCGCCATATGACCCAATAATCCAACTCCTAGGCATATGCCCTGAAGAAATCAAAATTGAAAAAGACACATGTATCCCGTTATTCATTGCAGAACTAGCTAGAACATGGAAGCAACCTAGATGCCCATTGACAGATAAATGGATAAAGAAGTTGTGATGCATATACATAATGGAATATTACTCAGCCATAAAAAGGGACGCATTTGAGTCAATTCTAATAAGGTGGATGAACCTAGAGCCTATTATATAGAGTGAAGTAAGTCCAAAAGAGAAAGATGAATATCATATACTAATGCATATATTCAGAATCTAGAAAAATGGTACTGAAACATTTATTTGCAGGGCAGCAATGGAGAAACAGACATAGATAATAAACTTATGGACATGGGAAGAGGGGAGGAGAGGGTGAGATATATGGAAAGAGTAACATGGAAACTTACAGTACCATATATAAAATAGATAGCCAACAGGAATTTGCTGTATGTCTCAGGAAACCGAAACAGGGACTCTGTGTCAACCCAGAGGCATGGGATGGGGAGGGAATGGGAAGGAGGCTCAAAAGGGAGGGGTTATATGTATACCTATGGCTGATCATGTTGAGGTTTGACAGAAAACAACAAAATTCTGTAAAGCAATTATCCTTCTATTAAAAAATAAATAAATTTAAAAAATCTAATCAAAGATCATGCATTGTAAAAAAAAAAAAAAAAAAAAAGGAGTCCTGGACGGTTAAAGTGACTTCTCCATCACTAATATCATTCGTGGAATAATCCTCAGAGCTGGGGTCAGAACCCAGGCCCACATTCCTAATCTTACAGAGTCAGCCAGGCTTGTGCTGAAGGCCTGAGCTGCTGTGCTGTGTGCTCAGTTGCAATTCAACTCTTCGTGACCCTCTGGACTGCAGGCCTCCAGGTTCCCCTGTCCATGGAATTTTCCAGGCAAAAATACTGGAGTGGGTTGCCATGCCGAAGGCCAAGCGAGAACAAAGGAGATCACGATGGTGGGAGTTACCTGTCAACGGAATGCTATGACATAAATGCTCAGTGTTCTTTGAATGAGATGTGTCCCTCAAGCACTGTTACTCTAGGACAGGGTGCTTTCTCCAGGGTGATGGCAGCGGTGTGAGGCCTTGGCCACCAGCTGCTCCCCCGAAGCTTTCCCAGCTGCTGCTCAGACCAGCGCTGTGGTGGGGGAGCCCCGTGGTGGGTATTCCAAGAGCGCAGATTCCTTACAGGATGGGGCAAAGCAGGTCAAAGGCAGAACAGTTGAAGCTATTTGGGAAACAGGTGGGAACAATGAAAAATTCATTTGGTTAAAAGTGGGCTTAAGTCAACACAGAAGTTGTCCCAGTTGCTTGGTTTGAGAAGACAGTCCATGCAGTGCTTAAAAGCTTTGCTTCCTTTCTCCCTCCCACATAGCCTCCTTCCTTTCTTTTCTTTTCTTTTTAGTTCTCTTCCCTTCTTTTTTCTCTTCCTCTTCCTCCCCTTCTTCTTCCTTCTTCCCCTAGTCCCCCTTCCCCCTTTCTTTCCTCTCTATGTCTCTCTCCCTTCCTCCTTTCTTGTTCTTTGTTCTTTTTAAATTTACATGTGAGGCTTGGTCAGAATTTAAAAGAAACTAGAAAAGTGATTGAACTCTCTGAAGAGATAACTAAGTGAAAGTTGATTACCAGTTAGTTGATTTTTTTAAAAAAATCCTGTTCTATAACAAATCAGATCAGATCAGATCAGTTGCTCAGTCGTGTCCGACTCTTTGCGACCCCATGAATCACAGCAAGTCAGGCCTCCCTGTCCTCACCAACTCCTGGAGTTCACTGAGACTCATGTCCATCGAGTCAGTGATGCCATCCAGCCATCTTATCCTCTGTTGTCCCCTTCTCCTCCTGCCCCCAATCCCTCCCAGCATCAGAGTCTTTTCCAATGCGTCAACTCTTTGCATGAGGTAGCCAAAGTACTGGAGTTTTAGCTTTAGCATCATTCCTTCCAAAGAAATCCCAGGGCTGATCTCCTAACAAGAGGACTTGATTTCCATGCGGTGGGGGGGCGGTGGTGGGGAGTGGGGGGTAGTGGGTGGAGGAGGGGGAAGAGATTAGTTAAATGTAAGGGAAACTAAATTTTATCAGGTCCCCTGGCCTGGGTCAGCTGCATGCTTTCACACATTTCTTCATTTAATCCTCACAAAACTTCCCTGCCCCCCACCATTAGATGATAAACTCTTCAATGGCAGGGGGTGTCTTCTTTGTCTTTGGTATTCTGTCACGGATTTCTGCATTCAGATTGTTATTTTAAAAAATGTAGCTTATGTCTTTTTTTGTCTCTGCTCCACTTCATTTCGAAGGGGATATATTCTCTAAAAGATTTAATTTTAAAATTATAATTATTTGAAAAACTTTATATTTCTGGTATAAATATTGACATAAGTTCAAATATTGTATCATTCTTTTGAATACATCCAGTGAAACCTAATCCATAGCAATTTGACATTTGTCACTTTCTTTAAAAGAATATGAAAGCGAGCTTTTCTAAACAGTTGGAATTTTGTAATGTTCTTTTTTTTTTTAACTTGTATTATTCTGTTTCATTTCTCACAACAAATTTTACCCTAAAGAGTACATTATGTTTGAAAATATTTTATTACCCTATCAGATTTTGCTACAACATAATATAAATATCCCAAGATGGAAATTAAATTTAAGAACTTTGTAATTAAAAATTAAATAAAAATTATTTTAATTTCCTGAGACTTACAGAGCTAAGATTAAAAATTTTCCTTTGGACTATAGCCCTCCAGGCTCCTTTGATAATTCTATCATTACAATTATTACTAGTACTGAGTTACTCAAAATAGCATAAATATATTGCAAATAATATTACTAAATGTAAAAATTAATATTTATTGGAAATGCATCTCTCATGAGATTGATAGGGCTTTAAACATTTTTTCTTGGGTTCATACATCCATGGTTGGATATTGCTAACTGTTAGCGTAGAGGTTTAGCACCAACTTTCCCCCCCCCCCATTTATAGATATGAACACTGAGAACATTTGTTCACATAAATAAGAAGATGGGAATGGAAGGAATTTTATGGTGGTGATCTCTCACAATTTTTTGATTCACATCTGATTTTATGCCAGAAGTTAAATAGTATCTTGTTATCAAAATTATCCATCACTCACAGCTTGTTGGGGTTCTCCTTTCAATTTTGTTGAAAACTATGAAATGGAAACTTTACTTGCAGAAAAGCTTGTTACTTGGTTATTTTGCTGGGAGAGGCCCTGAGTGTCTGGGCGCATTCTTGCTAAACATGCCAAGAATGTGAGGTTCTGGCTGCTTTTTATCCAGACCACTTATCAGAGCAGTGAGCAACCTTGAGATGGTAGGATCTCTGTCCAGATGAAGAGCAAGACTGCTTCTGCTTGCTATGAAAATCTCAAATCCTCTAAGCTAAGGGTGCTACAAACCCACAGTGTACACAGAGTCCATCTAAGTCCACTCATCTACTTGTGTTGCCCCCATGCGACTTGGATCACACAGGAAATCAGTGCAAACCAACATAAAGTTCATGCTTCTTGCTGTGCCAAGAGCAATGAAGGTCAGCCTCTGACCCAGGAGTTTCATGGCTTTTGCCAGCATTTGTGTAACCTTTAACAGACTAGTTCATCAGGTTTCAGTAGAGTAAAACCCCAGATCCTTCACAGATCTTTGTGTATTATGTTTAACTTCTGAGAAGAATACCAGGAAGGCTTTACCGTGGCTCACTGAATGACTGTTAATTGTAGCATTCACTCTTTTACATGGAGGCAGTCTGTTTACTATAATCCAATCAAAGTGTTAGAAAAATCCAAAACTTGTTAACTTCAATGCACCCTTGTCAATATATTTTTGAAAAACACTTTAAAACTCTTACCATGTACTTTAAATATACATATTCATCAAAAATTTGGAGCCATAGATTTAGCTCATTCAGTTTGGAGGATGTCTGCCATTAACACTTGATTGGCAAAGCCAGTCTTTATCATCAAACCATCAGCCAACGTAAACTTGAGTGTGTGATTGTTGTGTTCTCAGTCCTGCCTGACTCTTTCTGACCCCATGGACTGTAGCCCCCCAGGCGCCTTTGTCCATGGAGTTATCTAAGAATACTGGGGAAGGTTTGCCGTTTCCTTCTCCAGGGGATCTTCCCGACCCAGGGATTGAACCCTTATTTCCTGGATCTCCTACACTGGCAGGTGGATTCTTTACCACTGAGTCACCTGGGAAGCCCCAAATAAACTTATTCAATATCATATATCTGTCTTTATTTTTGTGTCTCAGGGTACAAAAGCATGCAAACAGGCATCTAAACTGGAGGGAGAGTCCAGATGACTGCCTTTTACATTTTTTCAATCACAATGGAAGCAACTTAAAAAATCATTCACTGTTGTACTTAAAAAAAAAAAAATTATTTAATTCATTTGTTCGGTTGCACTGGGCCTTAGCTGCAATACGAAGGATTTTTCTGTCTTTGTTGAAGCATGCAGGTCCTTTAATTATGGCATGAGAACTCTTACTTTGCGCACATGGGATCTCATTCCTTGACCAGGGAGCGAACCCCAGGCCCCTTGCATTGGAAGCTTGGAGTCTGAGCCACTGGACCACCAGGGAGGTGTCTGGATTTCACTGTTTTGAATCAGACTTTTTCTTAAAGTAATGGAGTGAGAGTTTCACATCTCCCTAAGGAGAGACATCACATCTCCCATCAGGGAGACATACCACGGGTATAAATAAGCCACATTTCTATCCATGTATGTTAGTATTTTATTAATAATTAAAGTATTTAAAATGAATAAAAATTAAATTTGGAAAATGGTGCGGGCCGAGGGCACAGATAATTGTACTGTACACAAAGTAGAATGGCATCCATGGTTTAGCCTTGTACCCAGGGGAATGTCAGCAGTACTAGCAGAGGCCTGTGGTAGGTTGTACACTTATTTGGGATAAATGAAACTCTCCCAGAGGAGTCTCAGAAATTTTGGTGTAATGGGGAGAGTTGTAGGAAATTAAAGTTCTGCTGAGCACGTGGGGAAGGGCAAGTGCCATGACATTTAGGTTAATGACACCCCATTTGTCACCACATTCCAATGTATGAGAGCGTCCAGTGGAAACTTAGGTTACACATAAAACCTTGGTTCTTTGGAGCAGCAACTGCTGAAACCTCTTCCTTCTTCTCTATCAGCTGCCTCTTGAATTACCTCCCCCAGGGCCCTCCTTCATTTCATAAAAGGCTAGGGCTGGGATGTATCATGTTTGCAATGCTTCGGAGTGAAGCAAGCCTTTTTCTTTTTTCCAAAGCAAACACTGGAATGTTCCCTCTAAACCCTTTGATGGACTAATTGAGATAGATCTCCAGGCCTCCCGGGATTTGAAGGAGGAATAAGAGGTGGTCCTCACAATGGCTGTGGGAAAATGATGAGAATAGAAAATGATGGTTTCTCACGTATCAGTAAAGAACATTCGGCCTATTCAATATATTCGAATGTGTTATTTGAATATTCAGGGACCCCCAACCTCCAGGATTTAATGCCTCATGATCTGAGGTGGAGCTGATGTGATCATAATAGAAATAAAGTACACAATAAATGTAATGCACTTGAATCATCCTGAAACCATCGTCCCCGTCCCCCCACCCACTGTAGTCTGTGGAAAATTTGTTTTCCACGAAACCTGTCCTTGGTGCCAAAAAGGTTGGGGACCACTCAATATATATAATCTGACTTATTTCCAGGTTAAAATGTACAGCTGAATAATTGACTTATTTTACTTTTTCATCTTTATTAAAGTATAATTGACTAATAAAAATTGTGTATCTATAGGGTGTACAACATGATTTGTTTGAGCACTTGAATGATTGATTTAGTCAACTTTAGTTGGCATCTTACTATTAAGAGAAATCAAATTTCACTATATTAACAAGTTTATTCATTCCCCCCGCCCCCCCAGATTTATAAGAATTGAAAGTCTTGGAAAGATTTTGCTTGTAAATTAGATCAATATAGTGTTCATGAGACAAATCAAATGTATTAAATTCATAAATAAAAGTTGAAATATTTAAGGGACTTTAATTAAGTAGGTTAGTTCCAAAATACTAATCCAAGGCCCCTTGAAAAGTGATAGCTAAAAACTCCTAAATTTATAGACAGAATAAGATTTGTAAGCTGAATATGAGAGCTGGATGAACTTTTGTTTTATTTGTGGTTGTTTTTGAGTTTTCTTTTTTCATTTGTAACTTCAATAAATTAAACAATGATTTTAAATAACAAATAAAATGATGATTTCTCTCCATGGGTGGGGAACCAGCCATCCCACCTGTTCCCAGCTCAGCCCTGCCCTCAGAGCCCAAGGCTGGCAGGTTGCCTAGTTAATGTTTAAAACAAAAACCTGTTGAACACAGAAAGAAAGTCTTTGAAAGTACAAAAGGCCTTCACACTGAAGGCCCCCTCCTAAATCTCCCCTGGGTAAAGAGCACTGGACGCATTATCTCCAGTAATTCTTGGTGAGAAGGCATCGGCTTCTCAGGGAAGGTATTGCTGGTATTTAGGTCAGGAAAAATAAAGTTCTCAGGAAGAGCCTAGAAGTTTAGGGCAAGGGAGGGGGCGCTGAGAAGATTAGTGGGCCCCAAACACAAGTGGGTCCAGAGAGGGTCTTGGGTCCTTTAACGTAAACCAGCCAGAAGGTTTGCCACGAGCTGGGTCCACACAACAGCTGGGGTCAGCCAGACTGATTTCTGAGAAAGGCCGTCCTGTCAGCAACACTGGGAGAATGTTTTGGAATTTTGGTTAGAAGTGGTTAATGTATGCAGCACGAGGGAAGAACTAAGTAAATATTTGACGTTCAGCTTGTGATCTGGAGGAGAGGAGGCAACGGAGGACTCTCCTGAAATAGAGGGTATTTTATTTGGAATTGTTTGATGATAATGAAAGAACTTGGAATGGAATGTGCACGCCCCTTCATTTTCAGCGTGGGGTGTTCTCAGGGACGCCCTCCTTTCCCTACTCTGCTAAGAGGTAGAGGTGGTCCCCTTAGGGAGTATAAATGTCTGGGGTATAACAAGGATTGACCTCAAAGGCGGACAAGTAAATAGTTATCGGAGGACCTTCACCTGGAGTGTCATGTTCCCACAAACAGTGTCTGGAGAGTGGATGGGCAAGGTTTTGGTGCACAGAAAGGACAATGGCTAAAATATAAACTCAGCATTTGTTCATGGATGTATCCTAAGTGCTCAGACCAGTGTTTGCTACATGAATGGCTTTGCTCACATGACGGGAGGGACCTCCTGCTAAGGCCAGTATAGCCTCTGGCTGCAAGGGTGCTTCTCGCCAGGGTGGCTTTCCCAGTGCCCTGCACCTGCCTCCTCCAGGCCATGTCTCTCTCACCCTTCCTCTCAGCCTTCTTACACTAAAAGTCAACTAAAAAATGTTGCTTCTATCCCTTTTTCCAACTGACAGCATGTCTGCTTCCTGTTTTAGAGTAGCCGCCCCAATCCCTAGGTATACCCCCTCCAAAGGGGAGCTACGTTTATAGTTTTCAGATGAATAAAAGGAGACAAAAAGCACAATTTCATAGTCTATCCAGATATTTGCTACAGGGCAAATAAATGATCTGCATGTGAAGTGTGACTATCTATCACCTCTGTGTGCTCCCAACCTGTACTTCTAAAAATTCTTAGGGGGCAGAGATGCTATTTATAAGATATTTTGTGGCATAGAAGAAGTGATGAATTTTTATTCCATAAGAGATAAATACTTGGCCCAGCAGCAGCCAGGTTGATGCGTCATGCTATATCTCATGATGGAACAGAATTGAGGAGCAGGAAAGCAGATAGGATATACAATTCCTTCTTCTTTGTCATTCATTCATTAATTCAACAAATATTTATGGCACCCTGACTCTGCCTTAGGCATTGTTGCTGGAAACCTGGATGCAGTGGTAAAGAACCCTATTTTTCTGGAGCTTAAAGTTTTTCTGGGAAATTAGGTGTTTTCTACCTAGGTCAGAGGACAGAGAGAGGAGTTAAGAGATATTTAAATTTGTCACAATCTATGAATTCTTCCAAAGAGGTATGAAAATAGAAGGCTGGTAGCATTTTTGATGCTAAATTAGCCTGATGTAACTCAGTGGCTCAGTGGTAAAAGATCTGCCTGCCAATGCAGAAGAGGTGGGTTTGATCCCTGGGTCGGGAAGATCCCCTGGAGAAGAAAATAGCAACCCACACCAATATTCTTGCCTGGGAATCCCATGGACAGAGGAGCCTGGCGGGTTCTCTGCGACAGTTCATGGGGTTACAAAAGAGTTAGATGTGATTTAGCAACTTTAAAATGACAAATAAACAAAAAAGGAAGGTTCTATTAACCCTAGGAGAGATATAACTGGACCACAGGAAGAGAATTAAGAATGATACATAAAAAATTTTTCTAAGAAAATCTGGGAGTATGTCAGTGTATGTTTTTAAGGTCAGTTTTAATGTTGCAACTACTAACACACAACTTCTTCCTAGCTTATTTCTTTAAAAAATTTTTATGTGGACCATTTTTAAAGTCTTTATTGAGTTTGTTAAAATATTGCTTTTGTTTTATATTTTGGTTTCTTGGCTATGAATCAGGCAGGACCTTATCTCCCAGACCAGGGATCAAACCCACACCCCTGGCATTGGAAAGTGAAGTCTTAACCACTGGACCACCAGGGAAGTTCCTTTTTCTAGCTTATCTGTGACTGAACCTGCAGAAAGCCAGAGTGGATACTCTATGCTGTTTGGATGGCAAGATCGAAGAGGGAGGAACCCATTCATCTCGCCCCTCCTCACACACAGAACATCTGCTTCCTTATAACAATGGTGGCTGGGAGTACACCTCCCAAGCCCCCACAGATACAGGAGGGCTGCACGGGGCTGAGCTGATGGCTGAAACCAAAGAAGCCCCAGACCTGTGGTTGAAGCAGCTGCATGAGCCATAAATTGTTTGTAGAAGCAGCCCTAGTGTCTGTCTAAGGGGAGGGGGCAACAGGAGCAGCTACAGTCAGGACTGATTTCCCTTTGGTTTCTCCATCCAGCTCAGAGTTGCAGGATTCTAGGTTCTTTTCTGGAGACAGAAATACAAAAGCTGGGCTTCTTTTAGATTCCTTTAGTCAGGGCAGGGCAGGCAAGCTCCCTTCCTTTTTGTGTGTGGTTCTACTCTTAGGCTGATTTCCATTTCCGAGAGAGCACTGAAGGTCCTCACCCTTGTGAGGGTGATAAAGCTTCCCTTCTCTAGGTCTTCTAGGGCTCTTCTCATGTTGGTCTTTATGGCATTGTATATGTCCAATGAGCTGACTCTTCGGAAAAGACCCTGATGCTGGGAAAGAGTGAATGCAAGAGGAGAAGGGGATGGCAGAGGATGAGATGATTAAATGGCATTACTGACTCAATGGACATGAATTTGAGCAAACTCTGGGAGGTAGTGGAGGACAGAGGAGCCTGACATCCTGCAGTTCATGGGGTTGCTGAGTCAGACATGACCTAGCAAGAGAACAACTACAGCAACATATCTTTTCACAGGTGAGAGAAAGCAGCACTGTGCATTTGTCTCAGCTTCACTGTCTTCCCTTGCAGATTACAAATAAAAACCTTGACACTCAAGTGGGGTCCCATGCCTGTCCCCAAGGGAGGGCCATGCACCACATGTGGCTGTCTCCTTCTGGACATTTTGGTCTCAGCTGATACATCATTGCCTGAGAAGGACATTCCCTTAATATTTAAATATGCTACCTTGTCCCTCCTATCACATCATCTTTTACTTTTAGTTATTGATGTCTCTCACTATCTGAAGTCAGCTGTTCATTTATTCTTTACTTGTATATTGACAATCTTCTCCAACAGAATGGAATCCTTATGGGAATGGAGACTTTAACTGCCTGATTTAATCTCCTGCCTGTGCCTACAAAGGTGTCTGTCACATAGTGGGTGCTCATCGTCACCCAGTCACTTCCTGGGTGCCTCAGCAGTAAAGAACCCACCTGCCAAGTGCAGGGGATGAAGGAAACATGGATTTGATCCCTGGGTCAGGAAGATCCCATGAAGGTGGGCATGACAACCCACTCCATGGGGAGGGAGGAAGGAGGAGGGTTCAGGATGGGGAACACATGAGAAATAAAGGAATAAAAAATTAAAAAAAAAAAAAAAAGAAATCTCATGGACAGAGGAGCCTGGTGGGCTACAGTGCATGGGGTCCCAAAGAGTTGGACACGACTGAGTATACATATGCACACACCAATTACCCATCTGCTCATGACCCTTCACTTTTTCCTATCTTAGAGGGAGTTAAGGTCTTGTATTTCGATAACCTACAAGGCCCTCCAAGCTCCATCTCTCAAGCACCACTTGCCTCTCAAGTACCACCTCTCTGAGCTTGCTTTCTTTCTTAATCCACTCTGGTCAGACTGGTCGGCTCATTAAACACTGGGTGTGCCAAGAAGATGCCTTTCTCACGCTCTTACACCTGCTGTTCACTTGCCTGGAGCCCTCTGACCTGACACATCCATGGGCCTGTTTCTTCATTGCTTCTTATCTTTATCTGATGTCTTCCCTCCCTTCCTATCACAGCCTTTAGTCCCACGCTGGCATTTCTTCTTTTCCTTCCTTTATTTTCCTCCTTGGCACTTAACATAATCTAACCTGTTATATATTATACTTGCTTTTCTTGTTTATTTTCTCTCTCCCACTAGACTGTGGGCTTCCCTGATAGCTCAGTTGGTAAAGAATCTGCTTGCAACGCAGGAGACCCTGGTTTGATTCCTGGGTTGGGAAGATCTGCTGGAGAAGGGATAGTCTACCCACTCCAGTATTCTTGGGCTTCCCCTGTGACTCAGCTGGTAAAGAATGCCTGAGACCTGGGTTTGATCCCTGGGTTGGGAAGATGCCCTGGAGAAGGGAAAGGCTACCTACTCCAGTATTCTTGCCTGGAGAATTCCATGGACTGTTTAGTCCATTGGGTTGCAAAAAGTCAGACACAACTGAGCAACTTTCACTTTCCCACTAGGCTGTAGTTCTCTGAGGGTAGCGGTATTTGTCTGTTTGGTTCACTATTATATTTTGGTGCTTGAGCAGTGTCTGACACTGAGTAGTTCACAGTCGCATTTACTGAGTGAATGAAAAGTGAGGGAGAACTTGGTGTTCTCTGTCATAAATTCTGGACTGATTGGAAGCCACTGAACACTGTGAAGGAGAAAAATGTCAGTTTTCCATTGGAAAAAAGATTGATTTGGGCACTTGGGATGAATGGATTGGGAGAGCAAGTGTGGATATGGAGTGATAAAATTAGGAAGATTTGCAAGAGTTTAGGGGAAAGAGAGTGGTAGCCTGAACTGGGGCTGGGGGAGTGAGAATGAAGATCGCGGATGTGTTAGAAACTGTTAAGATTCTGAATATGTAAGTCTTGGGGACTGATTAGAAATGGGAAGCTATGGTTGGAGACAAGATGTGGAGTAGGAGAATGTATGCATACATATATCTGATTCACTTTGCTGTACAGTAGAAACTAACACTGTTGTAGCCATGCGTTCCGGGAAACAAACTCACTCAGAAGGACAATGCAGACAGTGGAGTGCAGTTTATTACCCCAGCGGGCCCAAGGCAGAGTCTCCTCTTAGCCAAGGACCCTGACCAGCATTTGTGAAATCTTTTATACCCCATGTGTACGTGTCTGAACCCACCACTCCGAATTCCTTGAGACTTACATAAACCAAGGAAAATACAATCCCAATAACCCCATCATTCATGTGCTATGTGCTCGTGTGCTCAAACAGTCAAACAGTTAGCCAATAATCAATAAACCCGAGGTTACACTCCGATAGATCCAGAAAAATTTATGGCCTGTCTGGAGGAAGGGGTGATTAGTGTATGTTTTCTCTTAGGCGATGAGTAACCTAGATACGATCTTCAAGGTTCCCCTGTCTGGAGGGGGTCTTATCCTTCTGTTATTGTTTTCGTAGGCACTGAACACAGAGTCCAGAGTCCATTGGAAAGGTGGCCGAGCATGACCAGCATGAACAGGCCTAAGATGGAGTCCAGGCCCTATGAATTCCTTCTTCAACACAACATTGTAAAGCAACTCTATTCCAATGAAAATTTTAAAAAGGAATGGGAAGCTAAGCTGCATCAAGAATGAATCTACGGTTTCCCTGTGTGAGTTAGAACCTGTGTGAATGGTTTGTTGTTCTATTCCTGGATACAAAAAACACTGGAGGAGGAAGAGATTTGAGGCAGAAGATCAAGGGCTTAAAGTCTCTGGCCTTGCTGAGTTTAGGGCATCTGAGAGATAGCGGAGTGGAAATACTGTGTTCGCAGTTGGATATTCAGGTCAGGAGCTCAGAAGATTCGAGTCATCAGCACATAGATAGTACATGAAGCCATGGAAATGGATGATAAACAAAAACCAGCATCAGGTTGCATCTGTGAGATTAAAATTCATCAGACATTTTTATAATTCCAGTATGGCTTTATCGACTGAAAAAAAAAAATGCACACCCAATTGATAAAAGTTGAGAATTGTGACTTATTTGGCAGACTTTCTGAGGACTCCAGCCTGGGAGGCAGCCTCTCAGACAGCTTTGAGGGACTGCTCCGAAAAGGAAGGGAGCCCGAATATATAGGGGTTTTGGCAACAAAAATTAGGTAGTCAGAACATCAAAAGATGACTGTTAAAGAAAACTGGATATCTCAAGTTAGTGAATTTAGTGCTTTTCTGTGTATGGGAAGATCCAAGAATCTGGGCTCATTGAAATCAATCCTTTGCTATGCACCTTAATTATCAAGGGCCAGTATCCTGCTTTTCTCCATTCTGAATCCCCTCAGGGTGTACCATTGTGTGGCTTGATGACTGCAGCATCCTTTGTTTACTGAGATGACAAGTGACATTTTTCATCCACAGCTGTTTCTCTCTGGGAAGGCTGGTTTGCCTTTCCCCCTCCTACGGGGGGAGGAGGCAGTGGGGCAGTGGGGGGAGGGTGTGGGGGGTCAGAGAACTCAGCCTCCACCTCCAACTTGAATTTTCGGTTGGTCCTACATGCAACCCTCCACCAGGGTTACCCTGGATAAGACTGCACCTCTGTCTTTAGACTTAGTTCTATTTTTGAAAGTTTCCCTTCTGCCATCAGTCCTGAGTCTTCCCCAGAAACCAAGTTAGTGAGGGGATGGTGACAGTTACCATCTAACCCAGCTGTTGATGGGGTCAGTTTTCTCCTGAAGCTTTTGGACCTGTGTTCAAAGGGGGCTGGAAGACAGATGGCTCCAGAAAAGAGAAGTTCAGGACTAACAGAAGGGCTTTATTATTTTTTATTTTTTAATTGGAGGATTGTTGCTTTACAATGTTGTGTTAGTCTCTGCTGTACAATAGCATGAATCAGCTATATGTATATGTATATCTATATATTCTTCCTCTTGAGTCTCCCACTCCACCTCCATCCCATTCCTCTAGAGCACTGAGCTGAGCTCTCTGTTATACAGCAGCTTCCCACTAGCTATCTATTTTACAAATGGTAGAGTTTATATGTTGGCACCCCACTCCACTACTCTTGCCTGGGAAATCCCATGGACGGAGGAGCCTGGTAGGCTACAGTCCATGGGGTCGCCAAGAGTCGGACACGACTGAGCGACTTCACTTTCACTTTTCACTTTCATACATTGGAGAAAGAAATGGCAACCCACTCCAGTGTTCTTGCCTGGAGAATCCCAGAGACAGGGGAGCCTGGTGGGCTGCCGTCTATGGGGTCGCACAGAGTCGGACATGACTGACTCGACTTAGCAGCAGCAGAGTTTATATGTTAATGCTACTCTCTCAAATCACCCCACCCTCCTCTTCCCACCCTGTGTCCCAGAAGAACTTTAAGTTGAATGAAGATCTTGGTGCAATTTCGTGAGCATTTTGACATCTTTGCATCTGAAATGGTAGTTGTAGGAAACCATACATTTATTTTAGGCTTGTTTTATTCTCTTATTTAAAATGTTGGGTTTTTTTTTTTTTTAATTTAAAATTTAAAAAAAGAATTGGGGCCACATCCAGTGGCTTATAGTATCTTCTCTGACAAGGGATTGAACCCGGGCCACCACAGTGAAAGTAGACCATGATGACTAAAAAAGATGTACAACTTGAGTGTTGCAAGTTAAGTTTTTTGGGGGGCGAATGAGGACTGCAGCCCAGGAGGCAGCATCTCAGATAGCTCTGAGAGACTGCTCCAAATAAAACTTAACTCACAACTCTCAAGTTGTACATCTTTTTTAGTTGACAGTTATGGCAACCGATGAAGCGACCCAGAGTGGACTTCCTTCCTTAGCCTGGACTTCACGAGGAACCGGACCTTTGGTAACAGCAGTGGCCTCTTGCACCCATCCACCTCCTCGGGGAGTGTAGATGAATTTGGGTAAGTCTCTCCTGGTTCTCGAATCTCCCATATTGGTTGAGATTCTGAGTTTTATCTGGTGGTGGAGCAGATTACCTGCCGCCTTCCAGTAGGAAAGATACTGTGGGGGCGGTGTGTGTGTGAAACATCCGGGGGATACTCACTCATGATCTAGACACTGAGTGGGGCTCGGTTGAAAGTACTGAGATATTCCCACCCAGTCAAAAGATACTGGGTGTCAGGAGTTGGGGGAGGGTGGCTGACTGAAAGATGCCAGGGCAATTGTCACCCAGTAGAAAGGTACTGGGCGGGAAAGGGTTCAATTGGGAAAAAAATTGAGGAATACTTGGGACCTGACTGAAAGATTCCGAGGTTGCTCCACTGTAGGGGATTGAATGGTCTTGGCTGAGTGGTTAAGTAAGAGGCTGATCTGACACTTTCCCTCAATTTGACTGCCATCACAGAATTTGTCAGGATAAAAGTGAGGAGAATGCAAAGAAAAGGGACACAACTCCTCCTTGCCTGTTTCAGTTTTCTCAGGTGACTGAGAAATTTGCAGGAGTGGTGGAGGCCTTGTCTTCATACTGTGCAGTGGTCCCATAGGGAAACACACTCATTAATTAAAATACTTGCTCGTCCAGCGGTCGCACAGAAGAACTGGCCACTCAGCAATGTGAGGAGCCTTGGTGGTCTTAGATTGCCAGAGGCAGAATCTGAGACGCATAAGACGAGCTGAAATGATTCTGGGGTGACTCCTGGAGGAGTTAAGCTCACAAACAGCACTTGGGCCCATTACACAAGTTCACTAGTGATTTTTACCCCTGACAAATTCAGCTTAAAATGGGAAACAAAATCTCTCAAAAACAGAAACAAAGGGGTGTCAGAAAGACAGCCTCTGACTAACACTCCAGCCAGAGTCATGTACAATACATATGGAGCTCATACTTGCAAGTACCTGGTTAATTGGAGAAATTATACTAAAAGAGATTTCGATCTAAAATGGCCAAATTGGGGTTCTTTTGGTATTTCAAAATTGATGTTTTTGTGTGCACAGTTAGAAAAGGCCGGCTGTGCTTACTTTGGTATCTAGAAGCTTCTAAAAGAGGAATTAATAGAGAAACTTCTTTGCAGGAAACCAACAAGAAATTGTGTGAAACTGTATCAGAACTAAAAAAGGCTGCTAGCCCTGACTCTGCCAGGTCACAGGTCTAGTGGAAAGGGGAAGTCACATTTGGCATTTATGCCATTTGGCTTTTGATTTCTGGGCATCATTTTACCATCTTTTGGGGGCACTCTTGCCACTTGGATTTTGATTCTGGGCATCACTTTGCCTTTTTTTTCATTTGGAGTGTGACTCCTGGCTGGTGAAGTTCTGATTTGGTTTGGTTTGGTTGGTCTGTTTTGAGCACACAGACATCTGGTACAAACTGCTGGAGTTAGTATGGGAATTGCTTACTCTAAGGTTCCACACTCCATCTGGGAACTCCTGGGAGAAAAAAGGTTTTTTTTGACTTGTCAATCAATAGCTATGATCCAATGACAAGAAAAATGGCCTAAAAATATTAGATCTTTATTGACATTGGATAGGAAAATGGCCCAAAGTTTCCCCTATGTCCAGGACTTCCTCCTGTATCTCTTTAAGAATTCTTGCCTTGAGGAAATAACTTCTCCTAATCCTTTATACCAGAAGCATCACTATGAACAAAGCTAGGGAGGTGATGGAATTCCAGTTGAGCTATTTCAAATCCTGGAAGATGATGCTGTGAAAGTGCTACACTCAATATGCCAGCAAATTTGGAAAACTCAGCAATGGCCACAGCACTGGAAAAGGTCAGTTTTCATTCCCATCCCAAAGAAAGGCAATGCCAAAAAATGCTCAAACTACCGCACAATTGCACTCATCTCACATGCTAGCAAAGTAATGCTCAAAATTCTCCAAGCCAGGCTTCAGCAGTACATGAACCAGATGTTCAAGCTGGATTTAGAAAAGGCAGAGGAGACAGAGATCGAATTGCCAACATCTGTTGGATCATAGAAAAAGCAAGAGAGTTCCAGAAAAACATCTATTTCTGCTTTACTGACTATGAAAAAGCCTTTGACTGTGTGGACTACAACAAACTCTGGAAAATTCTTAAAGAGTTGGGAATACCAGACCACCTGACCTGCATCTTGAGAAATCTGTATGCAGGTCAGGAAGCAACAGTTAGAACTGGACATGGAACAACAGACTGGTTCCAAATCAGGAAAGGAGTACATCAAAGCTGTGTATTGTCACCCTGCTTATTTAACTTAAATGCAGAGTACATCATGCGGAATGCCAGGCTGGATGAAGCACAAGCTGGAATCAAGATTGCTGGGGAAAATATCAATAACCACAGATTTGCAGATGACACCACCCTTATGGCAGAAAGCGAAGAGGAAACTAAAGAGCCTCTTGATGAACGTGAAAGAGGAGAATGAGAAAGTTTGGTTAAAACTCAACATTCAGAAAACTAAGATTATGGCATCTGGTCCCATCACTTCATGGCAAATAGATGGGAAAACAATGGAAACAGTGACAGACTTCATTTTTCTGGGCTCCAAAATCACTGCAGATGGTAACTGAAGCCATGAAATTAAAGGACACTTGCTCCTTGGAAGAAAAGTTATGACCAACCTAGACAGCATTATTAAAAAGCAGAGACATTACTTTGGCAACAATGGTCCATATAGTCAAAGCTATGGTTTTTCCAGTAGTCATGTATGAAAGCTGAGTGCCGAAGAATTGATGCTTTTGAACTGTGGTGTTGGAGAAGACTCTTGAGGGTCCCTTGGACAGCAAAGAGATCCAACCAGTCCACCCCAGAGGAAATCAATCCTGAATATTCATTGGAAGGACTGATGCTGAAGCTGAAACTCCAATACTTAGGCTACCTGATGGGAAGAACTGACTCATTTGAGAAGACCCTGATGCTGGGAAAGATTGAAGGTGGGAGGAGAAGGGGAAGACAGAGGATGAGATGGTTGGATGGCATCACCAACTCAAAGGTCATGAGTTTGAGTAAGCTCTGGGAGTTGGTGATGGACAGGGAGGCCTGGCATGCCGCAGTCCAAGGGGTCGCAAAGAGTCGGACATGACTGAGCGACTGAAGTAACTGATACCTTTATACCAGAGTTCTCTGGATCACTTATCTAGACCATCTCTAATTCCTGAAACCAAAAGAAAAAAAAAGGGAAACAAAGCCTTTTAGAATCTTATTTCAACCATTGTTTACAACTATGGAGTTTTGTATTGTGAAATCTGATTCATAGTAAGTTTGGAAAACAAAGCTATAGGGTCTCTTGTGTCTATTTGGATATATGTATGTCTCTGTGTGTCTTTGTTTTTTGGATAATATTGCTGATTGCTGAGATCAGTTTGTAAATGAGTTCTAATCTAATTGGCATCAAAAAAGAAAAAAGTAAGCGCTTACAAATCAAATAATTCTAAATACAAGAGAAATTAACCTAAATGAATTTCAGGTTCATGTGAACTGGGAAATGTTTAGTATTAAATACCCGATATTAATGTTTGTTTGTTGATATAACTAATACAGACATTCTAAATAATTAACATTAGGCAGAATATTTTCATTGTTTAGGAATGTCTGTCTAAAATAATCTCTCCAGATTGGGGTAACCTGAATTTCTAAGGGTTGTGCTAAACTAAATATTGAAAGTTTATTGAATCAGATTAGATCAGATCAGATCAGTCGTTCAGTCGTGTCTGACTCTTTGCGACCCCATGAATCGCAGCAAGCCAGGCCTCCGTGTCCATCACCAACTCCTGGAGTTCACCCAGACTCACGTCCATCGAGTCAGTGATGCCATCCAGCCATCTCATCCTCTGTTGTCCCCTTCTCCTCCTGCCCCCAATCCCTCCCAGCATCAGAGTCTTTTCCAATGAGTCAGCTCTTCACATGAGGTGGTCAAAGTACTGGAGTTTCAGCTTTAGCATCATTCCTTCCAAAGAAATCCCAGGGCTGATCTGCTTCAGAATGGACTGGTTGGATCTCCTTGCAGTCCAAGGGACTCTCAAGAGTCTTCTCCAACACCACAGTTCAAAAGCATCAATTCTTCGGCGCTCAGCCTTCTTCACAGTCCAACTCTCGCATCCATACATGACCATAGGAAAAACCATAGCCTTGACTAGACGGACCTTTGTTGGCAAAGTAATGTCTCTGTTTTTGAATATGCTATCTAGGTTGGTCATAAGTTTCCTTCCAAGGAGTAAATGTCTTTTAATTTCATGGCTGCAGTCCCCATCTGCAGTGATTTTGGAGCCCAGAAAAATAAAGTCTGACACTGTTTCCCCTGTTTCCCTATCTATTTCCCATGAAGTGGTGGGACCGGATGCCATGATCTTCGTTTTCTGAATGTTGAGCTTTAAGCCAACTTTTTCACTCTCCTCTTTCACTTTCATCAAGAGGCTTTTGAGTTCCTCTTCACTTTCTGCCATAAGGGTGGTGTCATCTGCATATCTGAGGTTATTGATATTTCTCCCAGCAATCTTGATTCCAGCTTGTGCTTCTTCCAGTCCAGCATTTCTCATGATGTACTCTGCATGTAAGTTAAATAAACAGGGTGACAATATACAGCCTTGACGAACTCCTTTTCTTATTTGGAACCAGTCTGTTGTTCCATGTCCAGTTCTAACTGTTGCTTCCTGACCTGCATACAGGTTTCTCAAGAGGCAGGTCAGGTGGTCTGGTATTCGCATCTCTTTCAGAATTTTCCACAGTTTATTGTGATCCACACATTCAAAGACTTTGGCATAGTTAATAAAGCAGAAATAGATGTTTTTCTGGAACTCCCTTGCTTTTTCCATGATCCAGGGGATATTGGCAATTTGATCTCTGGTTCCTCTGCCTTTTCTAAAACCAGCTTGAACATCAGGAAGTTCACGGTTCACGTATTGCTGAAGCCTGGCTTGGAGAATTTTGAGCATTACTTTACTAGCGTGTGAGATGAGTGCAATTGTGCAGTAGTTTGAGCATTCTTTGGCATTGCCTTTCTTTGGGATGGGAATGAAAACTGACCTTTTCCAGTCCTGTGGCCACTGCTGAGTTTTCCAAATTTGCTGGCACATTGAGTGCAGCACTTTCACAGCATCATCTTTCAGGATTTGGAATAGCTCAACTGGAATTCCATCACCTCTACTAGCTTTGTTTGTAGTGATGCTTTATAGCTAGGTCATTTCCAAATAAAATAAGATTTTGAAACATTTACTACTGAACACTAATTTCCTCTTACAGAGAAACTAAAGAGATTTGGGACTAAAAATGAATGATGTTTGGTGCCATCCTAAAATGTTCTCTCTAGGAAAGCGAAGGTTTTAGAAATTATCACTGGTATTTATGCTCGCAATCTATAAAATACTAATATAAAAATCAGTTCTTAGTTTCTTAAGGAGAGTAGGAAGTGTGTTTTTGGTAAAGAAGTTATGAGGAATGAAATTGCAGTTTGTGAAGGAAAAAGGAAGTAAGCCTGACTTACAGGTGGCTTTTTAGGATGGAAGAACAAAGCACTCAGTACAGAAAGTGATAAGAAGGCTTGTGAAAAGTCAACCATGAGAAAAGAATTTTTTACATGGTTTAAAATAATTTTAAGTTTAACTTTTAAATAAAGTGAAAGTGAGTGAAGTCACTCAGTCATGTCTGACTCTTTGTGACCCCATGGATTGTAACCTACCAGGCTCCTCTGTCCATGGGATTTTCCAGGCAAGAATACTGGAGTGGGTTGCTGTTAAAGTAGGCTGGTGCAAAAACTTGAATTTAGCTTTTCTGTCTGTTAAGATGACACCTTTTCTTCAGATGTTGAACTGCCTTTGATAATAGATTTAAGTTTCTTTATCTCCTCAATGATCTGTTCTGAAATCCTTTATTGTTACTTTGGCTAAGTGAATAGCCAATGACCTATAATGGTATCTGACTGAGTGTTCTAAACCTTTTTGATATTTGTTGACAAAACTTCCTAAATCATTCTAATGAAGAAGATTTGTAGCTAAATTTGGGACACTTCAGAGGGCCCCTGAAACGTCACAAAGAGATGTTTACACTCTTTAGATGTTACACTTGTTAGGTTCATTTATTACACAGAATTACTTGGGAAGTATTGTCAGGTGAGTAATAAGTCTCAGGTTATATTGTATGGTTAATGTTACTAATATAGATATCCTAGAAACTAAAATTGACTCTTGGATTAACTCTCACTTCTAAATGCCCCTATGCGGACCTGGTCTATAGAGAGGCCTGCTGATCTCAAACTCACCTTAAGATGAGGCTCAAAAAGAAGAAACTGCACTACAGTAAGAGAAGAAGATGACAGCAGAAGTAGACAGCTTGCCCAAGATGCTGATCTGGTTTGTATGATCATTTGTAATGTTTTCTTGATTCCTTGGACCTATACCTATCAATCAAATGTTTTCTATCATGGACACAATTCTATGCTAGTTTAAAACTCAATCCAATTGTTGGGTTGTGGCCAATAACCTGTGTCTAGTACTTCTGTTTTACCTTGGTGGATTTTTGTCCTCCAGGGCTCTGATTGGATATCCCATAGGAAATTTATTTTAGATGAGAGTTCAGTCATGTTCTGTCTATTCATGACGTTACTAGATGGGATCCTCTCATCTGGCCAACTAATAATACCTGCTCTGATGTTCGGAGAAGGCAATGGCACCCCATTCCAATACTCTTGCCTGGAAAATCCCATGGATGGAGGAGTTTGGTAGGCTGCAGTCCATGGGGTCTCGAAGAGTCGGACACGACTGAGCGACTTCACTTTCACTTTTCACTTTCATGCATTGGAGAAAGAAATGGCAACTCACTCCAGTGTTCTTGCCTGAAGAATCCCAGGGATGGCAGAGCCTGGTGGGCTGCCATCTATGGGGCCGCACAGAGTCATACATGACTGAAGCGACTTAGCAGCAGCAGCAGCAGCTCTGATGTTGGCAATAGATTTTTCTCTTAGGGTCATTCAAACTCAATCAGAGTGGCAAGCTAAGTCTCAATAAAAAAAAACAACTAACCTCTCATCTATTAAAAGGAAAATTCCAACAATTATGGGATGGATCTATATGGTTAACACCAGGCTACGATTATTTAGGTTTAAAAGCTTCTCTATTTTGGGAACAATTAAATCATACTAAAAATCATCAACCTGGTAATATCATGAGACAAGGCCAGGTGCTTTATGAACTATGCCTATTATTACCCTTAGAGAGAATGATTGTTATGGAACTCAGTGGATTTGTGACACTAATTTATGGCCTTGACATCTACAGGGATGGATATGAAGGTGTAGCCTGGGATTCTCATGAATTTAAGGTCATACATGTTAGAAAATTAGAGGTAACCCCAACCAACCTACCATTGGTATGATCCCAATTGGTCAAAGATCTGTATTCTACTGGTATGACCACTTATCAGCTTTTTTGGTGTGTGCCTTCATTAGAGTTGGAGGATGTAATTGGGTGTATAAGAAGCCTTAACAATTTTCATAAACTTTAAATGATAGAAGGAAAGTTATGACCAACCTAGATAGCATATTCAAAAGCAGAGATATTACTTTGCCAACAAAGGTTCGTCCAGTCAAGGCTATGGTTTTTCCTGTGGTCATGTATGGATGTGAGAGTTGGACTGTGAAAAAGGCTGAGTGCCGAAGAATTGATGCTTTTGAAGTGTGGTGTTGGAGAAGACTCTTGAGAGTCCCTTGGACTGCAAGGAGATCCAACCAGTCCATTCTGAAGCAGATCAGCCCTGGGATTTCTTTAGAAGGAATGATGCTAAAGCTGAAACTCCAGTACTTTGGCCACCTGATGCGAAGAGTTGACTCATTGGAAAAGACTCTGATGCTGGGAGGGATTGGGGGCAGGAGGAGAAGGGGACGACAGAGGATGAGATGGCTGGATGGCATCACTGACTCGATGGACGTGAGTCTGGGTGAACTCCAGGAGTTGGTGATGGACAGGGAGGCCTGGCATGCTGCGATTCATGGGGTCGCAAAGAGTCGGACACGACTGAGTGACTGAACTGAACTGAACTGAACCAGATTATTAGCCTATTGAATTCTATGATGAGAATTTTCCTTTTCTCTATGATGAGAAAGGCAGTGCTACACAACTGCAAGGCCCTTGACACCTTACAGCATCTCAGAGAGATATCTGGGCTATAATTCAAAGTAAATGCTGTATTTCCAAACCCGATAAATCCTTTAATGTAACACACTTGATGAATCATATGAAAAATCAGATTGCTGCTTTAAGTGACCCATTCCCTAATCTTGATGATCTTTTAAACTGGTTTGGTGTGGAAGGCTCATGGCAGAAATATTTACTTTTAATTCCACTAATGTTATTAACTATACTATTTGTATTTTGCTTGTTTCACAAGATTATTTTTTCTTGTATTACCAAGTGTATGACTGAGCCTCCAGTGTAAATAATGATGACTAGACTTGAAGCAGTTGATCAAATATATAGCTCAATATATGATCAATGATTGTAATAGTGTATCTCTAGATATGGGAAGCGGAGAAGGCAATGGCATCCCACTCCAGTACTCTTGCCTGGAAAATCCCATGGGCGGAAGGGCCTGGTAGGCTGCAGTCCATGGATGGGATCGCTAAGAGTCGGACACGACGGAGCAACTTCACTTTCACTTTTCACTTTCATGCTTTGGAGAAGGAAATGGCAACCCACTCCAATGTTCTTGCCTGGAGAATCCCTGGGACGGGGGAGCCTGGTGGGCTGCTGTCTATGGGGTCACACAGAGTCGGACACGACTGAAGCGACTTAGCAGCAGCAGCAGCAGATATGGGAAGATGCAATGAAAGGAAACACTTTACTGGGCCATAACTAGAAGACAGGTGTCCAGAGATCTTTGACTATTAAGACCTAGTCCAGTAATAGCACACTGAGTGGCCTATCAACAAAAACTCTCTTCAGAACTGGGACAAAACCTTGTATATTGACCTTCCCCCACTGCTGCTTTGGCGCGGTCTCTCAGAGCTCTCTGAGATGCTGCCTCCCGGGCTGCAGTTCTCATTTTGCCCCCAATAAAACTTAACTCAAAACTCTCAAGTTATGCATCTTTTTTAGTTGACAGCCACAAGGGAAGTCCTAAAATTTTTAAAAAACTACATATTTATGGTAAAAAAAAAATTCAGTGTAGAAGAATATAAGTGAAAAATATAAATTCTCTTTCTTCCTCTCCATTAAAAAAAAAAAAAAGCTGGTTCCAGTGCTCATCCTGTTACATTTTGTTTTAAATTCAAATTCAATTGGGTGCAGCAAGTTGGGGTGATTCACTCTTGGGTTTCTTTGTGGCAGCTGTTTGCCATGAATGAATATCTCGCTTGTCCCAGGGGTCTTCCATGCGGCCTCTCCGGGCAGCACCTGGGAGAACAGTCAGATCTTTTCATTCTTGGGCAGGAGGTGGCGTGCCCTGAGGACAGGCAGCTGCCTCCCTGTGGGAGGGGAAGGAGCAGGTGGGGCTAGAGGCCACATGCCACCAAATCCCTTGCAAATTTTCCTCCTTCCTCAGCCCGAGGCTGCCAACCGGGCTGAATACCACAGGGAGATTTTTTCCACTGTGAACAACTGTCCCGGGACAGCAAGCTGGGATTACATTTCAGGAATCTTGCGTTGCCCTTGAGAAGCCGTGTGGACGGCTGTCAAGTATGTATAGGGGATAAGAAGGCTCCAAAGAGAGATGATGAGTCAGGAGGCACTGGGGTGAAAGGGGCGCCTTCTGTGGGGGTGGGGGTGGGGACAGCCTGATCCTTCCAGGCTTCCCTTCAGCCTTTCATGGAAGAGAATGTTCAAACTAACTCACATTTTAAAGATTTACTTTTTGTTTTATTTAATCTTCCTTTTCCTTTCCTTTGAAATTTTTTTTCATTTTAATTCAGTTTCCAATCCAATTTGAAATATAGTATTGTGAAGTTGATTTATCTTCAATGATCTATTAAAATTCATGGAACATATAACAATATTGTTGTACTTATTTTCTTTCCTAATGTTATTTGACTCTGAAACAACATTAGTTATTAATACTTTTATTCCCAGCATGAGCTGTCTCAATTTTTTTTTAAATCACACGTGGTATATATGAATTCTAATTCTAAGTCGCTTCAGTCATGTCCGACTCTGCATGACCCCATAGACGGCAGCCCACCAGGCTCCCTCGTCCCTGGGATTCTCTAGGCAAGAACACTGGAGTGGGTTGCCATTTCCTTCTCCAATGAATACCTCTTAGTAAAATATTCAGATAACCCCCATCTTCTCATTTGAGGGCATTTTACAGTTTACAAAGTGTGTTCACAATTATTCTCTCATCTGATTTTTACTAGAAGGTGTTCTCAGCTGATGGTCTATATCTGCATATTTTTGAAAGACTCTGGGAGAACAGCCCTGGGAGGCAGAATTCTAGAGTAAGCGTGGACAAGAGAGATGGAGGAAGAGGGAGAAGGTGGCTGCCTGGAGATGGGAAGTCAGAGAACAAATCCGGTCTAGTTCCCAATCTAGTTCAGTGAATTTAGGAGGCTCTGCATGGTCCCCAAGCCTAGTCCCACCCCTTTGTTAGGTCACCCACCCCCATCAAATCAGGTGACTTCTAGATCCCATGCCTGTGGAAGGAGGATACCCTGATTTGGTGACCAAGGGTACGACAGGGGTTCAAGGAGGCAGCCACCTAGAGTTAAATAATAAAACACAAACAACAGACCCTGGGGAATGATGTGAATACCCCAAGCCCGCAGCCTGCCCTCCCATCTTGCTTCACACCCTCTCTTCTTCTCTCCCTTCTTCCCTTCCTCCCCGCCTCCTGTCTCCCCTCTATGCAGCCCATCCTCTTTACAGCCAAACCACCAGCTGAGATGGCCCTTCTCCATTTCCCCCCATCCCCTTGAGTGCTATTTTATGTGCCTTTGAGTTATTTAAGTCAGTCCTTGGAACTCATTTTATCCATACTTCATCTGCATAATAAACATGTTGACATGCCCCTGAACATGTGGGGTCTCCCTGGCTCAGAATGCCACCAGAAGAGTCCTATTTGCAGGAAACAATGATGCCATTTCGCTCTTCCCAGAATGTCTCTAAGCCCTACATGCCAGAACTTTTAAGATTAAATCTCTCTGCTCCTCAGTTCAGTTCAGTTCAGTTGCTCAGTCGTGTCCGACTCTTTGCGACCCCATGAGCAGCATCCCAGGCCTCCCTGTCCATCACCAACTCCCTGAGTCCACCCAAACCCATGTCCATTGAGTCAATGATGCCATCCAACCATCTCATCCTCTGTCGTCCCCTTCTCCTGCCCTCAGTCTTTCCCAGTATCAGGATCTTTTCAAATGAGTCAGCTCTTTGCATCAGGTGGGCAAAGTATTGGAGTTTCAGCTTCAACATCAGTCCTTCCAATGAACACTCAGGACTGATCTCCTTTAGGATGGACTGGTTGGATCTCCTGGCAGTCCAAGGGACTCTCAAGAGTCTTCTCCAACACCACAGTTCAAAAGCATCAATTCTTCTGTGCTCAGCTTTCTTCACAGTCCAACTCTCACATCCATACATGACTACTGGAAAAACCATAGCCTTGACTAGACGGACATTTGTTGGCAAAGTAATGTCTCTGCTTTTGAATATGCTATCTAGGTTGGTCATAACTTTCCTTCCAAGGAGTAAGGGTCTTTTAATTCATTGGCTGCAATCACCATCTGCAGTGATTTTGGAGCCCCCCCACCCCCCAAAATAAAGTCTGACACTGTTTCCACTGTTTCCCCATCTATTTCCCATGATTTGGGAGCTCCCAAAATAAAGTCTGTCACTGTTTCCACTGTTTCCCCATCTATTTGCCATGAAGTGATGGGACCAGATGCCATGATCTTCGTTTTCTGAATGTTGAGCTTTAAGCCAACTTTTTCACTCTCCTCTTTCACTTTCATCAAGAGGCTCTTTAGTTCTTCTTCGATTTCTGCCATAAGGTTAGTGTCATCCACATATCTGAGGTTATTGATATTTCTCCCCGGCAACCTAGATTCCAGCTTGTGCTTCTTCCAGTCCAGCATTTCTTATGATGTACTCTGCATATATGTTAAATAAGCAGGGTGACAATATACAGCCTTGATGTACTCCTTTCCTGATTTGGAACCAGTCTGTTGTTCCATGTCCAGTTCTAAATGTTGCTTCCTGACCTGCATACAGATTTCTCAAGATGCAGGTCAGGTGGTCTGGTATTCCCATCTCTTTAAGAATTTTCCAGAGTTTGTTGTAGTCCACACAGTAAAAGCCTTTGGCATAGTCAATAGAGCAGAAGTAGATGTTTTTCTGGAACTCTCTTGCTTTTTTGATGATCTAGCTGACGTTGGCAATTCGATCTCTGGCTCCTCTGCCTTTTTGAAATCCAGCTTGAAAATCTGGAAGTTCACGGTTCACATACTGTTGAAGCCTGGCTTGGAGAATTTTGAGCATTACTTTGCTAGTGTGTGAGATGAGTACAGTTGTGTGGTAGTTTGAGCATTCTTTGGCATTGTCTTTGTTTGGGATGGGAATGAAAACTGACCTTTTCCAGTCCTGTGGGGCCACTGCTGAGTTTTCCAAATTTGAAGGCATATTGAATGCAGCACTTTCACAGCATCATCTTTCAGGATTTGAAATAGCTCAACTGGAATTCCATCACCTGCACTAGCTTTGTTTGTTTGTAATGATGCTTTCTAAGGCCCACTTGACTTCACATTCCAGTATGTCTGGCTCTAGGTGAGTGATCACACCATTGTGATTATCTGGGTCATGAAGATTTTTTTGTATAGTTCTTCTGTGTATTCTTGCCACCTCTTCTTAATATCTTCTGCTTCTGTTAGGTCCATACCATTTCTGTGCTTTATTGTGCTCATCTTTGCATGAAAGTTCCATTAGTGTCCCTAGTTTTCTTGAAGAAATCTCTAGTCTTTCCCATTCTATTGTTTTCCTCCATTTCTTTGCACTGATCACTGAGGAAGGCTTTCTTATCTTTCCTTGCTATTCTTTGGAACTCTGCATTTAAATGGGTATATCTTTCCTTTTCTCCTTTGCCTTTCACTTCTCTTCTTTTCACAGCTATTTGTAAGGCCTCCTAAGACAGCCATTTTGCCTTTTTGCATTTCCTTTTCCATGGGGATGGTCTTGATCACTGCCTCCTGTCCAGTGTCATGAACCTCCGTCCATAGTTCATCAGACACTCTGTCTATCAGATCTAATCCCTTGAATTTCTCACTTCCACTGTATAATCATAAGGGATTTAATTTAGGTCATACCTGAATGGTCTAGTGGTTTTCCCTACTTTCTTCAATTTAAGTCTGAATTTGGCAATAAGGAGTTCACGATCTGAGCCATAGTCAGCTCTCGGTCTTGTTTTTGCTGACTGTATAGAGCTTCTCCATCTTTGGCTGCAAAGAATATAATCAGTCTGATTTTGGTATTGACCATCTGGTGATGTTCATGTGTTGGAAGAGGGTGTTTGCTATGACCAGTGCGTTCTCTTGGCAAAACTCTGTTAGCCTCTGCCCTGCTTCATTCTGTACTCCAAGGCCAAATTTGCCTGTTACTCCAGGTGTTTCTTGGCTTCCTATTTTTGCATTCCAGTCCCCTATAATGAAAAGGACATCTTTTCTGTGTGTTAGTTCTAGAAGGTCTTGTAGATCTTCATAGAACCGTTTAACTTCAGCTTCTTCAGCATCATTGTTTGGGGCATAGACTTGGATTACTGTGATATTGAAAGGTTTGCCTTGGAAATGAAAAATGATCATTCTGTCATTTTTGAGATTGCATCCAAGTACTACATTTCTGACTCTTGTTGACCATGATGGCTACTCCATTTCTTCTGAGGGATTCCTGCCCATAGTAGTAGATATAATGGTCATCTGAGTTAAATTCACCCATTCCAGTCCGTTTTAGTTCGCTGATTCCTAAAATGTCGATGTTTACTCTTGCCATCTCCTGTTTGACCACTTCCAATTTGCCTTGATTCATAGACCTAACATTCCAGTTTCCTATGCAATATTGCTCTTTACAGCATTGGACTTTACTTCTATCACCAGTCACATCCACAACTGGGTGTTGTTTTTGGTTTGGCTCCATCTCTTCATTCTTTCTGGAGTTAGTTCTCCACTGATCTCCAGTAGCATATCGGGCACCTACTGACCCGGGGAGTTCCTCTTTCAGTGCCCTTTTTTTTTGCCTTTGCATATGTTCATGGTGTTCTCAAGAATATTGAAGTGGTTTGCCATTCCCTTCTCCAGTGGATCATGTTTTGTCAGAACTCTCCTCCATGACCCGTCCGTCTTGAGTGGCCCTACGTGGCATGGCTCATAGTTTCACTGAGTTAGACAAAGGTGTGATCCATGTGATCAGATTGGTGATCGTGGTTTTCAGTCTGAGCTTCTCTTCAGATTTGATTAATTTGTGTGAGCAGCTCATGAAACTCAGGAAAACATTTTACTTACTAGAAAACTGATGTATTGTAAAAGGATAAAACTCAGGAGCAGCCAGATGGAAGAGATGCATAAATGAAAACATGTGGGAAGAGGCATGCGGCTTCCACGCCTTCTTTGGGCATACTACTCTCTGACATCTTTGCGTTTCTACCAACCTGGAAGCCCTCTGAACGCAGGTCTTTTTTTTTTTTTTTTGTAGAGAGTTGATTACCTTATATGGCATGATTGATTAAATCATTGGCCATTGGTGATTGAACTGTCTCCAGTCACTTTCCTCTCTCTAAAGGTTGGGAGTCTGTGGCTGAAAATTCAACCTCCAGTCATAGGGTTGGTCCCCTGGCAACCCACTCCCACTCTTAGATACTTATCAAAAGTCATCTTATTAGCATAAACTCAGGTGTAGTTCAAAGAGTTTTGTGATGGATATCATAAGTCATCTTTACTCCTATCACTTAGGAAATTGAAGGGATTTTTGGGAGCTCTGTGCCAATATATACTTATTACAAATCACATAATTATAGCAGAATTTTCCAAAGAATGTTCAGAATTGGAACCCTAGTTCCAATGAAAATGATGAATCTGTGAAATATGTATTTGGGAAATACTTAAAGAAACTTAAGTGGGATTCATTTCTGCAGGACCTCAGAGGCTTTATCTATTTTAATTAATTTTTATTGGAATATACTTGCTTTCAACGTTGCGTTAGTTTCTAGTGTACAGCAAGGTAAATCAGCAATAGATATACATATATCCTCTTTTTTTGGATTTCTTTCCCATTTAAGTACCACTGAGCACTGAATAGGGTTCCCTGAGCTATACAGCAGGTTCTCTGTCACAGGATTTAATAAGCCAATATCTGTTGTGAATCTTTAAGGAAGGGTGTGTCAGAGGCATCAGTGAAGCCCTAACACAAGGAAGGGTGTGTGTGTGTATGTGCTCAGTTGTGTCTGACTCTTTGTGACCCCATGGACTGTAGCCCACCAGGCTCCTCTGTCTATGGAATTTTCACAGCAAGAATACTGGAGTGAGTTGCCATTTCTTTCTCCAGGGCATCTTCCTGACCCACGGATTGAAAGCTCATCTCTGGTGTCTCCTGCATTGGCAGGCATATTTTATTTACCACTGAGCCACCTAGGAAGTCCAAGGAAGAGGATAGCTCATAACATTTTACACGCTATTTGATCACAGAGCTTGTTTTCTCGTGAACTGTCTTTCTAAGTTATTGAGTTACACAGAATGTCTTTTTTAGGCTCCCTCAAATGAAGGAAGTTGCTCTAATGCCACTCTGTGAAGTTGATTGATGGGAAGATACTCTGGGCTAGACTGGGTTCTGAGGTGCCTGAAAGTTTACGTTTTGGATGGCTGTCTTTTCCAAATTAGTATTTATTTGCTCACAATGGTCTGCTTCTGTGTTCACCTTCAAGGGCTCAATACTGCCCCCTAGTGGGTCCAGTCGGATCCTAAATTTTCTGTGCCATTGTCCTAAACTTGGGAAGTGACCTTGGCAGTTTCTAAAAAATAAAAAAAAAGAAAAAGAAAAAAAACCACCTTTTCAAGTTACAAAAAAAGATACTACTGTTATGATACCTGATATCACTTAAAAAAACTTTACGACACAATAATAATATGTGTTTGTTTTAGAATGAGAAAATTTAAGGTAAGTAAAATGAAGAAAATAAAAATAATCTACAATCTTACCTCAGGGTTAACACTTATCATTCTAACATGTATGTCTATGCAGTCTTTTTTTAAACCTACATTTATCTAAAAATTCATACTTCCCCTGATCCTAAACTAAAAATATGTTTTTTCCGGACTTTTTCTTGTATGCCCATTTTACTTGAACGTCAGTTAAGAACCTGCTCCTTGAGTACTTTTGGTCCTTTGAAGGAGGCAGGAGAAGAGAAAGGGTGAAAAATTTAAACATTTAAAGGGGTGATTCAGGGGCTAAGTGACCCACTATGTCTTACGGGTGATTGCACCAGTGTCTTCCAAGAGGGGCATATACACTTTAATGGCACCAAATGGCAACCCTTCCTGGCTGCTGCTATAATACAATTATATAACAATACAGTATTATATAAACATATAAACAACATCTAAGGCTGTGGCTTAACGCAAACGTAGTGGCTTAAACAACATGGATTTGTGATCTTACAGTCTGGGGTCAGAAGTCAAAGTCAGTTTTGTAGGGCTAAATCAAAGTTTTTGTAGGGCTAAATCAGTTTCGTAGGGCTGTTCCTTCTGGGGGTTCGTCTGTTTCCTTGCCTTTCTGTCAGCTTCTCAAGACCCTTGCATTCCTCAGCTCATGGTCCTTTTTCTCCCAACACATCAAACTCTGACTCCTGTTATCACATCCCCTACTACTAACTCTGATCCTCCTGCTCCTCTCTTATGAGGACCTTTGTGTTGATACTGGGCCAACCAGGAGACTCTCCCCATCAGGACCGATAACTTCATCACACTGGCACAGTCCTTATCACCATGAAAGGTCACATTTTGACAATCCCTTCTGGGCATTAGGATGTGGGTAACTTTGGGAGGGCCATTCATTATTCAGTCCACCATACTGAATACGTTTCTTCTCTTTCTGCTCCCCTCCCCCTGTCCTCCTCACTTCCCCTCCTCCTTCTTCCTCTTCTTCTTTGTTTTTGAGAATTTAAGGTGAGAATTAGGTGTTCATTTTCTGGAAATCATGGTCTCTAAAGGCCAATTAATCTCGTCGATATAAGAGCTTGTCAGATTGCAGCACAAAGTCAAATAAAGCCCACTTGGATCACCTGCCTTGGCTGAGAGCTGCACTTCTGGGATGGACACAATGGTCTTTGGCCATTTACTGCACTGGGGGATGATGGGGCATTTCTGGCAGGGCCCAGAGCTGGCTGCCAGGAGCTGTTGTGTCCCATCCTTTCCTCCGAGTGTTCCCTCCACTCCTCTGGCTTAGCTGTGTGCCCCCTTTGAAGTTCTGCAGCAGTTGTTGTCTATAAATAGGGCATGCCCAGCCCCATCAGAGTTCTCAGATGAAGGGCAGAGCTCACTTACAAAGCGTTGAAACCACAGAACGGTGTAGGGAGAGAGCCTGCTTTCATGCTTCTTCTCCAACCTCTCCTCAACCCTCCCACCTCCAATTTCATGTGAAAAATACATGAAGGCCCCAGAGAGAATAATCAAAGCTCTGTCACACTTGGAAGACACTTTCTTGCTTCCCTTTAACAAGAAGAAGAGAGAAATGAGCTTCTGGATAAGAGCCCAGGAGCCTATATCAGTTCAAATGTGCCCCAGCATCCATATCTCCTGGAGGTCTTCCGGTTTAACACCAAAGATGACTACATTATCTGACTCTAAGATTCTGGGTTATCTCATCTTACCCTCATGACTGTCCCTGGAGTCGGGGTATACGAGTTTCCATCTCTCAGATGGGGAGCTTTCCCCCAATTTCTCACTTCTAGGAACACAAAGGAAATGGTAATATTTGAACTTGTGGGGGCAGAGTGAAAGGTTTTTTCCCAAGTACCTCTCACTTCTCTCTGCCACCTCTGAGCACGTCATGAGGTCGGTGCCTTGTTAGTCCATACAGCAGAATGCATGTACCAGTTACAGCCGAGAAAGCACATTTGGGTGTGTGAGCCACCGATTTGGTTCTCAGGCTTGACTCCATATTCATTAGCTGTGACTTTAAAAGAGCTACTCGATAGTTCCAAGGTCACGATAAGTGGGTACAGTAGCCCATATGGTTGTAATAAGCCTTACTGGGAGCCTCCTCCTGGCATGGTAGCCCCAGGTAGCTGGACTTCTCAGGGATTGGCTCAGAGTTCTAAATGTAAGTATAAGTGTACCAACCTACACTGCAAAACTGTGTTGTGACTTAGCCTCGGAGTGGCGTCATCTCCAGTGATCACCATTGGTTATAAGTGAGTCACAAGTCTATCTGGGTCCAAGAGGGAGACATAGATTTCCTTCCAATGAGATCATTGATAAAGACTATTTTTAAAGACACTGCCACACTATGCATCTTCACAGACATCTGAATGGTTTTCTTTAGATATAATAATAGCTCTAAGTCTTACTGAGCAATTTTATCCGTTACTGGTTGTTTTCATTGTTTAATTCTGAAGGCAGTCTTTACTTTTAGGTTTTTGTAGTTCCCCTCATTTTCATGTGGGGCTTCCCCCATAACTCAGTTGATAAAGAATCTGCCTGTAGTGCAAGAGACCCGGGTTCGATTCCTGGGTTGGGAAGATCCCCCAAAGAAGGAACTGGCAACCCACTCCAGTGTTCTAGCCTGGGAAATCCATGGACAGAGGAGCCTGGAACACTACAGTCCATGAGGTCCAAGAGTCGGACACGACTTAGCGACTAAACCACCACCAACTCATTTTCACCACCGATGTTGTCCCTTATATCAGGTATCAGACTCGGCTATTTTATCAGCTGTGCAACATTTGCCAGAGAAGGGGGAAACATTTCTTTCATTTTCAAAACAATTTTCTCTAGGATATAGAATTTGACCGTATCATAACATTCTGCTGCTAAAGCAAGCATTCTACTGGGCTGCAGATATTTATGACTTCTATGTCACTCATTCTTTTAAAACAAAATATGAGATATACTTTAGACATCTCTGCTGGGCTCCTGACTCAGATATTAATAGTAACATGGAATCAAACTAGAAAAAAATTAATTGCTTTTGTATTGTGGCTCCCTGCTGGTATGATTTATTTTAAATTCTGCTGATCCCAGGGAGAAGATACTATATTGTCTGTAATTCAGAAACTGACATATGCTGTTTTCCCATATTTCCCACAAATGCTCCAACTTCAAAGAAAAATATGCTTCTGTGGTCTGGAAAACACTGGATATCACAACATCTATTTTATCTGACATGGCGGGAACTGAATTACTTGACATGTAAGTGGATTTTAGAAGCAACTGAATACAATCTGTCCGCCTTGAGTGCCAAAGCCTTTTAGAAAATTATTGACTATTTCTGGACTAGGAGCTGTCTAAAGCATAGGGGTGAGTCATCCTGGTGGTTTTCCTGGGACTCTCCCTGTTTAACACTGAAAGCCCCATGACCTTACCTTGGAAAGCTCCTGGTTATAGACAAACTGAGATAGTTGGTCATGCCCTAGATTAGATATGAGCTTGATCTCACCACTTTCTGATCATCCTGTGTCACTGGTATGAATCTAGCTATGCTGAGTGTTGTGATCCAATGATGCCCTCAGGATGTTTGAGGTATATAACCCATAGATTTCCAGCCTATATGATGCTGGAGTAGCCGGTTAGCTCTGCTTATTCAAATGAGGAAACTGCCTGTAGTTCAATGTTAACTCCCAAGTACGTGGACATGATGAGTTATTTTCACCTGTAACACCCAGGGCATCCTTGTTGGTTTTTAGGACTCTCATCAGGATGATAGAGGGCACGACAGTTTTGATTCCAGGTAAGTGGGGGTCATTATTATCAAAATAAGTTAATCAGCAAAACTGACCTCAGACAGCAGCAGTAATGAAGGATTACTTTTAAATAATTTTACTGAGTTGCTGTTGGTTTACTTTTCGTGAAACCATTCTGTACGCGGCAAAGGCGGCAAAGGTCTGGGGAAAGGCGGCGCTAAGCGCCACCGTAAGGTTCTGCGCGACAACATCCAGGGCATCACTAAACCTGCTATCCGCCGCCTGGCTCGTCGTGGTGGTGTGAAGCGCATCTCTGGGCTCATCTACGAAGAGACCTGCGGGGTCCTGAAAGTGTTTCTGGAGAACGTGATCCGGGATGCGGTCACCTACACCGAGCATGCCAAGCGGAAGACGGTCACCGCTATGGACGTGGTCTACGCTCTCAAGCGCCAGGGCCATACTCTCTACGGCTTTGGCGGTTAAGCTTTCCAGTTTGCTCTCAGGAGCTTGATTTCAACCAAAGGCCCTTTTCAGGGCCAGAAAAAAGAAAAAAAAAAGAAAAAGAAAGAAAAAAAAAAAGAAAAAAAAATAATTTTACTGTAGTGGGAAACTTTGTCTAAAGAAACTAAGAAACAAATATTTGATCAGAAACTTAACCCCTCTAGTGGAACAAATTCATTTCTTTTCCAAATATGAGTTCATATATTCATTATCCTTTGGCTCCAAATGTAATCAGGGGTATGATATTGAACCAGAGAGAATATAATTCCTTTAGCTTTGTTTCTTTATGAAAAAGGGAGGCTAGGGAGACTTGTGGGCTTCGCAGGTGTTGGTAGTGGTAAAGATCCTGCCTGCTAATGCAGGAGACATAGTGAGACTCGGGTTTGATCCCTGGATGGGAAGGCATGGCAACCCACTCCAGTCTTCATGCCTGGAGAATCCCATGGACAGAGGAGCCTGGTGGGCTACAGTTCATAGGGTTTCAAGAGTTGGACGCGACTGAAGACTTAACATGCATGCAGGGAGACAAGGTGGAGAAGGAAATGGCACCCCACTCCAGTACTCTTGCTTGGAAAATCCCATGGATGGAGGAGCCTGGTGGGCTGCAGTCCATGGGGTCTCAAAGAGACGGACTCGACCGAGTGACTTCACTTTCACTTTTCACTTTCATGCACTGGAGAAGGAAATGGCAACCCACTCCAGTGTTCTTGCCTGGAGAATCCCAGGGATGGGGGAGCCTGGAAGGCTGCTATCTATGGGGTCACACAGAGTCAGACACGACTGAAGCGACTTAGCAGCAGCAGCAGCAGGGAGACAAGGAAAAGGAAGGACTTGACTAACTTGAGTTGGGTCAATCTTAGGTGAAAGGGGACTTCACCTGTCTCACTTCACCTGGGGAAGACTCTGACCACACAGGAAATGTGAAGGGTGTGGCTGTGCCATAGTTCCAGGGCTAGTCACACAAATGGTATATACTCCAGAGCCCCGCTTACAAGTGGAAATCTTACTTAGATGAAAGGGCCATGTTAATGCTGTGCTCCAGGTTCATTTTCTATCAGAAACATGCCTATGAGTTGAAGAAGATATGATAAAACAAGTTCGATAAAGAGAAAGCCAAAAAAAAAAAAAAAAAGAAAAAAATAGAAATAAATGCATTGAGCATTCCTGGTTTCCATTTAAAACCTGCTTTTGACTTTGGCGGCCGTCATCTACTGCAGAGTGTTTTTCCTCAAATGAATTCATAGGCATTTCTTTTCATTTGATTGTGTGCCTACAGTATATAAGGTACAGTGCAAAATGATTTGAGGGTACAGAGGGAAAATATCAATTTCTTTCTTTAAGAAGTGTGGCGTCTATTGGGGGATGGCCAAAACGTTCTTTTGGATTTTCCTAATATCCTTATTGTATAGAAAAATCCAAAAGAACTTTTTGGTCAATCCTATAGTTTGAGAAAGACATGTATAACCCAAATGTTTTCAGGCATCACCTTACTCAAGAGGTCACATTTACGGTGGTATTCTCACTCATTTTGATGACTTCTAGCTCTAAATTTTAGGGCTTCCCTAGTAAAGAATCTACCAACCAATGCAGGAGACTCAGGTTCGGTCCTTGCATCAGGAAGACCCCCTGGAGCAGGCGGATTCTTTACCACTGAGCCACCTGAGAATCCCTCTTGATGGCTAGGCTGCCAAAAAGAATGATAAATATCCATTGCAGGTTCTTTACTCAAGGATAGATGGGGTTAATTTCTGGAAACCTCTTATTAAAGTAGCAAGAAGTAAAACACAAGTTAAGTCTTAATCACGAGATTTGACTAAAATATAGTAAACTAATCTGATCATGATTTTGTTTCCCCTGCCAAATAGGAAGCACTTTGAGGGCAGAAACTGTATAATGTTCTTTATAAAAATAATTTTGAACCATCTAAGTGGTTCACGAGTATAATTTCTTTTACGAAAATAAAAATTACCAATCGTTTTGGAATCCCCTTTGATTATCTCCCCCGAACCTGGTCTGTCTGTTCTTCCTTGTTTCGCATGTGCCCGACGCACCAGTGTGGCTCAAATGACGCTTGTGGACCTGCCTGGAGGGTCTAGAGTGGAAGCTGGTTCAGGAGGGAGGAGGGTGGCCGGATGATTGGCTCCCTGGCTGCCTGATCTGGCCAGGCCTCCTCTCTCTACCCTACTGGCTGCTGCTGCTGCTAAGTCGCCTCAGTCGTGTCTGACTCTGTGCGACCCCATAGACGGCAGCCCACCAGGCTCCCCGGTCCCTGGGATTCTCAGGCAAGAACACTGGAGTGGGTTGCCATTTCCTTCTCCAATGCATGAAAGTGAAAAGTGAAAGTGAAGTTGCTCAGTCGTGTCCGACTCCTAGCGACCCCATGGACTGCAGCCTACCAGGCTCCTACGCTCATGGGATTTTCCAGGCAAGAGTACTGGAGTGGGCTGCCGTTGCCTTCTCCGACTGGCTGCAGTGCTAGCAAATCATTCTGCTTGTCACTGCTTGCCAAGCTGTGATGCACAGGAGATTTGGTAAAGACTCCCATACTTACTGGGCTTCCCTGGTGGCTCAGCTGGTAAAGAATCTGCCTGCAATGCAGGAGACCTGAGTTTGATCCCTGGGTTGGGAAGATCTCCTGGAGAAGGGAAAGGCTACCCACTCCAGTATTCTGGCCTGGAGAATTCCATGGACTGTGTAGTCCATGGGGTTGCAAAGCGTCGGACATGACTGAGCGACTTTCACTTTCACTTTCTTTCCCATACTTTCTAGAGGATACTTCCACCACAGTCATGAGAGATGTGTTGTATTTCTGTGGGTTAAGTCTTGCTTGGGATGCTTCCCAGGTCTTTTGAGGTGGACATTCAGGGCTATCAAATTCTATTGAAAAGGCTTCTGTCTCAAAGGAAAGAAGATGAATTTCTTCTGATCAGGAACCACTGGGCATGGCTGACTCCATCAGGAAGCTGGTGATGTGAGCTGGAGTGGGTGGTGGGGCAGAGACAAGGAAGTCAGACATAGACCAAGTACGGAGGTGGTGCTGATCTCCAAGGTCAGATGCATGTCTGATTCCTCATCAAGAGAGTCAAACCAGTGACTGAGACCTGTGGTCTGGGTCCTAACAGGAGGTGATGGGTGGAAGCCAAGGGTTTCCTCTTGGCCAAAATGCAAGGTCAGGAGGGAGGAAGGGAAGTGAGAAAATAGAGAGGGCTTGCATAAGCCCTTTCTTAGCAAGATTTTGAGCAGATCATCTCCTGTCTGCTTCTTTAGGTTGCAGTGAAAATCACTCAGTCATGTCCGACTCCTTGCAACCCCATGGACTATACAGTCCAGTGACCTCATGAACTATACAGTCCATGGAATTCTCCAGGTCAGAATACTGAAGTGGGGAACCTTTCCCTCCTCCAAGGAATCTTACCAACACAGGGATTGAACTCAGATCTTCCACATTGCTGGAGGATTCTTTACCAGCTGAGCCACAGGGAAGCCCAAGAATACTGGAGTGGGTAGCCTATCCCTTCTCCAGAGGATCTTCCAGACCCAGGAATCAAATCCAGGTCTCTTGCACTGCAGGCAGATCCTTTACCAACTCAGCTACAAGGGAAGCCCTTTAGGTTGCAGGGCAAAGGCAACTCGCACTTCATGTTGGAACTGTTTCTGCGACTTGCTCTTTTGTTATCATAATCACACATAACTGCCCACGGAGAATCCTGCCCCTCTGCCTGTTAAGTGCCTTTGTTTATAACCCTGTCCACCTGTAGATGGTAAGAAGGAAGAAATTAAGACATCCCTTGCCTCAGGCTTGCCAGTCTAGGGGATATTTGTAAGATTAATGGCCTTTTTACTTTGTTTCTTCACTCCCCCCATCCCTGATCTGTAAAAGAACCTGGCATCAGACCCTGATAAGGAAGTTATTTTGAGATAGTCTGCCATCTTATTGGTCAGTGGCCTCTGCTAAAGTCGCATTCCTTACCCCAACATCTCGTCTCCGATTTGTTGGCCTGCCATGCAGTTGGACTCAGTAACATTTAGACTCACCCCGCATAGTGAGAATGCCAACCTGCGGCAGGGCATTTAGCAGCCTTTCCTCTTGATGAGAAGTCAGAGACTGCTCATGAATGGGGACCAGCCCTTCAGTGGCCCTTTCTCCTGGGCCTGTGTTCGATCACTGACTTACTGGCAAATTCTTTCAATCATTGAATACCTGTCTGTCTCATTGGGTAAACTTTCATCTAAACATCTTATCTAGGGTACATGTAAGTGGAAAAAAAATGTTAAGACTTTCTTTGATCGTTAATAAAAGATCGTCGGGGGAAAAGCCTCAGTAGCTTGTGTTAATCATTAAACTTGCCCCATGATCAGCTCTGAATTTTTTCTTTAGCACAGGTTTGGCTGGGACACAAACGAGTTAGGTGAGTTACAGCCTGACAAGTTACAGCCAAGTAAGTTACCTGTGCCGCTGCGGGTGGGCTCTCACCAGGTAACACAGCCATGGGTTCCTGAGAGGAAGAAGGTCATTCTGAAAGGAACAAGGTCGTTCTGAAAGGAAAGGACTCCTCCCTTGAGTCCAAAGGAGAGAGGAACAGGAAAAGGTACTGTTGGGTTCAGAAATGTCTCTGCTCTGTGTTTTCTAGGTGTTGCCTTTTTGCTAATATGTTAAACAAAGGAACTGGGGGATATGATGTAGTAACCTCCCAGGTTTGTCTTTTCAAAGCCCCAAAGGGAGCGGGGCTGGGAAGGGGAGAGAGAGGAGGAGGAAGAATGAGGGCAGAGTGTGGAGAGAGACAGGGGAGAGAGAACTGACCAGAGGCACACAGCTCTCCTCTGGTTGAAAATATTCTGGTTAAAGTATTTAAATGGAGGCTGAGTTTGTTCTTAGGAAGAATTAGTGGATAATCATTTTAAGAGAAAATACATTTGTTATTGATTTGATTGCTCTGTTTTAGAGGGAAGATGTAGGTCTGAACATAGAGATTTTTTAAAAATTAATTTTTATTGGCGTATAGTTAACTTAAAATGTTGTGTTAGTTTCTGCTGTACAGCAAAAGGAATTAGCCATACAGGGACGTGGATCCCCTCCCTTTTGGACTTCCTTCCCATTCAGGTCACCACAGTACTTTGGCTAGAGTTTCCTGTGCTTTAGAGTATGTTCTCATTAGTTATCTGTTTTACACATAGTCTTTATTGATAGTGTATATGTGTTAGTTCCAATCACTCATTTCCTCCCACCTGCCCCCTCCCAACACAGGGTTTTAAGAAAACCAGCATGCAACTATTTACTTCTGATGTTCTAAATTTGGGAGTAGGCACCAAAATAAAATGTTAAAATCCCAGTCAGATTGAAAATCGACTCTCCTGTGCCTAACGTATTCTGTTGGGTGTGACAAGTAAATCAAATCCAGTGCTTTTGGACTATAAGTAACTCCTGAGTACTTTTCTCTAGGCAGTAGATGTATTTCTGAAAATTAAATGTTTGAAAAATGAATCCTATTCCAAATAGGTGTAAAATATAGAGAATTTTACAAGTTAAACACCTGCTTAATCTACTTGAAAACTTTAGAACTCCTCTTGTAAATGAGAGTAGCTTCTGCTCCTACCCCAACTGCTCGGTACTTGAAGGCAGGTACAAAGATAATTTATCTCTGTTTTCCCAGCTCCAGTGGTACAGAATCTGCCTCTAATACAGGAGACATGGCAAGAACTGTGGGTTCGATCCCTGGGTCAGGAAGATCCCCTGGAGAAGGAAATGGCAACCCACTCCAGTATTCTTGCCTGAGAAATCCCACGGACAAAGGAGCCTGGAGGGCTACAGTCCATGGGGTTGCAAAAGAGCTGGTTGGACAGGACAGTCACTAAACAACAAAAGAAAGCACCGTGCTCAGAGTATATTAGGCATACGATGAATGTTTGTGGAGTGGAATGAGCTACAGGTGATTATCCATTGCACTGTCTTAATTCGGACATACCTAACAGATACGTTTATTCTTAGGCTTTTTGTAGATACTCTTTTCCTGGGCATTTATTTATTTATTTATTTTGTAATGGTAAAACTATTTTTTCTGGCTTCAGTGTTTTCTCAACCCCTCCCCCCCCAATATCAATGAAAGGGGTTTGTTACATTGAGGATATAATGTTAACATGTGGAGTCTTGCTTCACCTGTTACGAGGTCAAGAGGGGCGGATGCTGCTCCACCTGCTCCAGGTCATGGACAGGGCGTGACCACCAGTCCACCTGCAAGCAGGCCTCCTCCCACCCCACCCCAAGTACTTGAAATGTACGTTTTGCGCAAAGGTTCCACAACAGGAGCTGTTTTCAGAGATGCACTTTTCAGAGAGCCATGTGGCATTGGGATCATTGGGATTGAACACGTGACGACGCTGTTCAAGCCTCTGTATAAACTTTTAAGATTGTGATGGGTGGAGATCTACTCATCTTGCTAACACCCAAGACAAGCCTGGTATGTAAGTTTTCCTGCTTATGAAACCCGGCACCTGCCAATCTGGAGTGTTTGCGTCCTTCTAAGGTGTCTCCTTGCCCTCCATTTTTGGAGGCCAGTTAACTTTTTTCTTAAACCTTTATTCATTTGGCTGCACCGTGTCTTAGTAGCAGCATGTGGGATCTAGTTCCCTGACTAGGGATCGAACCCGGGCCCCCTACATTGGGAGTGTGGAGTTTTAGCCACAGGACCACCAGGGAAGTCCAGTTAATTTATGAATCTACGTGGGGGACAGATTCCGTGGAGAGGCAGATCCTGAGTTGGGCCCTGAAGGAGGCCAGGAGTTCATTAGGGCACAAGAAAGTTGGGGGACTCTAGAAAGGGCCCAGCAGGATCCAAGGCAGAGGCTGCCGTGTGGGGAGCTTGCTGGGTTCAGCGAAAGGGGAAGTTGGAACGATGAGGGGCAGGTCCTGGTGAAACTGCGGAGTCAGAGCTTTCTGTGGGACGCAGAGAGCCTTTGAAAGGAAAACTGACCTTTGTGAGTGTCTTCTTTGTACCAGGCCCTGTGTTAATTTCTTTAGGTATATATCACCTCTGCTTCTGCTAAGTCGCTTCAGTCGTGTCCGACTCAGTTATTCTTAATAAAAATCCTCTCAAGTGTTCTTATCCTCTGTTTGACGTGATAGAGGTTTTGCTTTGAATTGAAAGCATTAAACAGGACAATGCCACAGTGAAAGCAGTGTTTAAGGAAGCTGATCCAGGCGTGGTGGATTGAGGTAGAGGGACCTGGGGTACTGGGGTCCAGTTTGGAGGGTCCAGCTTTGTCTTCCTGTTTCTCCCTCCCTGTTTCCTCTGCTGTGAGAGTAAGATGCTGCTGCTGCTGCTTGGTCACTTCAGTTGTGTCTGACTCTGTGTGACCCGATGGAGTGTAGCCTGCCAAAATCCTCTGTCCATGGGATTCTCCAGGCAAGAGTACTAGAGTGGGTTGCCATGCCCTCCTACAGAGGATCTTCCCCACCCAGGGATCGAACCCTGGTCTCCTGCATTGCAGGCAGATTCTTTATGGCTGAGCCACCAGGGTAAGATAATGTCCAAATTTCCATTAGCATCTGTTTTTCAACCTGTTACCATGTTTAACATTCATTTTGTTAAGCTCTTTACTCTTTTTTTGCATGTTGATTGCTTCCTGGAGGATGGAGACTTCCAGAGAACAAAACAAAACAACCCCCTCCCCCCATCACCATTAGCTAGTATTTTGACTCTGGGATTTCCTTACTTTTAAAATGTAAGAGTTTAAGAATGAATTAATGCAAGAGGTTACTATTACTTACCTAGGTTACGTATGCATAAAATGAGTAAATGAGACAAAGAGAGGGGGTAGAATAGTGATGATTTTATATAAGATTCTTAGATTGTGCTTTTCTTGCAAGTTGGGATGATGGTGGGTCTCTCAGAAGATCCTTAATTTTCCAAGTTTTAACACAGCAAAGCAATTGTATGTAAGCCAAAATGATAGTCATCTTTTTTTTTCAGTTTGTTTTTATAAAGCTATGCAGCTCCAATCAAAACTGAAGATGTGTTTAATGTCTGAGCAATTTTGAAAGGATCAATTTCAGCAGACAAGATGACTGGCTGGCTGATCTCTCTGACAAGTATCAAAGTACTACTTCTGGCAGGTGAGTGAATGTGTTTTGAAGAGATTTTAGGGAGATCACAACAGGTTACCTTGAGAACTAGTTTATTGATACTTAAATATTATTGGGAAAGGTTGAAGGCAGGAGGAGAAGGGGACGACAGAAAATGAGACGGTTGGATGGCATCACCAACTCAATGGACATGAGTTTGAGCAAGCTCCAGGAGTTGGTGATGGACCTGGAAGCCTGGCATACTGCAGTCAATGGGGTCACAAAGAGTCAGACACGACTGAGCGACTAAACTGAACTGAATTGAAATATTATTGGGGATGACCTACTAGTGTCTGCTCTAAGACTGAATTTTCTCTGCTTAATAATTTTCTGTTTATTAGTTGATGCTATGCTAAGTCACTTCAGTCGTGTCCGACTCTGTGCGACCCCATTAGACGGCAGCCCACCAGCTCCCCCGTCCCTGGGATTCTCCAGGCAAGAACACTGGAGTGGGTTGCCATTTCCTTCTCCAATGCATGAAAATGAAAAGTGAAAGTGAAGTCGCTCAGTCGTGTCCAACTCTTCACAACCCCATGGACTGCAGCCCACCAGGCTCCTCCATCCATGGGATTTTCCAGGCAAGAGTACTGGAGTGGGGTGCCATTGCCTTCTCCTTATTAGTTGAGGTTGTACATTAAACAGTTATAAATATATACTTTAATTTTTAACAGCCAGTGGAAGTTGCTATTATAGTCTAGAGCTTTTAATAATAACTCATAATCTTTTTATAATTCCTTTTTGAGCCATACAATGCAGTTCTTTTTAGATTTTATTACTTTATCTTCCCAAAGGAAGGCTTAGCTTGTCTTAGCAATGAACGGGCAACTAAAATTTTCTTTTCTGAAATTGTGTCACTACTTTTCTCAGCAAATTCGGTTATCCTCTGTATCTTCTTGGGGGCTTCCCAGGTGGCACTAGAGGTAAAGAATATGCTTGCCAATGCAGGAGATGCAGGAGACACAGGTTCAATCCCAGGGTCAGGAAGATCCCCTGGAAAAGGAAATGGCAACCCACTCCAGTATTCTTGCCTGGAAAACCCCATGGACAGAGGAACCTGGGCTGCAGTCCATGGAGTCGCAAAGAGTCAGACATGACCAAAGCAACTGAGTGCACACACATCTGATACAGCTTTGAGGGCGAGTGTGAGCTGGTCTGGCCAGAGTGCCACCAACGATTGTGTTCTTGTGAATGTGCCTTTACTGTTAGTGCAAGTTCACGTTTCCAACGTAGAGTGAGGCCAAACAAACAAAGGTCAGCGTTTGGAGCAGAGAAACGTTTATTGCAGGGGTGTCTGAGGAGAATGATAGCTCATCCCCTGGGGGAAAAACAAAAGCCAAACAAGCCTGAGTTCTCTGAAGATTTTCAGGAAAGCCGTTATAAAAGTCAGGTGAGAGTTGGGGGGTCATCGTGTCAGCTGTCACAATTCTGACTGATGGTGGTGAGGTAACCGGATGCTGTCACAGAGGTTAACATTATCAGTCCTCAGGCTCCTGAAGGCCTGGGGCTCTGTGCTCAGGCTCATCGAGTAGTTAACATCTTCCGTTTGGTGGGGGATTTTCACATTTGCAGAGCACCTTAGGAAATGTGAATCAAATACTGTTATCCTGATACGTCCTGTTATCCTCAGAGAGGACGAAAAGCAGAGGCTATGGGGAAAAGCCTGTCGACGCCCCCTGTCCCCCACCTCCTGGGAAGGCCCCATGGGGTCCTACTCAGTTGCATCATCACTCTTGGGCACTGTGCCACCTGCATATATGTACATGGATGCCCTGGGCTTGCCAGAGTTGGCGTGGCCTTGATGATCCTTTAACTTTTCTGATACAGAAAATGACAAGTGTTTTATAGGCTTCACTGGGGAGCTGATTTTTGCTGGCTTTACCTCGGACAAGGAATGTCCATCCAGGAGCACCCTCAACGATGAGGCATTGATAACGTCATACTCAGCCTGCAGTCTGTATGGGAGAACCCAGTGTAGCCTACTGTGCAAGTCTATAGTGGTTTTTTTTTTTTTTTTTTTAAATTCCAGCACTGCTTCATGCTTCACTGCTTCTCTGAGCAGGCAAAGCAAAAATTTAGAGGATTTTGTATTTGGGGAGTCATTCTGATCATGTATTCAAAAGAGGATGGTGTACTGAGTAGGAAGATTAAAAATAGAGACAGCTTCTAAAAGTTTCTGGGAAGTGGAAATATTAGAAATAAGTGGTAACTGTAAATACAACCTGATGAATAAAGAATTCGATGCAGGAGATGCAGGAGACACAGGTTCAATGCTTGGGTCAGGAAGATCCTCTAGAGGAGGGCATGGCAACCCACTCTAGTATTCTTGCTTGGGAAATCCCTTGGGTAGAGGAACCTGGTGGGCTACCGTCCCTGGGGTCACAAAGAGTCGGACATGACTGAGTGATTAAGCACACACACACACACACACATAAAATATCCTGATTAAAGAGTGAGAAAGAGGGGAGACATATTTCGGCTTCCATTAGGAACCAAAATGTATCCTTGAAGCTTCTTCCAAAGGAAGTGGAAATTCAGGATAGTCTTGGTGAACACTGGGGTTTTGGATGTCTAGGATCAGTCAGAACTTTTCCTAAAATGGGAGTTTTGAAGGCATGATTCTCCAGACTGAAAGTACAAGGGACACTTTGTCAGAAATGCAAATTCTTGGGCTTCACCCAGACAGAAGCAGAAGCTCTGGGGGTGGGACCTTGTTTTGGGCTGTATCAAGCCCTACTGGTGATTCTGAGGAATGCTGAAAGGAAGCTGGGGGACTGAATTTGCACACTGAAGCCACTGTCTCTCCTATTCACTTACAGTGCCTTGTCTGAATATCCACATTGAACCTGAAGAAGGAAGCCTCGCAGGGGGAACATGGATCACAGTTATTTTTGATGGTAAGTTTTGGTCTTGCCAATTGCAAGTTTCTTATTTACTGATCTAAAGAATCCTAAAGGATGTGAGTCTTTGGTTTCCTCTTGTCTAAGGCCAGATGTAAAAGAGGTCCTGAAGGGGGATGGACCTAGGGAACACCCTCTCTGTTACTATCAACAGGTGCTAATGTCACATCACAGCATTCCGTGTTTGGGTCCATTTCCTTATTCTGAGCTGTGGAGTGGACTCAAGGAACCCTGATGAGATGATGCACATGTAGCATAGAACTTAGCAATGTGACCCCAGAACCTTGGTTATCTTCCTTGTTGATAATCCTACATGCGGGAGTTTCTAAACCATGGCTCAGTGTCTCCATCTTACTCCACAATAAAGAGTAACTTTCAGGGTTGGAGAATTCTTTCCTGGATTTAGACGGATGGACCTGAAAAGATAATTTTTAAAAAAATAAAGTCATAAATGAGAACACTCATTCATATGGCACTCAGAAATGCCTTTGGAAACAAGGAGCCTTTGAATTTTAGGTAAACTCAGTGCCTCCCACTGCCCCCTTGTGGCATGTTTTTGTATTGCCCAGTGTGGATTACAGCTCTGTTCAGCCTGAGACTCCTCTGTGCCTTGTGTTCAGGTTTGGAGTTGGGTCTCCTTCATCCCGCCAATGGCTCTCAGCTGGAGATCCACCTGGTGAATGTGGCTCTGCCAACGCTGCCCAGCATCCCCTGTGACGTCTCCCCTGTCTTCCTGGATGTTCCAGCCGTGATGTGCAGGACCAGGTACCCGGGACAGGGAAGGCCAGATGGGATGAGTACTTTCTTCATCTCTGTAGCTTTTGGTGGTGAATTAGAGCAACTTCTGCAGTGATTGCATTTACCAATATAGTTCCCTGTCAGGGCTTTAAGGCTTAATGAGGATGAGATATGGGAAATGATGAGACTCTGGGAAAGATTTTTGAGAATTTTACGCTATTTATAAGGAGGAGTCGGATTATGTTTCCAGTTGTTGATTTTTTTGCAAGGTTTCTATTGATATTCAGATTTTAATAAATGAGGCCATTTTACCATCTTCTTCCCTCGTGGCTCAGATGGTAAAGAGTCTGCCTGCAGTGCGGGAGATCCGGGTTCAATCCCTGAGTCAGGAAGATCCCCTGGAGAAAGGAATGGCAACCCACTCCAGAATTCTTGCCTGGAAAATTCCATGGCCAGAGGAGCCTGGCAGGCTACAGTCCACGGGGTCACAAAGGGTCAGACATGACTGAGCAACTGTTGCTTTTGGAGTAGGCATAATTGTAATGACTGTACATTAACTAAAAACCATTTAGAAAGGAAATTCACCTTAGTCTTCAGTTTCTTTGCTGAGTTCGATGTGATGTTTACAGGATTCCAGATTTTCTATCGTCCTACTTAAGTTTTCGTTGGCCAGCAAAGTTTACACTAGTTCATTCTTTCTTTAATATCTTAGACATGCTGCCTGAAAGTGGATCATTCGTTAAGAGAAAAGGAGATTATGATTTCCTTTTGTTTTCTGTTTCCTCTTTCAGGAAAGCTCCCCCTCTTCTATCTCTGCCTATTGAACCAACCATACTGCACACACTCCCTCACCCCTAAACAGCCAACTGAGTATCATCTTTCCCTTCCTTCACAGGGGGACAAGTAGGAAGTGAAATCCAGGCTTTGAGGAAGGAGCATGTTCTAGGAATTCATCCACATGATGTGTGTGTTTGTGTGTGTGTTACACACTTTCTTGTGCAATTCATCTTCCTTGAGGGAGGACCTTTTTGTAATTTACACAAAGACACAATATGCACAGCCTTAGTGGCCAGGTTTGCTCAGCTTTTTGTTTCTCCTGACACTATGGCAGCTGCTCACTTTTCAGATTCATCCTCATGAAACTAAGTGCTTTGAGGACAGAGGATGTGATCAACTCATCCTTGTAGTCCTTATGATGCTGAGCACAATATCTTGCTAGTAGAAGATGCTCAATAGATATTTCTTAAACTGAAGTTCCTTATAGCATTACTATAGGGAGAGATGATTTCCATAGGTTATATAATATTTTAGGGGATAGAGTTCTTGCAAGAACTTGCTATGAAATAAGTCAAAGCTCTAACAATTTGTATGTTCTATTTTCTCAACCCCAACATACTAATGACTTTAACATGCACCATTGACTTTATATCACCATTTTAGAAGAAAAGAAATATAACCCTCTTAAATGTACTCATTGATTGGAAGATGAATATCAAATTAAATTAGCACTCAAACGTGAGAAAATAATCAATGAAATACTGTTATTATAATAAAAAGACGTCTGAGTTTGCAAAATTTGGCATTGGAGCGTCTAAATCAGCACTGCCCAACCAAGATATAATGCGAGCCACAAAGAAAACTTCACATTTTCTAGTAGTCACTTAAAAAATTTGAAAGAAAGAGGTGAGATTAATTTTAATGATACATGTTATTTAGCTCAACATATCGGAAACACTGTCATTTTGCATGTAATCAATATGTAAATTATTAATGAGATACTTTATACCCTTCTTTGCCTACAAAGTCTTCAAAACCCAGTGTGTATTTTACCTTAATAGAATATCTTAATTGGTACTAGCCACAATTCTTCTTTTTTTAATAAATATTTAATTAATTTATTTGTTTAGGGCTGCACTGGTCTTTGTTGCTGTGTGCAGGCTTTCCCTAGTTTTGGGGAGCAGGGCCTACCCTCAAGTTGCAGTGCACAGGCTTCTCATTGCGGCTGCTTCTCTTCTTGCAGAGCACAGGCTGTAGGGTGTGCAGAGTCAGCTGTGGCACACAGACTCAGTTGCTCTGTGGCAGCATGTGGAATCTTCCTGGAGCAGGGCTTGAACCCCTGTCCCCTGCATTGGTAGCCGGATTCTTAACCTCTGACCCACCTGGGAAGTCTGGGATTAGCCATTATTCAAGCGCTCAATAATCACATGTGACTAATGGCTAGCACATTGGACAGTGAAGATTTAATATTTAGGGTAATGCTAAAGATTTTAAGAGAAGTTTTGGAGGGGAGACACTTCTAAAATCTAACTCTGTATTCATCATATTCTCCTCTCACAAAAATCAGACTGAATGGTGGCCTTGAAAAGGCAAAGAAATCACTGTGATCTTCACGAAAAGAGGAGAGAAGGTCTAGGACTCTCTGGGGGATAAGGGGAGTGTTTATGGGCTGCTGGAATAACTGTTAAGTCAAGAGTTTTTGGCAACATGTAAAATCAATGCCTTTTATCAGAAAGAGCCTCAGACTCAGGTCCTACTTTGCCCTTCACATTGGTGTTTACTTACCCAGATCCCTTAATCCATGAATATGTGGTTGTTGTTCAGTTGCCAAGTCGTGTCTGAGTCTTTGTGACCCCATGGACTGTAGCCTGCCAGACTCCTCTGTCCACGGGATTTCCCAGGCAAGAATACTGGAGTGGGTTGCCATTTCCTCCTCCAGGACATCTTCCCCAACCCAGGGATCAAACCTGAATCTCCTGCGGTGGCAGGAGGATTCTTTACCACTGAGTCACTTGGGAATTGCCTCTATATGGAACTCATTATTTTTTAAATGGAAACTAGAGTAGATTATCTATCAAAGTCCCTTCCAACTCTTTACAGGACAGAATTTTTAAAATTTCAGGTACTTTCAATAAAAGATTCATAACTTTTGCTGAAGGATCCAATCTTTAAAGTCTAGTGAATGCATGGGTAGAGGAGGTAAAAAGTGAAATACAGGAATCCTGGGTTAGCTCTGCTTCACAGGTGCAGAGGGCTTCCCAGATAGCTCAGCTAGTAAAGAATCCGCCTGCAGTGCGGGAGACCCTGGTTCAATTCCTGGGTTGAGAAGTTCCCCTGGAAAACAGACAGGCTACCCACACCAGTATTCTTGGGCTTCCCTGGTGGGTCAACTGGTAAAGAATCTGCCTGCAATGCGGGAGATCTGAGTTTTATCCCTGGGTTGGGAAGATCCCCTGGAGGAGGGCATGGCAGTTCACTCCAGTATTCTTGCCTGGAGAATCCCATGGACAGAGGAGCCTGGTGGGCTGCAGTCCATGGGGTCCCAAAGTGTCGGACACGACTGAGTGACTAAGCACACACACACACGCACACAGGTGCAGGAAGGAAGTCCGAAGTAGTGAAGTTGGACTGGCAGCTTTGGCAATTCATGTTTTTTTAAAAAATAATTTTATTACTTACTTTTAATTAGAATATAATTGCTTTATGACATTGTGTTAGTTTCTGCTTACAACAGTGTGAATCAGCTATAAGTATACACATATCCCCTCCCTCTTGAGCCTCCCTCCCATTCCCTTATCCCACCCCTCTGGGTCATCACAGAGCAGCGCTGAGCTCCCTGTGCTCTCCAGCAGCTTCCACTAGCCATCTATTTCACACGTGGTAGTGTAGAGATGTCAGTGCTACTCTCTCAGTTCATCCCACCCTCTCCTTCCCCACCAGGTCCACAAATCCGTTCTCTACATCCATTTCTCTATTCCTGTCCTGCAAATAGGTTCATCAGTGCTATTTTTTCTAGGTTCCATGTATATGCGTTAATATATGATATTTGTTTTTCTCTTTCCTGACTTACTTCATTTTGTATGACAGACTCTTTATTCATCTGCTGCTGCTGCTGCTAAGTTGCTTCAGTCGAGTCCGACTCTGTGCAACCCCATAGACAGAAGCCCACCAGGCTCCCCCGTCCCTGGGATTCTCCAGGCAAGATCACTGGAGTGGGTTGCCATTCCTTCTCCGATGCATGAAAGTGAAAAGTGAAAGGGAAGTCGCTCAGTCGTGTCCGACTCTTAGCAACCCCATGGACTGCAGCCTTCCAGGGTCTTCCATCCATGGGATTTTCCAGGCAAGAGTACTGGAGTGGGGTGCCATTGCCTTCTCCGCTTTATTCATCTACATCGCTACAAATGACTCAGTTTCTTTCCTCCTTATGGTAGAATGATATTCCATCGTATCTGTGTACCACGTCTTTATCCATTCATCCGTCGATGGCAATTCATGGGTGATTCATACGAATTTCCACTTTCTGCCCTCAGATCTCTGCTGCCTGAAGCACAGGAGGCTGTGTACTCCCTGGAAGTGCAGGCTGGGGGACAAGTGGTAGGCAGCCCACATCCAGGACCACAAGACAGCCGCACTTTCAAGGTGGGTTCCAAGGAGGGAGGAAAGTGTGTTTGCCTGATCTGAGGGTGTGCTTACACTGTCGACAAGCAAGTTACACCTCGGCTACGGAGTCTGTCTGCCTTGCCAGGATGAGAGGACAGGTAGATGATAGTTATGGGGTTTCTGAGACTATCTTAAGAAAGTTAGTATAGAGCATGTGAATGTTAGGATCTCGCTAAGTGCTTTATACTCATTAACTCAATTTTATGGGGTAGCTTTTTATTACTGATTAAAAGATTAGGAAGGAAAGAGAGGGGAAAGAAAAGAAACACTTCCTAAAATTGCACATTAAAGATATCAAGTCCTTCAGTGGTTCCCAGAACTCGGTAAGTTGATGAAAATTCACCAGGGAATGCAGTTAATGAGAGGCATTACATCTGCTTTCACAGATGAGAAACCTGAGACTCAGGGAGATTAAATAATTTGGCCGTGTCGTCAAGTTCATAAATTGTAGAGCCAGAATTTGAACCTGCGTTTAAATCCTCATTTAAATGGAAGCCCATAGAGGAGCCTCAAAGATTACCATTGGGCATCAGTGGTTCATCTTACAGAGATCATTTGGAGTATCAATGTGGTGAAGGGACTCAGGGACCCAAGTTGTACCTTCCTCTCTGCTTCACGGTTGATTTCTGCTTCTCTTTCCAATCCTCAACCGAAAGGGCATTTGCTGCTGCAATTCTCCTTCAAGCTCAGAGAGACAGCCAAAAGCAATCAGGGCAGGGTGGGGTGGGGATGGTTTGGGGAGAGAGAGTGAGAGTTTATGAGCCAATGCTTGGGCTTATTTTAGAGGTTCCATATGCATTAATTTTACATTGGGGCTTAATGTTGTTTAGTCTACTGCCCATTTCAGATTGGTTTTATTAATACACTAAAATAATCTCTGAAAGCACAGGTTCTAGATTTTCCATAACGGGCAGTGGTTCAGCAGGGCCCCTTGCCATGGTTGTACTTCCCACAAGGAGCCTCCATTTAAGAGGGTTCCTAAGAACACAGTTCAGTTGTTAATTAATGCTCCTGTACAGCAAGTCTTCGTTTTCCAAATTCATCTCTCATACAATCTGCATTTTAATATAGGCAATTCATCTTTAGAATTTGCCATCAATTCACATTTGGCAACTTGTTTCTCCCTCCAAGGGAATCTTGTTTTCCAGAATTTTGCTTCTGCACATATGAGGCAGAAAGAAAAAAATTATTCTTTTTTATTAAGACTCGCACCACCACCTCTACAGTGTCTCAATGAATAAAACAGAAGAGAGATGGCCGGGCATGGTCCTTAATCACCATGCTGTTTTTGGTTTTGATGGCCTTTCACCCCAGATAATAGTTTTCCTACTGATTAAAAGTTTAGGAAGGAGAGAGAGGGGAAAGAAAAGAAACACTTCCTAAAATCGCACATTAAAGATAGCAAGTCCTTCAGTGGTTCCCAGAACTCGGTAAGTTGATGAAAAGTCACCAGGGGATGCAGTTAATGAGAGGCATTCTGAGCTGAAGGAAACCCGGTGTCTGTCTTTGTTTGGGGACAAGGGCTAGGGGAACCGTGTGTATTAAAAATTAATTCCACCTCACCAGTCCACTCCAAAGAGCCTGCTGCAGGCACTGACAAGTTAGAACAGCTCACAGAAGGTTTATCAAGCAGCTGGTGGCTCGGCTTTGTCACTCTCATCCTCAGCTCCCCATCTTGCTGCTGCCGACCCTACTTGGGCTCAGGGATCAGCATGAGGAAAGCCGGGTTTGGAAGCTCATTAATTTTTCACTCTGTCATGTCTCTAGCTTGGTGGGTGACCAGAGGCCTGTTTCTCTTTAAAAAAGTACAGCTTTATGTCATGTCAGCTCACAGAGAAATCACGAGTGGAGCCCTTTCCGAGGTTTCCCTCTGAGCCTGCTCCACCACCCTGAGGACCCGGGAGGGATGATCAAGCTCTCTTTCCCCTGCTCTTCTGGAGGAAGGCATACAGCTGAAGGGTAGACCCTGTATTTTAAGCTGGAAATTGACGGGTGTGTTTTCTTGTGTGGTTTGGACTTAGTTGTTTCATCTGCCTCCGTTTCTAACTTCTGGGAGATGGGGCAGTAACCACTGCTCTATTTCACGAAGCTCCCATGATAAAGTCCCAGTGGGCATGACAGTGGTCTGAAAGGTGTCCTGGTGGAGGTGGAGGTCTGGGTGCAGGAGGAGGCTGGGAGAGAGGGAGTGTACATTTGGCAAGTGTGTGTGGAGCTGTGTTAATCTTTATCCTTCGGTGCCAGCAGAGACAGCTCCCAGCCTGTGAAGTCACAGCATTCTTATTTTGACCCCCAGACTGTGCATATTTTCTGTGCACTCTTTTCTAACCTTTTCTGTTAGGAAGGGAGGAAACTAACCTTGATGACAGACTGCACAGATGTGTGAATCAATACGTAAAGCCCACACTTGCCCAGACACCATCAAAGTCCGTTGATTCACGATGTCTGATGAGGGCTGGTGATTAACACTGGAGTTACTCTTTAGTGACCTTCTCCCTGGGAAGGTGGACTCCTGGGGTGCTGGAAGCTGACCAAGCAAAACAGTTTGCTGTCTTGGCTTTGCAGACGGGAGGTACAGTAGGTTTGGGGAGGGAAGGCGGTCTAGGCGCCTATAAGAGGTGGGGGTGAGGGTAGCAGGATGGGGAGACTGGGTCTCCTCCTGGGTGAATCATTAGCACGTAGCTCAAACCGCGGCCAGGGCAGTCCATCCTTATGACTCTCTGTTTCTTCCCACTGGCCCTGTAATCTGGGACTAACCCAGAGGATGACAGGTGATATGGAATTCCTGGAATTGTCTCCTTTTCTCCTTTGCTTCTGGGCAGTGTGTCAGTTGTCTCAGATGGGGCCTCTCCATGCATTCACAAAAATGTAAATGTCTCCTTATACCAGGCTGTGCCCAGGGATGCAACCAATGACTTAGGCCTTGCCCCTGCCTCTCTGGAACTTATAGCTAGCAAATGACGCGCTGCAGGAGGTGACCTGAGTGCCACGACCAGGCTTCCCCTGCCTGTCCCATCAATGCTGGTTTCCTCCCTGGAGAATAATGTTGCTTCTCATTCGTTGCGTCATGTTCCCCCCCACAACAGGCACCTTGCATTTTCCCGAACAAATCTCCCTTTCGTATCTTTCAAACTTCTAATTTTCGTAGCTTGCAAGGTGCTGACTGATAATAATTTAAGTTGCAATCCTTTCAATTTAAATAAGCAAATTATTGTCCAGAAAAGTTAAAAAAAAAACCACTTTAAGGCCCCAAGATATCAAGTTGCAATAAAGGAATTAAAAGGTTGGTATTTTAAAGCATGGCTTGTCTACCTTTCCTTTGGTAAAACATGCTCCTGGTATGACCGGTGGGCTGGTAGAAACAGATTTCCCCAGGTGTGAGTGATAAATGGTGCAGGGAGACACATGACCTTGTCAGAGTCCCTTGACCTCATCCATGGAAGAACTATGATAACATCTATCGTCTCTGCTTCACAGAAATATCATGAAGATGAAAAGTAGTAGAAGTGATTTGAGGAAATACAGCGACTTGCTTCCGTAGATGAACGACCTGTGAGGAATGACAGGCTTCTTGTGTATGTTTTTGTGTTGTTCTAATGAAATGCTCACCGTGATAACATTTTCTAAACAGTTTTCCAGGGCACAGACACCAATTGTTTACAAAGTTAATCCACCCAGTGGAGTTCCAGGTAAGAAATTTATTAACAAAGGAATAAATAAGAATCTCTTTACCAAAGCTATTGTAAACTCTTCGACCCTGGTAAATGGTCTCCATAAACAGGAAAATCTTACCACTTCTCTGATGTTGTTTTGAAGGTGAGTGTCAACCTCTGGTTTACTTTAAACCTGGTTTGGTTTCACCTCTGGGCACTTTTGCTCTATTAGGTCACTGATAATCAAAGGAATCCTTACATGAAAAGAAAGAGAGACCAGCAAAATCAAACCAGGTGTTGCTGGAGAATGGAGAAAATAGATATCATCATCACTCCTAAGTTTATAATCATCCACATACTGCTGCTGCTGCTAAGTCACTTCAGTCGTGTCTGACTCTGTGCGACCCCATAGACGGCAGCCCACCAGGCTCCCTCGTCCCTGGGATTCTCCAGGCAAGAACACTGGAGTGGGTTGCCATTTCCTTCTCCAATGCATGAAAGTGAAAAGTGAAAGTGAAGTCGCTCAGTTGTGTCCGACTCTTCACAACCCCATGGACTGCAGCCTACCAGGCTCCTCCATCCGTGGGATTTTCCAGGCAAGAGTACTGGAGTGGGGTGCCGTCACTTTCTTCGCACCCATGTACTAGCAAACCTTTATTGACCCTTGCTAGGAGCCAGGATCTGTTCTAAGCTTTTGGTTTATATTATCTCATTAGATCCTCATAACACCTAGTGCTATAAGAACTATTATTAGTTCCATTGTTTAAAGGCATACCCCTAACGAGTGGTCAAGCTGAGGTTTGGACCCAGACAGAATCTAGAGTGGGCCCATGTACCTTACATTGATTGTATTTTGTATTGAGCCGAGTTGGGTGCCAATTGGAAGGCCGTTAACTCTGGTCCTCATCCTGGGAGTTTGTTTATGAGTTAGCGAGCACACGGATATGCAGAGACCAAGAGGACAGAAGAGAAGAGAGAACGCTAGTGGGGTTGAGGCTGGACGCAAAAGAAAGCATTGCAACTAAGGCCTGCCAAGCCTGCTTTAAAACTAAGTAGTAAACAGAGCTAGGATTACATACAATTTGCAGTCTGATTCTTGACGAATTCCTACACGTATTTTAGGTTTCTTGTTTGTTCAGGGATTCCAGATGGTATAAGTATGGGGATACAAGTTGTTCAGTTTTTACTTGTGATTGGGTCTCAATACATGAACTGATCTAGTTTCGAATGGCTCAAGAATGTCGAAATGAATATCTTACTCAATGAAAAGTGTCTGTACTTTTTGGCGCATGTGTGTGTATAGACACACAGATGTATGTGTTTTTTAAATTACATCCTGAAGAATACGAATTTGGCATTATTAGTCACATTATTCACAGATCTGCTCCATTCCATTCATCTCAATAATCAAGACATGATCATGTTTTATTAAAAAGAGATGTGACCTGTGAAAGTCACATGCTGTCATTTCGCTCCCCCTGTTTGGACGATAGAAGCCTTGTTAGGATGAGGGATGAGGAGGGAGCCTGTTGTGAGCAGTGTGACGCAGGGCATCAGCTGGCACTCAGATTAATCAAGGCCATTTCCCCCACCCAGTTTGAGTTCTTCACACTGTCTTTTCCACCTTCAGGGAGAACTGGTTGGAGTGGTCCCTCTGGGCCGGATCCACACGGCTCCATCTTCAAAATCACTTTCCAGACGATTACTCTCATTTCCTTTGGGAAGCCTGCCCAGAGTAACAGCCGCGGAGATGGGGGAGGTAGCGGGGACAGCAGAGATATTTTGTGAGCAGTTGATTTCCTATATGTGGTTAACAGTCCTCCACTGTAACGTGGAATCCACCCCCTACCTCCCCCAGCACATGGTCTGGCTTGGCCATTTGTCAGCTGCTGTTGGGCTTCTTTGTTTAGAAATAAAACAAAAACTCGCGGGAATTCCTAGTTTCTATAACCTCCTATTCGTTTTTAAAATTGTGCCCATCAGTTGTAGAAATCATGCCTGCCAAAGCCAGGAAACCGATCATTTAGCCCTAATGAAATGAAGGTGAGTTATTTTGCTAGATGGCAACAGTAGTAGAGACCTTCAGACTCTACGTGCTGTGCTGTGATTAGCTGCTCAGTCACGTCCAATTCTTTGCAACCCCAACCCCATGGACTGTAGCCCACTGGGCTCCCCACAGGGGTCCTCTGTCCACGGTGATTCTCCAGGCAAGAATACTGGTGGGTTGCCATGCCCTCCTCCAGGGGATCTTCCCAACCCAGGGACTGAACCCAGGTCTCCTGCATTGCAGGCAGATTCTTTACTGTCTGAGCCACCAGGGAAATCCAAGAATACTGGAGTGGGTAACTTATCCCTTCTCCAGGGGATCTTCCCGACCAAGAAATTGAACCAGGTTCTCCTGCATTGCAGGCAGATTCTTTACCAGCCAAGCTACCAGGGAAGCCCTAGGCTTCCGCCAATCCCATGACCTTTGTCTAAGTCGACTAACTTCCCACTCATTGTACTCTGGTCAAGTGCCTGCCGTACTTCCTGAAAGTTTTCCATTGTTTTAGGACCAGTCATCCAATGACTGCAGCTAAAATCACTTCCTATTAATAAAACATGTGCACAGTATGTCAGGAGCATTACTTCTTGGTCATGTTCTTTTTTTGGCCTTAAGTGTAGCCATGAAGAAATTCAAAGTCCTCTGAAGTCAGTGGCCTCATGAGCCCTATAGGTGCCCTTCTCTCTTCTAATTTTGAGGTTTTGTCTAGTTAACCAGCACCTTTCTTATCTCTTAGCATTGTGATACTGGAAGATGACAGCCTCAATGGTTAAATTCTATCATTATTTGGAAGGCATACTCTTGCAGGTTGTGGGATTGTGTGGTGAACTTGAACTGCATTGCCTTGCTATGTTTGCTTCAAACCTTGCTTCATGCCGTTCCACAGATCTGAATCTAGGTGTTTTTCAACTGGAGGAAGTCAGCTCAAGTAGCATCTGGTATGGGTCCCAGAATGTTTCTGAGAAGGGGCTGTTCTAGATTTCTTTCCCAGGTCCTCTGAGCAGAGAAGTTGGGGGTAGTGCTGAGAGTGCCCTTGATGAAAAGGGTTGTTGATGCCTGCTCCCCTATTCCTACAAACTCAAAAGAGGCGAGTATCAGGGGAAAACTTGCTACCCAATGGAAATCTCTGCAAATTGCATAGAGGAGATCCAGCTGAGCAAGTCATCCTCATCAGTGAGCAAGGCAGTGCCAACTGTCTGTGGATCCCCATTTTGCCTGATGTTTTAACATAAGTATTTTTGTTGAATGAATACTGTGTGCAGTGGCTCATTCTTTAAGCCAGGGCTCTGTTGCTCTCTCGTGTCCTTCTTTCTGACTTCCTACCCGATCAGTTCATCCGTGACATTTATCTTTTGTACTCTGAGATACAGAAAAAAGTTTAGTATTTTTGAATATCCATCCAGATCGTGCGATATGAGCCTTCTCTTATCACATGTGTCCAGAGGAAAGTCACATGGAACACTCCCAAAGAATATTATTCTTAAATCCCGTGTAGGTGAGTGGTCTATACACAGCCAAGAGGGGAACAAGGCAGTGTATTTCAGCAGGCCCCTCCCTCCCTTCCTCCATCCCTCCCTCCCGGGGACTGCTCCATACCAACGTGATAAAGTCTGCAATGGCAATGGTTGATTGTTTTTGCTTCTTTGATTGATGACTGGCTCGTACTTGGTGATCCTTTCCTGTTGTACAATTTATAAAACTGTGTTAGTATTCTGAGTCATGACCAGTTTGGCCATTTTGAGTAGAGATAACTGAAAAAGAAATACAGTGTATGTTATATATTTAGAGTGTGAGCTGAATAGGTTAATTAAAATTTTTTTTTTTCAAACAGGAAAGCTAATACATGTGTATGGCTGGATTATCACTGGAAGGTCAGAAACCTTTGATTTTGATGCTGAGTACATTGATAGGTAAGTGTGTGCTTGTTTCTGTGTTCGACCTGTTACAGATACGCAGGATTGCTCCCTGAGACCAGCTTCCTTGAGAGCATTAAATTGTGAGCAGTTGGCACAGAACTGCTATTTTCCTCTTCGCAGTTTACGGTCCCTGGTGAGCTGGGCTTCAGCAAACTTGGCTAATGTAATTGCAACTGGTCGATTAAGTTGGTCCATTTATTTACTGACAACTAGTCACTCTGGGCACAGTGTGAGTTGGACTGTAATTGCATCTGTGGATTTTCTTTCTTGATTCTTCCCCTTTTCCCTCTTGTTTCTCAAGCTGGAATAAATCCTTTATAACCATGTGTGAACCTGACCACTGTAACATCCTTGTTTGTTACCCATCTGTATATTTAGAAATTCTGTTAGTGTGATCAGACAAAAATGTGGAAAATGTACAGAAAGCCATTGAGCTATTTTTAAAATTTATTTTATTGCAGTCTAGTTGATTTACAATGTGTTAATTTCTGCTGTACAGCAAAGTGATTCAGTTTTATGTCTATCTCTCTCTCTCTCTCTCTCTCTATATATATATATATACATTCTTTTTCATATTATTTTCCATTATGGTTTATCACAGGACACTGAATATATTTCCCTGTGCTATACAGTATGACCTTATTGTTTATCCATCCTATTAGTATATGTAATAGTTTGCATCTGTTAATCCCAAGCTCCCGATCCTGTCTTCCTCCTCTTCTCCTCCCCCTTAGCAACCGCAAGTCTGTTCTCTATGTCTGTGAGTCTTTCTGTTTTGAAGATAAGTTCATTTGCATCATATTCTAGTTTCCACATATGAGTGATGTCATATGGTGTTTGTGCAAGCAATTGAGTTTTTAATATTTTGGGGGAATGATTAGGGCTTCTCTAGTAGCTTCATGGTAAAGAATCTGCCTGCCAAGCAGGAGACATGGGTTTGATCCCTGGGTCAGGAAGATCCCTTGGAGAAGGAAACAGCAACCCACTCCAATATTCTTGTCTGGGTGATTTGATGGACAGAGGACCTTCGTGGGCTTGCAAAGGGTTGGGTACGTAGGATGCCGATGTGACTTTTTTCATTGGAGACTTTTAAAATGGAAAGTGAATTGAGATGTTCGTGAGAACCTCTAAGCAACTGTGGTTACTCAGCATGAAGCAGTTATAGTGAGGGTTTATAAGGTAGAAGGACCACAGCCTCATGAGATGCTCTGCTGAGGGACGCCACATAGTATGTCTAATTTTTCCTCTACCCCTTGGATAGAGTGGGGGAATCCTCATGTTCTGCTACAAATCTTTGATTTTGAAGTTGACTGCTTTCAGGATCTACATTTCTGGCATAAAATAATGGTCAGGGAATTCCTGGGCAGCCCAGTGGTTAGGACTCGGCACTTTTCACTGCTATGGCCACAGTTGATCCCTAGTTAGGGAGCTAAGATACAGCACACTAGGCTGCGGCCTAATAATAATAATAAAATAGTCAACTTGTCTTGAATGGAAATTACTCTTCCCATGGAGGCTTGAGGCCCCAAGTACATCCCTGACGATATGCCATACTCAGTACTTGGTCCCATCACAGCCTTGGTCTGGGATACTGTTTAGGAGGAACACTCCTCAGTGGCTCTGTGTAGACCCAGTATAGTCAAGGAGGAGATGATGATGATTTTTCTGGAAGGGGCAGTGCTCCCTCACTGGTGTGAAAGTATGGGCCACAGATGAGTGTTGTGCATCCTGCCCTAGGGTTGAGGGTCTGATTTAGCATCTCCTCTGGGGACAGTCCCCAGCCACCTGCACTAATGCCCCATAAGTTAAGAGATGAATGTTCACAATAGTGTTTCCTCTGAGTTTTTCCAGAAATGTTTGCAGAGAGCACTCCCTCTTGACTTGTGTCTGCTGTTCCCCTTTTGTATCCAGTCCACTGATTTTGGAAGCTCAGGGAGACCAATGGATCACTCCTTGCTCTCTTGTAAACAGACAGACGGGATCCCGGTGAGTATCTTTCTTGCCAATATCTATGTTTTTAGGCTCTCCCACGTGGGCATAGCACACACATAAACATCTATTTTTAATTTAAAGCACCCATGCCTGTTGACTGCCTCATCTTTAGACTTCCTAGAAATGGCACAGTCATCGATTCACAATGCAACCTGAAGTGGGTTCAGAAAGCTTTCTTGAAAAGACAGGTAGCTAATAATAAGTGCTTACTGCATGAACACTTTCACATTGAAGGCAGCCAATAACCTTGTAAGTACATACAGCTCTTAGTCTCACTTTACAGATTTGGGAGCTGAGGCACAGAGAGGTTAAGTAATTGCCCAGAGTCTCACTACGAGCAAGTGGCAGAGCTGGGATTTGAACCTGGGTCCACTCACTAGCCTCTGGAGTTCATCCTGTTAACCACTGTACTATATCCAGAGTTCATCCTCTCACCCACTGTACTGTATCGACTAGCCAGAGGAAAAAAACACTAAAGTTTCAGTTGTTCAATTGTTTATTTATTACAAGGAAAATTTAGAAAATGAGTATCTATGTGCTTACTTTTGAGATAATCAACATTTTTCTGGCTTTTTCAAATCACTTGGGACTGAGTGGGTTAACCTTCTGTACCCTATGACTTACCTTTTTGGGACTAGTGTTTAGAAGAGGCAAATTGTATAATGTGATTTCTTCTTGGTATCTTTCATTGGTTTGCTCAGAATTTTCCTGTTTCAGGTTCAAACTTGCTAATAGACTTTTTTTGGGGGGAGGGTGATAATGATCTTGCTGTCCTTGTCATAGACTTTGGAAAGAAAGAACCCAATGGAGGTAAGGAGTACGTTAAATTTTGTCTCTCACACTATGTGTTTGACTGGTAGTGTATGTATTGATGATAACTCTAGTTATAATTTTATTTTGTTTTATAACTTTCCTGGGTAAAGAACCAGAGCTTCTGAAGTGAATTGCCAGGTAATTCTTATCTCTTACCTTTTCCTGTTTTTCCCTAGCTATCCTATTCAGGAAGACCATGGTCTTGGGACTCTGCAATGTCGTGTGGAAGGCAACTACATTGGTCTGTTTGAGAAGTAACAGAATTTTAAAGTCTTATCCATCTGTGTCTCTGTGTCCAGAAAAAAACTATTTCAAGAATTGGTTCTCCTGAGAATGATACTAATAATTACCATTTGTTGAGAATTCTCTGAGAGACTCTCTAGGAAGCAGCTTAAATATAAACTAAATTAATCCTCACACATGCACCTGTGAGGCTGGTGGGATTGTTCTTGCTTTGTAGGTGAGAAAGTTGAAGCTAGTAACCAGTGGAGCAGGATTTATCCTTCTTGGTCTAACTCCAAGCCAGTTCTTAGCTGCTCTATTGCTATTACATTTATCCTTGTATTGTTAGATATCGCCACTGCTGATGCAATGCGAGTCTGGAACGTGTTTATTTCGAGCACTGTTAGAGACGTTAAGGTGCGGGTGGTACCTTGGTGATCGCTGGACTTCTTGCTTTATGATAGCGATGTCCTGGCCCATGTAGTTCATGCAGGTTCCTGTATTGATGCTTATTTCTGTTTGTTACAGGCTCCCAGAATGTTAGTTTCTCAGTATTTAACAAAGGAAAGTAAGTAACTGGGAGGAAGCAAATTTATTTTTATCTTACATTATCTACTCTCTTGTCTTGCTTAGTTTTCTTTAACCTTTTATAATGGAAAATTTCAAATGTATACAAACAGTAGCGTAATAAATCTCCAGGTACCTACTTGATTCTTTTTTTACACCTGAGTGAATATAACTGTGTCCTGTGCACTCATCTTGAAGTGACATAAATGTTTCAATGGGATAAAGATACAGAATTTGGGGAATTACTTAAGTAATCTCATAATACTGGAATTTTATTTTATTTATTTTTTATTTTTTTTATGGAATTTTAAAACAGTACATAGTTCCATAAAGTGCTTTGTGTCATTCCAGGAAATGACTTCTTTAAGATGGAAGGGGTCCAGATTTTATAGAACTCTGGAGAGAGAAATGTGGAGTCTGGATTTCTGCTTGCTTTACCTCATATTCTGACACTATGTACTTTTCAGTGTTTCCTGAAAAGGGCATTGCCTAGCTGATATTAATTTCATTGTGAAGATAATAACACATGACCTACAGCTACTCAGCTCAACATAGGGAGATTTGCTCTTTGTGTCTCTGACTCTTTTTTAGGAAGGAATAAAACTAGCATCTATTGACTACCTCCCACGGGCCAATTCCACACCAAGCCCTTTCACATTCATTATTCCGTTTAATGCTAGTCACACTCTGTAAAGTAGGTATTATTATTCCCATGTAATTTTATAGATCAGAAAACAAACTTTGCCCCATTGGTATTCTCTAGTCATCAAAAGGAGCTGGTATCTAAACAGTTTTAAAGATCACTAAAAGTTAGTGATCTTCTTTCAAGCAGTCAATCTAAAAAATGAAATCCCAGATGCAATTTTCATCCAAAACACAATTTTGTGGGTTGTTTTTTTTTTTTTTCTTTTTTTGGAGGTCAGTGATACACAAGGATGCATGGCTGGTCAGTGCGAAGCAAGACCTTTTTCTGTACCAGACGTACTCAGGTACCATTTTCCTTCACGGTATTTCTCCCCCCTTCCCTCACACCACCCTGGACCTTGAACTCTCTCTGACTTCCTCTGGCCATTTCTCTATGATCATTAACACCTAAAGCTTTCCCTGCAGTCATTGATGGCCCTTTGGTTTTGTGTGAGAATAGGTTCCTTGATGAGTGTTGACTTTATTTACTATATTAAATTTTTGAATATTAAATTTAATATTTATCTATTAATTATTGAAATTAAATTCAAAGTAAAATTAAAATATTAGAAGAGGCTTGGTCATGGATTTTTATACAAAATCTAGGGATATAGACTGAGTAAAAGAAAGGGGAATCATCCTTATTGTATGTTCTAAGAGAATAACAGAAAAGAGATGGTGCTGAAAAATCTAAAAGCACATCTTTGTAGTTATTTTAGCATCTCACCTCTGAGTATTCATTCAAGGATTTATGATTTGCTGATACAGATGCTAAGTTTGTGTTGCTATCTGATGAGTATACAAAAAAAACCAAAATCTGAAAAACTGGAAACTTGCATGAAATTGTGAACTCAGTCTAGGACTAGAAAGCTGACTCCTGAAAATGAGTGCTAGCTTCTCAAGTTGAGTACAATCTCAAAACCACTGAAAAGTTGTGAGGCTGATTCAGATCTCAGAGGCAGCAGAAATCTACCTTTGCCAAAAGTGCAAGAAATTTCCTCAGTCGAGGGGTCGATGCCATTCACTCTGTAGGTGGCCTACCTCCGTCAAAGCTGGATTTTGACCCTTGCTTTTGTTTTGGAGTGGTAACCACTCATAATTAGCCTCTTTGTACCTTCAATTAATGAGAGAACATGACTACTTGTTCGCTTTGAGGGGATGAAACTTAGAACTCTCAAAGTTTGATCATAGGAGGGGAAAAGATCAGAAAAAGTTAAATTCCTGGGGACTTGTGGCATATGACAGTGTAACTCATTCTTTGGTTAGAGCAAATCACAGACTCATATGTGTAAGCTGAGACCTTGACCAATGCATGTGGAGTTGAGGTCTCTATAAAGTATAACCTATTGTTCTGTGATGTATAAATAGGGTCCTTGAAGTGAGGAGACAGATGTCCTAAGAAAGCCTCATGGTATGCAGGGATTTTTGCTGACAGCATGAGCAACCATGGGGAAACTCATGGGAAAAGCTGCAATTCCCACTCTTTTTAAATATTGATCCTGTATAGTGGCTCAGACGGTAAAGAATCTGCCTGCAGTGCAGGAGACACAAGAGATGTGGGTTCGATCCTTGGGTTGGGAAGATCCCGGAGAAGGACATGGCAATCCACTCCAGTATTCTTGCCTGGAAAATCCCATGGACAGAGGAACCTAGCGGGCTACAGTCCATGGGGTCACAAAGAATTCGATAGGACTTAGTGACTCAACAGCAGCAACATGATTATATTATTATTCGGGTCACATCCTGGATTATATTTGGAAACTTACTTTTCTTTTCCTCTTGCAGAAATACTGTCTGTGTTTCCAGAAACTGGGAGCCTTGGGGGAAGAACAGACATCACAATTATAGGAGACTTCTTTGACAACCCTGCTCAGGTTACCATTGCAGGTAAGTTGAAATGACTGAAAGAGTTCATACTTGAATGCTGTAGGATATTATATATCTCTTTTGGCCTGGAGAGGGTGGAAGGGAAGCAATCTTTGCCTCTTCTGACTCTTCCTGGGACCCTGTTCCACGGTCTTTGTCCTATGTTTGGTTGAGACTGGGAAAAGGAGGGGATTTTGGCCTTGCAGCTCTGCAAACATGTAACAGAATGCCCTGTTGCAGATACCTTCACAAATCAGAGCAAGTCCCTTTGGTGTCCCCATCTGGGGAGGGAAGAGAAGCAAGGGCACAGCTCCTCTTCACAAAAGTATTTCTTTTAAGGGCTTCCCTGGTGGCTCAGATGGTAAAGAACCTGTCTGCATTGCAGGAGACCAGGGCTCAATCCCTGAGTTGGGAAGATCCCTTGGAGAATGGTTACCCACTCCAGTATTCTACCCTGAAGAATTCCATGGATAGAGAAGCCTGGTGGACTACAGTCCATGGGGTCCCAAAGAGTGGGACATGACTGAGTGACTAACATTTTCACTTTATTCACTTCTCACTCCTTCTAAAAGGCAACCTCACCCCCTCCTCCTTAGCCCTGTTTGTAGGAATAAGCAGGAGTGGGTGGGCATTTGTTACACCAATTCTTCTGGAATGCCCCCTGGACAAATGCTTTTGTGGAACCTGCCTAGAATCCTTTGTTCTGCCTGATGGGATGCTCTTCTAGCTGGTGACACCAAGGATACTGGACAATGTTTTCACACTCTCCTGTCACAGTTCCCTTCCCTAGCTCGGTCATCTCCACAGAACGGCATGGCTGACATTGCTTTCTTCCTGATTGTTCTAAGTGGCCTGTGTTCCACTGCTCTACATTCTCTCTTTCCTGCCTCCTCCCACAACTTTCTCTCTACTCTCCACTTCCGGCCTTTTGCCCTGCAACAGGAGCCTGTCTACTTTAGTGTGGTCCTCTGGCCACATCTGTATCTCCACTGATATTGCTACTGACATCTGTATCTAATTTAAATTTCCCCTCAGGCATTCCGTGTGATATTAGACATGTGTCTCCCAGGAGGATTGAGTGTACCACCAGGGCCCCAAGTAAAGGTGCAAGGCTCTCTGCTCCTCAGGCAGGTAAGGAAGTCGCCACGGTGACATTTTTTAACCACAAGGGGCAGGAAGTGGAAAGGAAGGCGTTTGAATCTGGTCTCAGCTGTTTGATTGGCTGCTCAGTGAGTCCTGCATCATGGATCAGAGCTTTTCTTTCAGAGGTATTCTTAGCTTTACTCAGATGCTTGACAACACCCGGGACTCCTAGCCCCAGGCGACTGAATGGCCAGTGGGTTCAGTGGAAACCACGATCCAGGAAGTGTAACTGCCATCAAGACGTTCCCATAGTGATTGGTGGAAAAGCCTGAGCTGCCTCCTCCATGCTCTGGGTCAGTTGCACTCCAGTTCATGCTCTAAGAAGACAGAGCAACAGACTGCTTCTTCTATGCTCATAGGACGGTTAGATGAGGCAGAGAGTGGGGTGTAACGGGGTGCATTTAAATGTTGTTTCTTTGCTGTTGTGAGCAGCTGTCTGTTACTCTGAAAAGTAGAGCTGTACTGTGATGGGGCCACCAGAAACAGAGCGGGCAGGGGGGCAGGTTCCACTGGTCCTTTTTCACTATTTATTTATTTTTGGCTGGATCTTCGTTGCTGCACATGAGCTTTCTTCGTTGTAGTGCACGGGCTTCTCACTGTAGCAGCTTCTCTCGTGAAGCACAGGCTCTAGACGCACGGGCTTCAGTTGTTGTGGCACACTGGCTTAGTTGCCCCATGGCATGTGGGATCTTCTCGGACCAAGGATCGAACCCATGTATCCTGAATTGCAAGGCGGATTCTTAACCACTGGACCACCAGGAAAGTCCACCTTCTGTGTTTAAACCTCCTACCCCATGTCTACAAATTGCAAGTGCACCAGGGAAGCACTTTTCTGGGCAGTGTTAGAACAGGATCTCAGGTGTAGTTAGGGATGAAGGGTAGTTGGTGTCTGGAGTCCTACATGCCCCACAGGGGCTGACTTCACAGTTAAAAGCACAGGCAGGGGAGTTCATCTCCTGAGTCTCATCGAGGGGAAAACTTTCTAAAGAAAGGCCATTCGGGTGTAAAAACTCATTCAAAGCTTAGGCTGGGCATTCTCCAGGTCCCTGATCTGTGGTTTTTACTCAGGGAAAGCTCTAATCCAAGGTAACAAATGACTATATGAAGCAAGTGATGGAGAAAATGTGAGTCTGAATTCAGGGAATAGAGAGTCTGATTCCTATCACAGCGGTTCCTGCTGGAAGCTACCAGGGTCGTGGTAGGGGAATTTCCTGAGTGCTGCTGATTTTTTTAACTTGAGGAAGTAATTTTTATTGCATTTCTAGGCTTCCTTATTACATTTAGCAGGCAAGTTTGAAGAATGTTGCTCTAAAATAAGATCAAAAGAGTTTAAAGTGTACATTATAAATAAAATGTATATAGAAAACATAATGTGGCAGTTCTGGATGGTTGACAGTGTCCTTTATACAATGCTTTTGGAATTTCTTTTATGGAAGAGTAGCAGGGGTGGGGTGGACAGGCAGCTGTTAACATTCGATCGTTAGCTCTAGACAGGCAGATCACAGTCTCCTCCCCAGGGCCCTCCAGGCTGTCTGGTCTCAGGCTGGCGGGTGAGCTGGGGGTCTCAGGGACAGGATGAGGGCTGTGTCCTGCAAAGCTCCCAAGCCCTCACCCCAGCCTCCCACTGACCGGCGCAGGTCTTGAGTCAAGGACGACTTCTCCCCTTATCTCTGCCTCTGCGACCTAATGGCGACAGGGGTCTCCATGGGTTGCAGTTCATGGGATGCAGCCCCGATTTGGGCGGTCTGAGGATCCTGAGGGGCAGCTGGAGTCCTCTGTGATGGTGACTGGGTAAGGTCTGGATACCTGAGGGCACCGCCAGCTGAGAGCTGCCTCCTCAGCTAGGCTGGGCACTGGCAGGAGGACCCAAACTTGAGTGCTGGCCATACATTCCCTGGGCAGGGTAACCAGCACCCGCAGGGACCCCGCCTCCTCTTAACTAGGACCTGGATCTCAGAGGGTGAAGGTTGAGCCTTCTTGGGACCTTGCCCTTTCTTGTCAGAACAGAGACTAACATTTGTTTTGATGGAGACTGGAACATTATGGCCTGACCTCAAGAACAAAAGATCTGACACCTAGAAAATTGCAACAACTAATAACGCCCCTCCCTCACCTTCCCTATAAAAGGACTTTGCTGAAAAGCTTTCAGGGAGCTTGGGTTTTTTTTAAAGTCATGAGCCACTCTTCTTGCATGGCTCTGCGGTAAACCTTTCTCTGTTCCAGGCTCCGATGTTTTGGTATTGTTTGGCCTCAGTGTGTATCGGGCACACAGCCCTGTGTTGGGTAATAATGAATAATAATTCATGCATTGGGTAACAGGACAAATGATCCTGTTTTGCAGCTGTTGTCAGTAGCAGGCGTGGGGCACTTGGCAGTGTTCGGTCCTTACAACTGGGATGGCGGTGCTACTGACCTCTAGTGGGTAGAGGCTGGAAGTGCTGCTAAACATCCTTCAGTACAGCCCTTAAAACGCATTGCAGGCAGCACCAGGGAAGCCCCAAAACGGAGTTATCCAGCTCCAAATATCAATCCTGCTGAGCCTGAGAAACCTCAAATAGTACATTAAAATATGCTGTTATTTTTCTGCTTATTCCTTATCTGTTTCCCCTTCTTAGGATTTAACAGGGAATAACAACAGGAATTAAAAATAATAATAACAGCCCTAGCTATCCTTTACTGAGTACTTATATTTCCGGCTCTTTGTGTATATATTTTAAGCTCCCTTTGTCTTTTTCCCTCCAGATTTGTCAAACTGACTTTACTTCTCCCCACGGCTTTATTGAGATATAATTGCCGTGTAACTCAGCTCCCTTAGTCTTTAGAGCAGTTTCTCTGTTTACTATTGACCCCATTTTGATGCAGGAGAAAATAAAGATGTGAAGCAGTTTGCTCAAAGCTGCCCATCAAGTAAGTGGTAGAGCTGGACTCTGAACCCATCCATGGGTGATTCCAGAGCTTTTACCGTCAACCCAATTAGTAGCCAGTATAGGAGAAGGCAGTGGCACCCCACTCCAGTACTCTTGCCTGGAAAATCCCATGGACGGAGGAGCCTGGTAGGCTGCAGTCCATGGGGTCGCTAAGAGTTGGACACGACTGAGCAACTTCACTTTCACTTTTCACTTTCATGCATTGGAGAAGGAAATGGCAACCCACTCCAGTGTTCTTGCCTGGAGAATCCCAGGGACAGGGGAGCCTGGTGGGCTTCCGTCTATGGGATTGCACAGAGTCGGACACGACTGAAGTGACTTAGCAGCATTGATAACACAATGCAGTATTTTAAAAAGCAGAGACATTACTTTGTTGACAAAGGTTGTCTAGTCAAAGCTATGATTTTTCCAGTAGTCATATATGGATGTGAGAGTTAGACTATAAAGAAAGCTGAGTGCCAAAGAATTGATGCTTTTGAACTGTGGTGTTGGAGAAGACTCTTGAGAGTCCCTTGGACAGCAAGGAGATCAAACCAGTTAATCCTAAAGGAAGTCAGTCCTGAATATTCATTGGAAGGACTGATGCTGAAGCTGAAGCTCCAATACTTTGGCCACCTGATGTGAAGAACTGACTCACTGGAAAAGACCCTGATGCTGGGAAGGATTGAAGGCAGGAGGAGAAGGGGACGACAGAGGATGAGATGGTTGGATGGCATCACTGATTCAATGAACATGAGTTTGAGCAAGCTCTGGGAGTTGGTGATGGACAGGGAATCCTGGTGTGCTGCAGTCCATGGAGTCACAAAGAGTCGAACATGACTGAGCAACTGAACTGAACTGTACTGACTGATTACACATATGTCTTTGGTCTCAGGGTTTTTTTTTTTTTTTTTTAATATAAAACACAAATAAATAGATGACATTTAGAATGTTATGTAATGGCAGCCTGTCACATGATTTGCTGCATGTTCACAAACTGAGGTCAGGACTCATGAAAAATGTGAGGATTGCCAATTTTGGGGGACAAAGAGGATTTAGGGAATAGAGTTCTCATGACATTAAAAGTGCACTGAAGTGCCCTCCTGGCTTCACAAGCCTTTTTTGCTTTTTCAAATTTTTCTCTTATCTGGACACTCCCATTAAAAAGCGCTCCTTGGTTTTTTATGGTCCTCTGAGAAGATGCCCCTTACTGCTCCTTGTCAGGTGTCTCTTTCTCAGAGGCTGAATTCTTACACCTAGCAGTAGTTTCCACCTTCTAGAACATTTGTATTATCTTTATTTATTTTGGGGGGTATTCTTTCACTTAAATTTATTAGGATAAAGTTGCTTTACAATATTGTATAAGTTTCTGCTGTACACCAAAGTGAATCAGCTCTATATACAGTCTTTACAATGTCTCACATGATTACTCCATCTGGGTCTCAGTTGACTCACCTTCTAAATCGTTCCCGTATCATCTTCATCCTGAATCTGTAGTCAAGAAGTTCCCCCGCTTGGGGGAGAATCCCCCTCTGATGTTTATGAGGCATACGTGTCTTTCAGGCAATCGAGGGCTTCTCTTTGAAGTTGGAGATGCTTCTGAGGACTTGGACCTGACTGAAGCCACCCCTGGGTACAGTTGGCAGATCGTCCCTAATGCCAGTTCCCCATCTGGATTTTGGTCAAAGGAAGGGCAACCTTTCAGGTATGTTTGTAGGAAAAGTGGATGTCCAGATCACAAGTGAATCTACTGGCCTGGGTGAGGCTAGGAGACAGATGAGTAAGCAATGAGATTTCCGGGGGAAAATGTAAAATATCTACTAACTCAGCAGTCACAAAGTTTGATCACTGTTTTCAGCCGATATTGGTTATGTTCATGGACCACAGGCCCTTTATGTGTACATGCTAAATTTTGATCAATGAGTAAAATACGTATGTTGTACAGCTTAGTTTGAAATCTGCTTTGGGGAGGACTATTCATCAGAATATTTAGCTGGGTAGGCTTGGAAGCTTGGTAAAGAGCAGGGCAAAACTTCCCGTAGGAATGTGGTTAAGAGATAAAACCAATATCTGGATGATGCTAAAGAAAGACTCAAACAGTTGCCCTTTGGGCATATGAGGGAGCAGAGGCTGAGCAGCCAACAGCTCTGTGGGAACAATTATCCAGTGCTGTAGGTCAACCAGATGGCTGGTGTAGAGCAGGGGTAAGCTCCCGTGGGCTCAGGAGACATTGTTTTCTACAGCAGTGACTGCAGTGTGGTGAAGTTTCCCTGTTTAGATTTGTCTTTTTAATCCCTTCAAGGATGTGGCCAGAATTTCTCATTATTTTAACGTGGGCTTAAAAATGTAGAAAATAAGAGAACTGTGGAGACATAGTGTGCTCTAAGCTTGTATATAGGGCTCTATATCCTTTAGGTGTGATGGATCTCTTCTTTTTTTGAAACTCTCCTCAGAGAGGTTGGTTATGACTCCTGTATCTGAATTCTGTGCTAAGTCACTTTAGTCATGTCCAACTCTTTGTGACCCTATGGACTGTAGCCTGTCAGGCTCCTCTGTTCATGGGATTCTCCAGGCAAGAATATTGGAGTGGGTTGCCATGTCCCCCTCCAGGGGATCTTTCCCACCCAGAAGTCGAACCTGTGTCTCTTACATCTCCTGCATTTGCAGGCGGGTGAATTCTCGTCAATCTGTAACCACTTTCAAGGATTTGACTCTTCTACTGATTTCTTTTGGCTGTGCTGCATAGCATGTGGGATCTTAGTTCCTCAACCAGGGATCAAACCCATGTCCCCTGCAGTGGAAGTGCAGTCTTAACCACTGGACCACTAGGGGAGTCTCTTGGCCATTTTAAAGGTTAATTCAGTTGTGAAAAGGAAGGCTTTGTTCTCTGTTCACTGAATTTCAGACATTGAAGGAACCAAGTAGGGAAGGAAATCTGACCAGAGTTAAGTTTCTATTGTCTTGAAAGTCGTACTAATTATATATCTAACCACCAGTATATGGTTTTAAAGTGGCAATAAATAGTGTGTGTGTGTGTTTGGTGGCACCTAGTACTGCAGCTTTGTCATAGTTTCTGAGGACCATAAATAATGTTCCAAAGAAAGTCTTTCAGCTATATTCAGTGTGTGTGGGGGCGTCAAGGAGAGTCCCACCTCAATAGATAAAAGAACATTTTGATTATTTGGTATGACCTGTAGGTTTCTCTCTGCCATTTCAAGGATCCCCAAACCAGAGAGCAACTCTTTCTATTCTTTCTGGCATTCGTTTCTGTAAAATTCAAAAATTTAAAATAAAACCTTGGAATATTTATTAGTATGATAATGATGGAACTTTAGTTATCTTCAAAACTATTCTCAGAAAATATTCTCTGTATTCTTCATATGTAGATCAAATCAGAGAAAACTCTGATTGAAGATCTATTTCTAATAAGAGAATGAGATTTACTATTGATTGAATGCTTACCATATGCCAGACCCTGTACTGGCCATGTTTGGTAAGTGATCTCAGCTAAGCCCCCAGGTGATCCTATGCTGTGGCTACAGAATCTTTTCCCAAAGATGATGCAAACTGCCTGGGGAGTTGTGCCAGTTCGAAGTGATGGGCTGAGATACTGAGCCAGGCAGGCATCACAGGAAGAGATGCATCCAGAGGGCTCTGGCCAGTCACAGGCATAAGAGTCAAGTGTTTCCTCCTCATTAACATAAAGACAAACAAACCCAAGGGCACCGTAGTTGGGTCAGTGATACCGGGCTTGGCTGCCCTCACGTCTTTCTCTGTGTTCCTCTGCTTTCCAGAGCACGGCTCCGTGGGTTCTTTGTGGCCCCAGAGACAAATAATTACACTTTCTGGATCCAGGCTGACAACCAGGCCTCTCTGTATTTCAGTTGGTCGGAGGACCTGAGGACCAAGGTATTCACCACCTTCTTGTTTTCCTTCTTCTTGTCCCCAGTCCCTCACTCGTGAAAAAAAAAAAAAAAAAGCAGGAAGTCAAAATGAAGGCTTTCATGGTCTACTGATAGTTGTAACACACTGTTAAGCAACCAGAGACTTTAATTTTTTTTGGTGCGTTCATGTGTGTGTGTGGGTTTTTTAAAATTAGAAATGTTAAAAAGTTGAGATATAATCTACATGATTTTACTTTTTGAAACAGAGCTTGCTGGTCATTATGCTACATACCTTGTTTCTAAACTTCACAGCATCTTGTGAGCTATGTCTCTTTATCTCCATTTTCCAGATGAGGACAATGAGGCTTAGAAGGCTTGTATGACCAATCCAGGGCCACTGGGGTGATAAAGAGGCACATTAAGAATTCAAATCCAGATTTGTCTGACTCAGAATTTGTTTTTACGACTGATTCTGGGTGTGGATGTAACTAGTTTTATGCAGGAATTTTCTGGCCAGTTTTGAAGGATAAAATAAGTGTTTTAGCAAACAACCAAAATTCCTTAATGCCATTGTCAAAGAAACACAGTATTTTCTCTCAAATGATGAATATGCTTCTATGAAATTACTTTGCTGGTTGGGTGGAGAAGCATCATAGATTTTGATGTGGTCAAGTCATTTAGATTTCTCAAAGGGTGTCATATGATTTTACCCACAGCATCACGTAAAGTTAGGGTTTCAGGTTTGCTCTTCCAGGTTTACACATGGCCCATCCATCTCATCTAAATACTATGTGATTTAGACAGAGAGAGAGAGAGAGAGAGAAAGAGAGACAAAGATGACTGGAGAGGCATGCATAGAATAGTCCTAGAAAGTTTAGGCTAACTTGTTGGAAAAGGCAGAACAGCCCCCAAGTCCCTTGTTAGTAGATGTCTAGATGCTTTTTGTTTGAGAAAGAGAAGCCCAGAAGCTTCACAGTATCGGTCCTGATGTGTTTACTGGGGTGCAGGTGAAAATGGCCTCTATCAGGGTGGGCACTGCCGACTGGTTTGACTCCTGGGAGCAGAATGGGAGTGACAAGACCCAGCAACAGAAGACCCCCAAGCTGGAGCTGCTTGGGGGAGCCAGGTACTACCTGGAAGCAGAGCATCGAGGGAGAGCCCCCAGCAGTGGGGTGAGAATTGGTGTCCAGATCCACAACACCTGGCTGAATCCTGACGTGGTCAGCACATACCTCCGGGAGAAGCATCAGATCCGAGCTTGGGCCCAGAGACTTCCGGAAATCCAGGTCTGCCTGTGTTTTTTGTCCCATGGGGTTAGATTCAGGGGCTGAACTCTGCAAGGAATTTAGTGCTGGCTGGCTGGGAGCCAGGAGACTTGAGCCATAATGATAACTCTCCTACAAAAGAGATTGGACATCCATCCAATAGAGTCGAGAGGATTTTTTTTAAAAGGAGTCTTACTGTTGTGACGCCCTGATTCATAGACTTAGTTTTGGGTACCAAAGTCCTGGTAAATCTTCCTTTGGAAACGTATTCCTCAGAGAGGAAATAAGGTCCTCCTAACACTCACGCCCATGTCTGCATGCCTGTGAGTGTATACATGCATGATTTCATAGCTCTTTGACCCACTTAGGTCCTGTTTCCTGGTGTACTGTCTATAGCAAGTCAGGGAAGTATGTCTTATGTTCCTAGACTGTCTTTTTGGCTCAGTGAGCACATATTCTTTAATTCTGTCTCTCTTGACTTTATAGATGCTGACTCTGTCTGGCACGGGGAACTTCTTCCTTACCTGGGACAACGTTTCTAGTCAGCCAATCCCTGCAAATGCCACAGCCCATCAGGTGGGCATTTTATTCACATAGGGAGAGGTGGGGGAACTAGAGGTAGTCTTTACATCCATGGCATGAGCTCCTGGTCATTTTTCTTATTAACAGATTCAAACAGCCATTGAGGAGTTACTTGCAGTCAAATGCAAACTGGAACCCCTTTCAGCGAACATCTTACTCTGGCTGGGATTTGAACAAGGTACGATTCCTGGTTTGACAAATTCTGACCTTCTTCTTCACGCTTATCTTCTCTCTCTCTTTTTTAATGTAAACAGGGAACAATCTTCATTTCATCTCCAAGGTCACTCTGTTCATTTCAATGGAAACTGGATTTGGACACAGTGTTTAAGAGAGAGGCTGCATGTTTGGGAGGGAGCTGCTTGGTGTGGGAATCAGAGAAAGAAAAGACATCCCTTCTGTGCTGTCAGGGGAGCAGAGAGTTGGAAACGAAGGATGCTGGTGACTTAGGCTCAGAAACTGCATCTCATGCCACACGTGGGAAAGAGCAACCGATATAGGAGAGACATAGCAGAACAGTGCAAATCTTGTTTAACTCAAATCATATCTCAAAGGAATTCTTACATAATGCAGTAGTCTGTGCTGTGCATAGTATCTTGTGTCAGTCGTGTCTGACTCTTTGTGACCCTATGAACTGAAGCCCGCCAGGCTCCTCTGTCTGTGGGATTCTCCAGCCAAGAATACTGGAGTGGGTTGCAGTTTCCTATGCCAGGGGATCTTCCCAACCGACCTATTGAACCGAGTCTCTTATGTCTTCTGCATTGGCAGATGGGTTCTTTACCACTTGGGAAGCCGAAGACGGTAGTCTAACATATTCCAAATATGTAAGGATATGTTTTAGAAATCGTAAGGTGAGCTAAGTTGCAGTCAACACACCTTACCTCTTTGCTTCTCAATATTTTTTTTTTTTTTGTGGTACACATAGAAAATGATAATAGATTTTTAATGCTCTGGAGCAGACATAATGTATTTCTCATAGGTGGAGCCTTCGAGCTGGAGGGTGCTGGCCACCCTGAGCCCTGCCCGGCTTGCCCAAGGACTAAGAGGCTGATGTCATGGAGAACCCATAACCCATTCCCTGCAGACATGTTGTGGAGCTCTGTTTGATAATTACTCCTGTCTTCCTATTTTATCTGAACTTCATCCAGGGTTAGAAGGTTCCACCTCTGATGGGCACCTCACCAGTGGGACAGAGCCCTTCTGTGGGAGGTTCAGTCTCCATCAGCCTCGACACCTTGTCCTGACACCTCCAGCTGTTCAGAAAGTCTACCGGCTAGATCAGTACACACACGTAAGTAGCAGCCATGGTGTTTGCAGGCCAGGTGGGTAGGGAGGGGTTGAAATTGTTCTCTGGGGTGGACAGTGGAGAAACAGAAGCACAAGGGAGTGGTTACCATGACTCACAAGCTGTTTCAGGCTGAGGTGCTAGGTTTTGGGTGTGAATGGACACCTTGGGTCCTCCGTTAGCTAGTTGCTGCATAGAAATGCCTTTGTAATAACTGAGACCTATGGAAGCTTCTGGGCTTTCTAGGTGGCTTAGTGGTAAAGAATCCACCTGCCAATGCAGGAGACGTGGATTTGATCCCTGGGTTGGGAAGATCCCTTGGAGGAGGAAATGGAAGCCCGCTCCAGTATTCTAGCCTGGAGAGTCCCATGGACAGAGGAGCCTGGAGGGCTATAGTCCATGGAGTTGCAAAGAGTTGGAGTTGGATTAATGACAAAACAACAACAATGACGACATGGAAGTTTCCATATGCTTCAGTGTTTTCTTTGGTCTCCAGGTATGAGAGCAGACTCTCCACTCAGACTCTCTGGTTTTGAATTCTGACTCTATACCCTGCATGCCCTCTGTGTTTTATCTTAGTTTACTCATCTGAGAAATGGGTGATAACAGGTCTGCCTCTCAAGCTATGGAGGAAGAGTGTATGAGGTAATCCAGTAAAGTGCTTGGGCAGCGGCTAGGACTTGTTTAAAGCTAGTTATTATTTATTATTTATTTATTATTATTTATTATAATAACTAGCTTTAAACAAGTCCTAGCCGCTGCCCAAGCACTTTACTGGATTACCTCATATACTCTTCCCCCATAGCTTGAGAGGCAGACCTATTATTATAGTTACTGTTGTTATTGATGGATGGACTGACACATTCCTCCAGTACCTCATATCCTTTGCGTCAATAGCTCTGCTCTTTGGGAACCATTGTGAACCTTCCTGGGATAACTGAGCTCACGGCAGTGGTTTCAAGTCCTTTCTGAGTCAAAAAAGAGTGGGAGCTGGGACTAAACGGTTGAGGAAAGGGCAACACCCAACTTCCAGCCTTTCTTCTATAGCACAGGCACCCAGCAGGTGGTGGTGGGGATTTAGCCCACACTAGAGGCCTTGGAATATGGAATGAAGCAGGGCAAAGACTAATAGAGTTTTGCCAAGAAAATGCACTGGTCATAACAAACACCCTCTTCCAACAACACAAGAGAAGGCTCTATACATGGACATCACCAGATGGTCAACACTGAAATCAGATTGATTATATTCTTTGCAGCCAAAGATGGAGAAGCTCTATACAGTCAGCAAAAACAAGACCAGGAGCTGACTGTGGCTCAGACCAGGAACTCCTTATTGCCAAATTCAGACTGAAATTGAAGAAAGTAGGGAAAACCACTAGACCATTCAGGTATGACCTAAATCAAATCCCTTATGATTACACAGTGGAAGTGAGAAATAGATTTAAGGGCCTAGATCTGATAGATAGAGGGCCTGATAAACTATGGACTGAGGTTCGTGACCTTGTACAGGAGACAGGGATCAAGACCATCCCCATGGAAAAGAAATGCACAAAAGCAAAATGGCTGTCTGGGGAGGCCTTACAAATAGCTGTGAAAAGGAGAGAAGTGAAAAGCAAAGGAGAAAAGGAAAGATATAAGCATCTGAATGCAGAGTTCCAAAGAATAGCAAGAAGAGATAAGAAAGCCTTCCTCAGTGATCAATGCAAAGAAATAGAGGAAAACAACAGAATGGGAAAGACTAGAAATCTCTTCAAGAAAATTAGAGATACCAAGGGAACATTTCATGCAAAGATGGGCTCGATAAAGGACAGAAATGGTATGGACCTAACAGAAGCAGAAGGTATTAAGAAGAGGTGGCAAGAATACACAGAAGAACTATACAAAAAAATCTTCATGACCCAGATAATCACAATGGTGTGATCACTCACCTAGAGCCAGACATCCTGAAATGTGAAGTCAAGTGGGCCTTAGAAAGCATCACTATGAACAAAGCTAGTGGAGGTGATGGAATTCCAGTTGAGCTCTTTCAAATCCTGAAAGATGATGCTGTGAAAGTGCTGTACTCAATATGCCAGCAAATTTGGAAAACTCAGCAGTGGCCACAGGACTGGAAAAGGTCAGTTTTCATTGCAATCCCAAAGAAAGACAATGCCAAAGAATGCTCAAACTACCGCACAATTGCACTCATCTCACATGCTAGTAAAGTAATGCTCAAAATTCTCCAAGCCAGGCTTCAGCAATACGTGAACCATGAACTTCCCGATGTTCAAGCTGGTTTTAGAAAAGGCAGAGGAACCAGAGATCAAATTGCCAACATCCTCTGGATCATGGAAAAAGCAAGAGAGTTCCAGAAAAACATCTATTTCTGCTTTATTAACTATGCCAAAGCCTTTGACTGTGTGGATCACAATAAACTGTGGACAATTCTGAAAGAGATGGGAATACCAGACCACCTGACCTGCCTCTTGAGAAACCTGTATGCAGGTCAGGAAGCAACAGTTAGAACTGGACATGGAACAGCAGACTGGTTCCAAATAGGAAAAGGAGTACGTCAAGGCTGTATATTGTCACCCTGCTTATTTAACTTATATGCAGAGTACATCATGAGAAACGCTGGACTGGAAGAAGCACAAGCTGGAATCAAGATTGCCGGGAGAAATATCAATAACCTCAGATATGCAGAATGACACCACCCTTATGGCAGAAAGTGAAGAGGAACTCAAAAGCCTCTTGATGAAAGTGAAAGAGGAGAGTGAAAAAGTTGGCTTAAAGCTCAATATTCAGAAAATGAAGATCATGGCATCCAGTCCCATCACTTCATGGGAAATAGATGGGGAAACAGTGTCAGACTTTATTTTTTTGGGCTCCAAAATCACTGCAGATGGTGACTGCAGCCATGAAATTAAAAGATGCTTACTTCTTGGAAGGAAAGTTATGACCAACCTAGACAGCATATTAAAAAGCAGAGACATTACTTTGTCAACAAAGGTCTGTCTAGTCAAGGCTATGGTTTTTCCTGTGGTCATGTATGGATGTGAGAGTTGGACTGTGAAGAAGGCTGAGTGCCAAAGAATTGATGCTTTTAAACTGTGGTGTTGGAGAAGACTCTTGAGAGTCCCTTGGACTGCAAGGAGATCCAACCAGTCCATTCTGAAGGAGATCAGCCCTGGGATTTCTTTGGAAGGAATGATGCTAAAGCTGAAACTCCAGTACTTTGGCCACCTCATGTGAAGAGTTGACTCATTGGAAAAGACTCTGATGCTGGGAGGGATTGGGGGCAGGAGGAGAAGGGGACGAAAGAGGGTGAGATGGCTGGATGGCATCACTGACTCGATGGACGTGAGTCTGGGTGAACTCCGGGAGTTTGTGGTGGACAGGGAGGCCTGGCGTGCTGCGATTCATGGGGTCGCAAAGAGTCGGACACGACTGAGCGACTGAACTGAACTGAACTGAGAGGCATTTTTGGTCATCACAACTGGGGAAGTGTTAGTGCCATCCAGTGGGTAGATTCTAGGAAAGTTGCTACATGTTCTGTAATGCACAGTGTAAGAAAAGCACTCGCAAAAAAGTCCCAGTCCTAAATGTCAATAACGCCACAGTTGAAAAATCCTGCCAAACAATTTTACTTAACTCTGAATTAGAAGCCAAGTATGCCGGCGAGTTCAGGTTAAGGAGTGAGGCTCAGACAGGTTCAGTGCCTTGCTTGAGGTTGCACAGGTATCTGGGTCACAACAAGGGATTTCTAATTGAGATCTCTAATTGAGATAAAAAATCCTCACAGCCACACACAGTGCTAGGCATTGAATAACTCTCTGTTGGATAAATAGCAATTTGCTCTAAACTAAGGTAAGATCCGGAAAAGGCAATGGCACCCCACTCCAGTACTCTTGCCTGGAAAATCCCATGGATGGAGGAGTCTGGTGGGCTGCAGTCCATGGGGTCGCTAAGAGTCGGACACGACTGAGCGACTTCCCTTTCACTTTTCACTTTCATGCGTTGGAGAAGGAAATGGCAACCCACTCCAGTGTTCTTGCCTGGAGAATCCCAGGGACGGCGGAGCCTGGTGGGCTTCCGTCTATGGGGTCGCACAGAGTCGGACACGACTGAAGCGACTTAGCAGCAGCAGCAGCAGCAGCAGCAAGGTAAGGTCTAGGAGGGCAGGCGTGGTCTGGCTGTCTCTAGGTTGGTTCTAGGGGGTGGATTGTCCTCAATAAACATTACTTGAACAGCTGCTTCTTAGTGACAGAGCTGAAACTCTTGTTTTGTGTCTCTAGTTGTGCCTTGCATACAGAGGCCATGAGAATACGACCCTGAAGATGACTGTGTCCTTCACAGTTGGCCTTCAAAACCCTGTTAAGACCATCACGTGTGACTGGAGTCTCCTGGGGACCAGTCCTAAGTAGGTACCCACAGGTAGCTTGTCTGCGGGCAGGTGTGGTGGGAATTCTGCCAGATGGTATGGCTAACTATCCTGGGGACAGTGACTCATGGCAGGTATTGTCTGATAGTGGGATCTCGGACAATAATTTCAGCTCTGAACATGTTTTATTTGGCAAAGAAGTTTGATTTAAGAGCAGTTAGTCATTACATATATAAGGAGTCTGACATTTCTCATAGGGATAGAGTCAAAGACCATCATATGTGGAAGAGATTTTATGGAGCATTCCTTGACATTACAGATGAGAAAAATCGGGGCCCAGAGAATGCGTGATTCACTGACATTCATTCAGCAAGTGAACAAAGATGCTGGAATATGATTCAGGCATTTTGATCCCTTGATTCAGCACTCTTTCCACATCTCTCAGGGGTTTTGTAAGTGGTTTTAAACCTAAGTGAGTTTTAGGTTTTAGAGACCACTAATCATCTCTGTGGTTAGAGCCTAACATGTGATCTGCTTAAGACACACAATTGTATTGTAATTTGAAAGTACTGCTGACATTGTTATGAATGGATGGTGGACTTAAACGTGACTCACTGGTGTTGTGTCCCAGCCAAGTTGAGCCCATTTTGGGTGGGATGCTGGTACCATGGCAACCAGGACTGTGTGGTCTCCCAGCTGCATGGTCTTCGGGCCCAGGTTGGGGAACTGGGGCTCTCAGGTGAGAGGACTGTGGTGCTCACGGGAGGCCCGTGTCTGCTCTGTGCTTGTGTTCAGCTGGCAGTTCACCTGCACCGACCTCTGGAAGACGTGTGTGCATCACTCCTCGAATCTCCAGCTGCCTCCTGCAAATTCCCCAGTGCTGGTTCATCAGATTGACCTCCTCCCTCTGTCTCCAGAGATGGGCATGTTCTATGTGGATGAGATTATTATTGCAGACACAAACCTAACAGGTGATTATCAGATCTACTCTCCTCTATGAACTATCCATCAGATAGGGTCCTCAGGCTTTTCTGGAGGGGCTGCTTCTCTTTTAATGGAGAGAGAACAGATGATTCTCCATCTTTCTGCCTCGATCCCAGGGAGAAGATGAAGTTGTGATTGTGTGTCTTTGGCTTTTATATCCCTCTAGCAAGTTCCTTCTGTTTTCTGTTATTTACCCCAATGTTTGCTCTTACTTTGGGTGCCTGTCATCTTATCCCAATTTTACCACTTTCTGGCTGAGAGGCCTTGGTTTTCTCATCTATAAAATGGGCATAATGAGGCCTCTACCCCATGGGATTACTATGAAGATTAACTGAAGTGTGATGTAAAGCACTCATCACGGGTCCTGACTGTAGTAGGTGCTCAGTAAATATGATCAGTTATTACTACTATTATCATTACTACTGTCAGGCCAGCAGGATTTCTCCCCCTCCATCTGTTAATATCTGTCATAAAGGTGCTGTGAGGAACAGAGCATCATTGGCCCTGAAATGGGCCACAAGTCTGATTGTACAACCCTTAGGGCCAACTTGGTGTTAGAGAGTCATCACATCCTCATGAGAATAGCTTTGTCTTTCTGCCCATCTGATTGCTCCCACGCATCACTCAGAGCTCAGGCCTGGCCCTTCTCTGCACAAAGTCCCTTGATCTCAGCTGGCTTTGTTTGTCTTAAGGGCAAGGTGCTCACCAAGGGTTCCCCCGAGGCCACGTATGACACACATGCCAGGGACAGAAGGCCAGAGGGGTGGTGTGGTTTGCTCCTAGGGCCTCTAGGTTTCCACTTGTTCACTCTCCCTCTTCCATCACATCCCTTGTGACTCTGGCTTTCCTGCTTCTCATAGCTTCTCTTTCTCTCTTCAAGGAGAAAAGGATGGAATGGTCATTTGCGTTCTGATTTTCAAGTTGTGCAACTTTTAATGTTTTACCTGAAAGTTGCAGAGCTAAGGGGCAGGGAACTTGGGGGTGAGGGGTAAGAGAACTCTCTTTCAAGCCCTGAAATTGCATCATTTTTGATGCTCTTCAGAATTCCATCTCTTACCTGTTCCAGTGATTTGAGTGTTTTGGGCATCTGGCATCGCTGACTTCAAATTCCATGTTCTGACACACAGAAAATAATATTCAAATAGTGTGCTGGGATAACTGTCTGAATTCCTTGGTGCCCAAGACTGGTTGGGGCCTTTGGTGACCCCAAATTCTGCACAGATTCCCAGAGGGCTAATGGGATCAATATTTCATACACTTGAACCCACTAACTGGGAAACTCAGGACTAGATAATAGGTATCATTTCCCTTCCTCCTCTCCAAACCCTCAATGCCCAGGATCCCAACTCTTTCTCACGGCCATCACCTCTATGCACCCAAATGCTCCAGCATCTGGAGCCATGTACGGGTGAGGTGGGGAGGGGAGCAGGGAGGCAGAGGGCAGAGATAAGAAAGGCAGGAGGTGGCTTGGGTATAACAATCTGCTTCCCACTTGGTTCAGTCATCCTGCTGGCAACAATTTTTCTATGAGGATTATTTAATAGTAACATAAACTACATACTTGGGCTCCATATTCATATTTAATTGGCTGACATTTATCTGATCAGCTTAATATTTGATTATATTCTCCCACCTAATGTCCTCTATGAAATTTCTTTTTATTTAGTGGTAACTACCAAATACTTCTCATTTAATTCTCAGAACCCCTAAGATGGCCCTATGATCCCCACTCTATAGGTTAAGAAACCAAAGCTAAGAGGGTGCTGAGTGTCTTGCCTCAAATCTTTGGGGATGTGGGGGACATTGAAACCTAGAGATCACTGGCACCAGAGCCATTTTTAATGACTCCATACTCAGTAGAGCAGATGAACTTTTATCGAGCACTGGCTCTGTGCCTGGTGTTGTGCTTAGCACTGGGCCTGCAAGGATGCTGCTTTTCAACTGTTTGCTGTCTCGATGGCACAGACTTGGGAAAGAAACTGCATTTACATGGTGCCTAATAGAAGGGAAAGAGGATATTACGCTGGCCCTTTAAACCTGCCATCTCAGTAAACTCTCCCTGCCAAAATGCAGACTGATGTCTATCATGAGTCCCACTTTAGCAATGAGAAAAGAGTCTTACAGGGGCTATGGTGATTAGCCAAATGGTCACCCAGTAGAAGTGGAAAATCAGGATTTGCAAAATGGTCTGTCTTAAATGCTTGCCCTGTGTCTGCACACATGGTGACACCATGCAGTGGATAAAACTCAAGTATCTCTAGGATCTGCCTTGTGTGTTCCGTGTTCCTGAGGGGATCATCTTGCATTGCTGGAGCTGCCGGGACTTGGAGAAGGAAAGGAGGAAGAGAGGGGCAGTGCACACCGCCACAGATGAGCTGTGTGTTTGCACGTGTGTGTGGCGGCAGGGGACCTCCAACGGAACAGGGAATGATGATTGGTTGGCTTGGGGCTTACTGAAGTTTGCTGTGGAATTAGTCATTGTCTTCTTATATCATGACCTTGCATTTTCCTTTGGCAACTGAATTCCTCCCTCTTCCTTTTCTCCTCATGGCAGCAGGTAGGTGGGAATCTCTGTTTTCATGGTGTGCTGAGATGTGAGTGACTCAGACCCTCCAGCAGGGATCATCCACCCAGCAGGTCTTCCATCTTGATTTACTTGATGATGTTTGGCTCCTCGGTCTCCAGTTTCTCAGGCGGACACTGGTACAGCTCGCCCTGGCGGGAATCTGCTAGAATTGCTCTCGGTAGTGGGATCACCTCCCGTCTACAATGTGACCTCCTGGTTGGCAGGGTGTGGCCTGGAGCTCCCGCTCATCACTGCAAGGTAGGGAACCATCTTTGGTCACCTGTCCCTCCTTAAAATTGCTAACTGGCCTTACGAGTCACAGCAGTGAGACTTTTTATCAATCAGGAAATTTTACCTGCCTTGCTGCTTACAGCAATAGTTCTCAGTGTTAAGAATGCTGCATCAGACTTACCTGAAGGTTGTGTTAAAACACAAGTTGCTGTGCCCTAACCACACCATCCTAATTCAGTAGGCTTGGTGGCAGGGCCTGATAATTTGCTTTTCTAATGAGTTCCCAGGCAATGCTGATTCTGTTGATCTGGGGGCTGGTTCCTAGTTAATTACTTTACAAGTAGATGTATTTTTATGCTTTTCAGAGGTTCACATTACCACTGTTTTCTTCTTGCTACTCTTCTTCCATTCCATTAATAAGATTAATATATTAATTTTACTAGAATTCTTTGAGGCAAAAGGAAGTACAATTCATAGACAAAGGAACAAAACCAGCCAGTTCTGAAAGCTCACCACCAGATGGCACTAGAGCCACATAAGCGTTGATTCGTCAATAAACCGTCTTGGCCATAGTTTACAAAGCAGTAACTAAGAATCAGGCTCCTCCAAGCTCCTGGAACACATGCATGCTGTAATTCGTCCTTTTAAATGTTCACTAAAAGCCGTAGGATGGGAACGACTGAGATGCCTTGTCTTTAAAATTTCTTTTCTCCCCCTGTATCTAACATGTTCTGAAATGAGTTCTCATTACTTACACCGTGCTTGAGACTTTTTATCAATGTTAGAAAGCTTGAATCTATATTCCACATTTCTTGACAATGTTTCACGATCCTCTGGGTAGAAAAGACAAAAAGTCATCAATAGAATAAAGGAGGGAAAGGCTTTTGGTGATGGAGAGGGAGACGTCAGATGAGCCCCCTGTGATCCTGTGCTCCAAATGCCAAAGTTATTAACTCTGAAATGATGGAGTATAATCTAGGTCCACACTTAGAAAGGTGCTCACAACCTCCCCTTCCGAGTTTTCTCAGGCTCCTTAGCTCCTTCTGGAAGCCTTCAGCCTGAGAAAGTCAGGACAACACAGAATGGCCCCCAACCAGATAAGCCTCAGTCTGACTGTTTCTGTGTGTTTGTGAGTATGCACATCAATACGTAGTACTTAAGTAATATTACTGATCAAAATCACACATGTTCATTGTTGAAAATGTGGAAAGTACAGAAAAGCACATAGAAAAGGTACAAATCACTCATAATCCCTCTGTTCAGAGATACTTTCTTTTAACACGTTGAATCCATGTTCTAAAATACTCTTTTCCCCAAGGCAGTTTTTATATACACACACACATATATACACAAAATACATGTATATGTACTATATATTTATATATATTTGGTGGCTCAGACGATGAAGAATCCGCCTGCAGTGCAAGAGACCTAGGTTCGATCCCTGGGTTGGGAAGATCCCCTGGAGAAGGGAATGGCAACCTACTCCAGTATTCTTACCTGGAGAATTCCAAGGACAGTGGAGTCTGGCAGGCTACTGTCCATGGGGTCACAAAGAATCGGACACAACTGAGTGACTAACACTAACTAATTATATATATTTACTTTTTAAACCTCAAGTTGGTACAACAGATAAGACACTGTATTTGCAACATGTCCTTTTCCCCTACTGGTATAAATGGAATATTTCCCCATTTCATTAAGCATGCTTTTTAATGGCTGAATAGTATTCCACTGCATGGTATGTCATGATTTATTTGACCCACTTATTGTACTGAAAGCAGGATTAGGTATGCAGTGTGCATGCAGGTGCTGGATAAGGACTCTGCTAGATGGAGTGGCCTGTTTCTGCTGGGGATACTGAGCGCAGAGGATCTGTGGATCACGGTGAACTTTCATCTGACTGTGAAGATACAGTTAGAGAGCACAGGCTTCTCCTTCCACTGTGCATCAGGACCAGAGCAGCGGAGGCTACACTCCTCACTCTTCACTCTGCCTCTGCGTTCTCCCAGGATCAGTAGAGGGGGAGAGTGGAACACCCTTAGAGACCCCTCATATTCACCTTTCATTTTCTCTGCTGTGGTGGGAGAGGGATTATTTTGGAGCTCATGCTCATGGCCTGGAAACATGGGAGACTGTGTGGTCCTTGAGAAGGAGCTGTGCTCTGTCTGGAGCAGCTGCTCGAGGGTCCTTGTGGTTAATGCTTTGTTTCTGACATGTTGCAGCGCTGTTCCCACTGAAGGAGCAGAGGAAGGATCCCGGTTGGTCCAGGTGACAACACAGAGACTGCAGAGGACAAGTCCACCTTTAGGAGGACACTTTCGCATCCAACTTTCTAACACAGCGATTCCTGGTAAAGGGGCCGTAACGGGTGCAGCATTTCTTGTTGAAGCTTTCCGTGGCATCCCCAGGCAAACAACATCCTGCCGATAGGGTGACAGTCTTAAAGTTAGCATACTTTGTTAATTTTCCAGTGTCTGAGAATGACTTTTCTAAAATTAAAGATCTGGGATATCCTTGTCAATATGATCCCAGTCTTTCAGCTTTACAGATGAGGAAACTGAGTGGATTAGCTTCCTACGGCTGTCATAACAAATTATACAAGCTTGGTGGCTTAAAATGACTGAAATGTATTTTCTTAGAGTTCTGGAGGCCAAAGTGCAAAATCAAGTTGTTGGCAGGGCCACACTTCCTCCTCAGGCCTAGGGGAGGATCTGTTTTCCGCCTCTGTAGCTGCTGGTGGCTGTTGGCATCCCTCGGTGCAGTGCATCGTCCCAGCCCCTGCCTCCTGGTTACATGGTCTCTTCCTCTGCCATCTCCAAACTCCCTCTAAGGATAAATAGGACTGCATTTATGACCCACCTGGATAATCTGGGATGATTCCCTCTTCTCAAGATCCTTAATCACATCCTTTGCTCTATGATATAACATCATAGTTTCCAAGAATTAGGGTGTATCTTTTTGAGGGCCACCATTCAGCTCAGTCTACTCAGGCTTGCCCGAAGCTCATACAAATAGCTGAAGCAGGGTCCAGGTATGAACTTGAGTATTTGCTTCTCAAAGAGTTCAGTCTTCTTCTCTAGAATTTCATAGACCAAGATCCATGGTAGCCACCGCCTTTCTAAATTAAACTCCCAAGTGATCCCACATGATGTTGAGTGTTTTAGAAACCGTATCCATGGGGTTGCAAATAGTCAGACACGACTGAGCAACTGATCTGAACTGAGAAACCATATTAAATGTAGAAAGAGCTTTCAACTGCAATGAGAATATAAATGTTTCTAAATCTTCAACTATCAGTGTATATACATCTCATCAAGGACAGGGTTAGAAGTGATTTTAATATTTATTTAGTAACAACATAGGGGAAATTGGGGGCTCAGGAGAATGTAAGAGTGGTTGTCCAAAAGTTGGCAAGTGGTCCAAAAACCTTCTACCCTCCTGAGAAGAAAGATGCTGGACTTGCAAAGAAGTCCATCCTTGGCTGGAGGAATGGAGTTTTTCCTCTAGTAGGACAGCTTAGGAAAAGTAGATGGCCCTGAGGCTATTGGAAACTGTAAGTGTGTGAGTAAGTGCTCTAGAGCTCTGCCACTGTGAAGCCCATTACTGTGCTGTTTCCCTTCTCATAATGAGGGAACTGCAGAATACCTGTTGAGAGATTTTTTTTTTCCTGCCATCATCTTCTGTTGCTGATGCTCTTCACATCACTGTCTGCAAAACAACTGGGGGATAAGCCAGCCTTCACCTGGCCATTTGAAATGGCCCTCAAATGATGTATTCATATAGGACAATCTTTTTTTTTAAAAAGATGAGTTTTGTTTGCATTTTGGAAATGCAGTGGTATTTCATTAACACTCCAGGGCAGTGTGGGATTCAAGAGGAAATCTCTTGAGTTGGTCAAGGCAATCTGGGTTTTAATCAAAACCCCTCTCACTTGTTTGGTGAGCTGTTGAATCACATTGGGTTTCATTTTCTTCATTTCTTAAGGAGGCATTAGGTACTCTTGCCTGAAAAATCCCAGGGACGGAGGAGCCTGGTAGGCTGCAGTCCATGGGGCTGCTAGGAGTCGGGCATGGCTGAGCGATTTCACTTGCACTTTTCACTTTCATGCATTGGAGAAGGAAATGGCAACCCACTCCAGTGTTCTTGCCTGGAGAATCCCAGGGATGGGGGATCCTGGTGGCCTGCCGTCTGTGGGGTTGCACAGAACGGGACACGACTGAAATGACTTAGCAGCAGCAGCAGCAGGTTATCCAGATGACCCACCTCAAAGGGTTGCTGGGGTAGCTAATGAAATGGAAACTTCAGGTAAAGCATGAAACAGTTTTCAAACACAAGCCCAGAGTGCAGTTATTTCTCTGCATGGATGTGTGATGGGGAAGCAGGTGGTTGGGCTTAAAGGAAATTCTAATAGAGAAACCAGAGTTCAGTGCCAACATTCCTCAGCTTGGTTGGCTCTGTTTTTATAGGTGTCAGCTGCTTTATGCCTTTCCACTCCTCGTGGAAGGTGGCCAACTTTTCCCTATTCACAGGGCCAGCTACACTTTTTTTTTCCCGGGAAAAACTCAGTATTTAATTAGACTTTCAGGACTTACCAGTGTTTGGAATTCACATTTTGAGTTGACAGTTGAGATAGTTTTGTCTGATGTGACTGTGTTCTCTGCTTGAGAGATATTTTGCTGGTTAAAGGAATCGTGATATAAAAAGTGAGTATCTACTTATGCTTGCCTTAAAAATTGCGTAACTGGACTGAGGGTTCTCTTGAAGCCACATCTTGAACCTGAGGGTCTCTGCATATGTGAAGGTATTTTAACCTGTATTCTGCTGTCTTGATGATGAGATGCTACAAGGTGGAGTAATTAGTTTCCTGTATTTTCTATATTGCACTTCCCTGGTAGCTCAGCAGTAAAGAATCCTCCTGCAGGAGATGGGGGTTTGATCCCTGGGTTGAGAAGATCTCCTGTTGAAGGAAATGGCAACCCACTCTAAGATTCTTGCTTGGGAAATTCCGTGGAAAGAGGGGCCTGACGGGCTACAGTCCATGGGGTTGCGAAAGAGTTGGACACAACTTAGCGACTAAAATAAGAACATTTTTGGTGTCATGACCTTCTCCCACAGGTGTCCCTGTGCACATCTCAGCCAGTCACCTCCAGAAGCTCTTACAAACCAGCGCTGATGACTTCACATCCAGGTACCTCAATGTTAGTGACTTCACTGTGACGGAGGATCTAAAGTCTTGCTATGAACATGTGTGGACCTTCTCCTGGTCCAGCCGGGTTGGGGACTTGCCCAACTTCATCAAGGTATGTATGGCATCCCTTTTGGCTTTCTGGACTTGGTGCTCTGAAACAATTTTGTGAAAAAAAAATCAGAATTATATGAATGAAAACTGTCATGATTTGTGAATTTGTTGGAATACTCAAGTAAAAGAGCTCAATGATCTTTCTGAAAGTTTCAAGGTATGTTTTGTATCTCATATTCCTGATAAAGCAATTTAAGTATAATGTTGCCTTTCCTAACATGATGTAGGTAAAGAAATTGTTGGTCAGTGTCCACCATACAATAATTCTACATCTGTTATTGGATCATTTAAGCAGATGTGATTGACTTAGATTATCATGGAGGCAGATGGCAGAGCAGAAGGAAGTTTAGGAACGGATTTGCTGTCTTCGGATAATGACAAAACCAGATGCTCCTGCATATTTAGGGTTTTAAAAAATAATCTAATGATCATCTAGCATTTGGTTTTATGAAGCGAAATCCAAGGCGAAATTTTATTCTTGTTATTTGGTGTTGTGGGTCATCTGGTTTTCAAACAAAATCCTTGGGTGGAGATGGAGGAAGGACGGAAGTCATCTCATGGCACTTATTTCCTGACATTTTATTTTAGTATTTGGATTGTAAACTTGTAAAATAGAAAAGCGCATGGGAACAAAATCTCTTGCAAGACTTGAGAGATTAGCATAGTGTGCATTTTTTGGTAACTCTACTTGCAAATAAATATTCTTCTAGTCTACTGGGGCTTTCATTCACCACTACTTACTGTTAGGCTTCTAGATTTCAAGCCCGGTGTCACTCTATTTTCACTTTCTAGCTATCTGATTATTGTAAATGAATGTGAAAACACCCTTTGTCATTTGTTTCAAGCAAGATTAGACTTCTGTTCCATGGCAGGATTCACCAGAAATGTGACCATCTTAGGTGTCTAATGAAAACCTCACCGGAGTGAACCCTGCTGTGACCACACGTGTGGTATATGATGGTGGTGTCTTCCTTGGACCCATATTTGGAGACATGTTGGTCACTGCCAACCAACACACTCAGGTGAGAGCAGATGGGCCCCCCAAAGTGAAGTACTGGTTTCCAGTCTACTGCAGCCCCTCCTGATTTGTGATGTGGGCCAATCCCAAGGGTCAGTGTTCTAATTTGCAAAATAGAGACAGCCCTGGCTGTGCTCTTTCTACTTCCACAGGGTATGGAGAATACTCTGAAAATACAAGTGCTTTGTAAACACAACATCCAGTTGTTATAATTGCTGATGCTCTTATGGCACCCAAAATAGAGAATCTCTAGCTACCTACTTTTTATACCTCCTCACAGTGGCCTTGGAAAGTAAATGGGCTGAGTCACCTCCTTTTCTCTTTAAAATGTCTTTTGCACTTTCCCCTCTTATAAGTCATGTGCATTCGAGACAGTTTTAAAATGCAAAATCTATAAGAATAATATAACCAATACCTGGGTACCCAAACAAGAATTAACAATTGCTAACATTTGATGCATGATCCCTTCCTGCCATAAGCAAACACTATCATAGATGTAGTGTGTACTTAATCCTTATTTTATAGGTAAAGACTGAGAGTCTTATCTTTTTCACCACTTTCATCTACAAGTATTGTAGAGTTCTATTAGATTAACCTTAGTCCCAGTGAGAGGGAAAGATATATAATTTATTCTTAGGGACTTCCCATTCTAGGACAAAAAAGACCCCAACCCAAATGTCCAAATCCACTCTAATCTTCAGTTATATTGGCATTTACCAGCAAAGATAGGGCTTTTCACAGGCAGTAGGTCCTAAGTTAAAAAATATAAGGTGCTAAAAAGTCCTTGCACAGTTTGAATTTACTTCTATGTGAGAGGGAATTTACTCCAGACTGAGCCTATCTAATTGTAAAAATATTAGGTTTCTGCATATTAACCATCATTTAGAGATAGCCTACCATGTTGAGTCATGCTTTACAACTGAGGGTCTATTATTGGAAAATAGAAGGAAAAAATAAAGAGTAGGTGAATCACTAACACATTTCAGTTTGCGCAAATTTCACATGTCCTTTAGGAATACCCTTGAGCATATGAGATGTGTACATTTTAATGCTTTTGCCTTTTTCTAGGTGGTTGTGCGAGTGAATGACATACCAGCTTATTGTTCAGGTTCCTGTGCCTTCCAGTACCTTGAAGGGTCAACTCCCCAGGTCTACTCGGTGTGGTATGCCCTCGGTATGACGTGTACTTGACATTGAAATGGGCGTCACGTTTATTTTTTGATTGGAGTGTAGTTGATTTGCAGTGTAATGTTAGTTTCAGGCATACAGCTCAGCGATTCAGTTTTATATGTATATATACCTATAAAGTGAAAGTGAAGTCGCTCAGTTGTGTCTGACTCATTGGGACCCCATGGACTGAAGACCATCAGGCTCTTCAGTCCATGGGATTCTCCAGGCAAGAATACTGGAGTGGTTTGCCATTTCCTTCTCCAGGGGATCTTCCAGACCCAGGGACTGAGCCTGTATCTCCCGCATTGCAGGCAGATGCTTTACTGTTTGAGCCATCAGGGAAGCCACACATCCCTATAAAACTATGTGTATATATACGTGTGTATGTGTGTATGCTGTGTGCTCGGTCATGTCTGACTCTTTGTGACCCCATGAACTTTAGCCTGTTAGGCTCCTCTGTCCATGGAATTCTTTAGGCAAGAATACTAGAGTAGGTTGCCATTTCCTGTGTGTATACTTGTTTGCTCAGTCGTGTCCGACTCTATGCAAGCCCATGGACTATAGCCCACCAGGCTCCTCTGTCCATGGGGATTCTCCAGGCAAGAATACTGCAGTGGGTTGCCATGTTCCGCTCCAGGGGATCTTCCCAACCCAGGGATCAAACCCAGGTATCCCACATTGCAGGCAAAGTCTTTACTGTCTGAGTCACTAGGGAAGCCCTTTTCCAGGTGATCTTCCCAACCCAAGGATCAAGCCCGTGTCTCCTGCATTGGCAGGTGGATTCTTTACCACTGAGCCACCTGGGGAGCCCCATATATATGTATATTTGTTGTTTTTCAGTTGCTCAGTTGTGGCTGACTCTTTGTGACCCCATGGACTGCAGCACACCAGACTTCCCTGTCTTTCATCATCTCACGGAGTTTGCTCAAACTCATATCCATTCAGTCAGTGGTGCCATCCAACCATCTCATACTCTGTCGTCCCCTTCTCCTACTGCCTTCAGTCTTTTCAGCATCAGGGTCTTTTTCCAATGAGTCAATTCTTTACATCAGGTGGCCACAGTATTGGAACTTCAGCTTCAGCATCAGTCCTTCCAATGAATATTCAGAATTGATTTCCTTTAGGATTAACTGGTTTGATCTCCTTGCAGTCCAAGGGACTCTCAAGAGTCTTCTCCAACACCAGAGTTCAAAAGCATCAATTCTTTGATGCTTAGCTTTCTTTATGGTCCAACTCTCACGTCCTCACATGACTACTGGAAAAACCATAGCTTTGACTAGACAGACATTTGTTGGCAAAGTGATATCTCTGGCTTTTAATATGCTGTCTAGGTATGTCATAGTTTTTCTTCCAAGGAGCAAGCATCTTTTAATTTCATGGCTGCAGTCACCATCTGCAGTGATTTTGGAGCCCAAGAACATAAAGTCTGTCACTGTGTCCATTGTCTCCCCATCTGTTTGCCATGAAGTGGTGGGACCAGATGCTATGATCTTAGTTTCTTGAATGTTGAGTTTTAAGCCAACATTCAAAAAACAGGTATCCATGTATACACATATGTATTCTTTTTCAGGTTCTTTTCCCTTATAGATATTATAAAATATTGAGTATAGTTCCCTGTACTATGCAGCAGATCCTTGGTGGTTATCCATTTTATGTATAGTAGTATATAAGTGTTACTCCCAAACTCCTAATTTATCCCTCCCACAACCTTTCCCCTTTGGTGACCATAAATGTGGGTTTATTTCTTGTGCGTGTGTATGTGTGTGTGTGTGCGTGCGTGTGCGGGGTGGGGGGTTACTATTTCTGTCTGTGAACTTTAAGATCAGAATGATCTGTTGGAGGGTATGTCCCTGGTGATGGCTGAATAGAAGGTACATCAGCTCATGGGGTGAATGTAGAGTAGCACAACAAAAGGACAATTTTGAGCTAATCTAAATGAAATGGTCACGATTTGAAATGGTAGATTGTTGATGACTTAAAATGTTGCATATTCTTTGTCCCTTGTTTTGAAATATTCTTTAGTTTTTCCCCATTTTTTAACTGGTTAGTGATTTGTCATTACTAGTTTGAGAAAATTTAAGTGGAGGGCTCTAGGCTATTAAAATAAACACAGATTCCAATATAAGTCAGCATTCAGTTCCTTGAATTTTGAGAGGAAGGTGAGAGGGAATGGATATTTGACAGAGTTCTCATAAATGGAGTGATATTGCTGAGAGATGGTTTCTTTCTTCTTTTAAGATGACATGGACCTACTGGTTTATATTACGGGAACTAGTTTCTCTGGTGACTACAAGGCCCTGCAAGTTACAGTGAACAAAACGAGTTGCAACGTTATTTTCTCAAACCAAACAAACGTGGTGTGTCAGACAAGCCTGCTGCCTGTTGGAGTGCATCAGATCTCGATGTTGGTGAGACCCTCTGGTCTTGCCATCAATGCCAGTGGAGGAGGCCTCTTCCTAAATGTGGAACCCAGACTGGACACTGTGGAGCCTTCCCGAGCTGCAGACATTGGTAATCTGTGGGCACCCGCATTGCCTCTGATGCTCTGAGACCTTCGTTCTTGCCAACCTGCAGGAATCTAGTCTCGCCACATAATAAATCCATATCCTCTGTGGTTCACAGGTTTTTGTTTTCTGCCATCAGCATTTCTTCTAATGAGTAATGGACATTTGAGCCCTCAAATGAAGTCACTTGCCACATAAAATGCCAAAGTTTGGTTGATGGTGTCAGGCATCATGAGGTCAATCATTAAGTCACTGGGACAATCTGATCAAGGGGAAATGACACTAGCTGGGGATTTGGGACTTGTGGCTTTGTTTTCAGCCTGCCAAAGTCAGAAGTGTGACCTTAGATATTTCATATACTCTGTGGGACTTAGTTTCCTTATAACGATGAGGATGGGCCTGGTATCATTTACTGAGCACCTCTTCTAGGCAGTTGCACACCCTAAATGCTAACAGTTGCCTGAAAGATGGAATTATTATCCTCATTTTTCAGATGATATAATAGGGTTCTAAGAGAAGAGTGACCTGCTCAAGGCTTCCTGATGAAAAAAGTGCGAGTGGCTAGGACTTCAGCCTATGAATTTTGAGGGGGACACCGTTCAGGACTCCTCTTTCTGGTGTTGAACCTAGGGCTGGGGGACCCAGTATGTGGCTTGAACCCCTTAGTCCCCTGGAAGGGTCCCTGAGCCTGTGACATTCCCCTATTCTTCTGTGTCGCCTGGGAGGGTCTTGACTTGATTGCTTCTCTTCCCTTCCCACCCGACTAGGTATAGATCTTTCTTACAGCCTTGGTTGTAAGAAGAGCCTTTCTGTCAGCCTTCAGGTTGTTAGCAGTGAGCTCTGCTCTACATGTAGGTGTGTCTTTGATGTTTGTGTATCCTTCTACTCTGCCGTTCTGATCTCTCCAGATAGAGCTGTTTTATAAGATATTTTAAATGTCCAGCCGAAGATCCCTTTACTTTTATTATTGGAATTTTGTTATTGGCATGTATTTTTCATTGAATTTTAAAATCAGCTGGTTTAATGTAAATTAAAAAAAAATTTTTTTGTATTTTTATCATAATTGCACTGGTGCTTTAGTTTAACCCAGAAAGATATGCCACCTTATGATGTTCACTTTCTGTACATTTACTTTAGTTTTCTTATTTAGGTTTTAACCCATCTGTTAGATTCATCAACAGCATTTCAAAGCTTTCTTCAAGTTTCTTCATATTCTTGAATTGCTCTTGTCAAGATTGTTTCCAGATATTGTATCTTTTATATTGTTATTGTATGTGGGCTCTTCTTCAGTGTTAGTCTTTAACTTAGAAGTCTATTGTGGTCGTGCTCTGAATCTTCAGGGCATGTTTATATCTTTAACTTCAGGGTAATATTCCATTCAGTCACGTGATACTGAAAGGTCTCCGTCAGGCTGTATATGTTTCCTTTCTCACCCCGACACATGTGCCATCTCCCCACTCTCGTGTGTCTCTATTTGGTGGCTTTACTGCCTCTCCTGTATCCCTTTCTGGAGAGATGGCAGACCAGAGTCATTGCTCATCCACGAGAGATAGGCTACCTGTCCATCAGATGGATCAAGGGCTGCCCTCCAGGTGGGATATCAGTGTGACTGGTGCCATCGCTCCTCTTGTTGACATTATGATTGCTATAGTTGATCCTCAGTGGTCAGCGCAGAAGTCCTGATGACACCAGGTGCTGATGACAGTCACTTCTATATCATCATGGAAACCAGAACCTTGTTGGTGTGGTACCATTATCACAAAGCCAGAAAGGCTAAGGCTGTCATTTAAAGATGAGGAAATGGAAATTCGCTGGTGATCTGGTGGTTAGGACTCTGCACTTTTGCTGCAGAGAGCATAGATTTAGTCCCTGGTTGGGGAACTTAAGACCTGCAAGCCATGCAGTGTGGCCACAAATTAAAAAAAAAAAAAGAAGAAGATGAAGGAGATGAGACCAGTGAACTCAGGGACAATAGTGCAAATGACCTGCTGTAAGTGGCAGAGCAGTCTGTGGCCCTGACTCTGGGACCCTGTTCTTTCTACCATTTTATTCTTCCTCTCTTATACTCTTTTCTTGGGAAAAGAATTTAAGTTTTATAGAATTGACAAGGATGATATTTAAAAATCTTGAGCAGAAAGAGTTTTTGGAAACCATTTACTTTATTTCTCCTTTCCATGACTGTGTTGTATCCCTATGTTTTATTCTTGAATATCTCCTTTTCTCTGCCCTCTAGTCACTGTATCTCCCACCTTATTTAGCAGTTTATATCTTTAACTCCAGTCTCTTTCTGCATGTTGAATGTGCCTTGTGTTTTAACTACGCAGCTTCATATTTTTATTTCACCTATTTCTCTTATGGGTTGTCTACTAGCACAGCTGTGTGTCCCATCTGAAAGTGTTGCTTTTTTACAGGAGGTCTCTGGGCCACCATCCGAGGGTCTGGTTTGGATAATGTTAACCTGGTGTTATTTGGATCCCAGTCTTGTGTCATTAATGTCACTACAAGCAACTCACGAAGAATTCAGTGCAAAGTTCCATCCAAAGTAAGTGGAATCTTTGGGCATCTCCTTTCTGGGTAGATGACCATTATTAATGTGTAGTTAATTAGGGAGAAAGGCAATGGCACCCCTTGCCTGGAAAATCTCATGGATGGAGGAGCCTGGTGGGCTGCAGTCCATGCGGTCGCGAAGAGTTGGACACGACTGAGTGACTTCACTTTCACTTTTCACTTTCATGCATTGGAGAAGGAAATGGCAACCCACTCCAGTATTCTTGCCTGGAGAATCCCAGGGATGGGGGAGCCTGGTGGGCTGCCATCTATGGGGTCACACAGAGTCAGACACGACTGAAGCGACTTAGCAGCAGCAGCAGCAGTAATAGCAGCAGTTAATTATGTGTAAGGTTCTCAGTGGATCATTTCTTAGAACTAAGTTAACTGACATGATCGTCTCATCATGAGAGCATGCTTACTTATATTGCTTACATGGACACACTTTTGCTATGAAGTGGGAAGCTGACCCCACCAATGTTGCTTGTAATTAGCATCAGTTAATATCTTTTAAAAGAAAATATCCATGCTCCCTTTCTTGGTCCTGCTTGTTCTTAGTCTCCGGTACCACCGTGCAGACTGAGTCAAGTAGAACCAAGAAAGGGAATAAAAATAAATAAATAAATAAAAGAAAATGACCAGACTGTCCCAGTCCACACTCTTAATGAATATTAGTGCCATTGAGTAAATATATTAATCTAGTGTACATTCTGAGTTTTGGTTTGCAAGACATATATCTTATAATTTTACTTCTTTTTCAAGCAAACAACTTAGTTTTCATAAGCAATTTTGTTTTCTGGCATGGATGGGACTGGTGAAACTTGGAATATTCTAGAATGTCTGCATGTATGCATGCTAAGTCACTTCAGTCATATCTGACTCTTTGCAACCCTATGGATTATAGCCCACCAGGCTCCTCTGTCTACAGGATTCTCCTGGCAAAAGTACTGGAGTGGGTTGCCATGCCCTCCCCCAGGGCATCTATCTGACCCAGGGATCGAACCTGGGTCTCCTGTCTGGCAGCAGCTTCTCTACGACTAGTGCCACCTGGGAAGCCCTTCTTTTCTCCAGGGGACCTTCCCAACCCTGGGATTGAATGCAAGTCTCTTGCATTATAGCCTGATTCTTTACTGTCTGAGCCACTACTCAGCCCTGGAATGTCTGGTTCCTGTGAAATAAATAGCTTAGTTAATCCTAGTTACTCCCTGCTGCTCCCCTGTTCCCTTAGAAGCAAGTCCCTTAGCTTTCTCATCCCTCTTCAGTTGGTTCTGTTTCATAGATGGCACAAGAGGTTTGGGTCCAGGCCCTTGCCTAGTGCTGTGGGAGAGAGTCATGCTCGCAGCTGAGCTTGAACCTCCTATTCAGAGTTCACTTCAGTGCCATCAACATTCCTAGCACACCCATGATCCCCAAAGAAGGCTGTTTGCCAAACAATAAAGATCTCTGAAAGAAGAGAAAGTTCAGAATAATCTTTGGTCTCATATTTTTAATCTCATCCAGTTATTCAAATATTATGAAATATTAGCTTTTATATATAAACTGCATGCAGTTCTAACATATGTTTGTATTGTGATTCATTTCCTGTTATTGGACATTTAAATAATTTCCAAAGTTTCCCATATTTATTGTGTACTCACCATGTGCCAATATAAAAACACAGACATATAAAGCTTTTGACACAGGTATCTGGTTGTCTGAAACTCTTTTTAAATTAATACTCTCATCGTCACACGGGTGCCTGCTTTCTGATCCCTTGGCCAACATTGTCAGCACTTTAGTATGTATTGACCATTTTAATGGGTAAAATTTTTACTGATTGAATTTCTTTCACCAGAGAGTATAAATATTAGGAAAATCAACTTTTAAATTTGAACCAAGCAATGCATGCAAAGTTCAAAAGAAAATGATAAAACAATCGCACTCTCTCCTTCCTCACTTCCCCATTCTTCAAGTCCCCATTTCTGAAACAACTACTTTCAATTCTTTTGATTATAGTTACAGAAGCATTTTATGGTGAAATCAATAAACCATATTTACATTATTAAACTATTTAAATGATAATGGTAGAATCAGGCAATATGTATTTTTTATAGTTTGTTTTTTCTTAGAGTTTTTTTTTTACATGTCTTCCTTGTAATAAAAATACTCTGTATTTAAAAAAATTCTTTGTATCAGTTGCTCTTTTTTCTTGATGCTTTCTCTTCTGCTTCAATTTAACTTGGTGATTTCCAGATTTATTTTACAGGTTTCATCCTAGTGTTTCCCTTGATTGCTCTCCTGAATAGATTCACTGTTTCTTGGAATTTCTTTCTCCTTTTTTGGTTATTGTTTATTTTTTGAGGTCATATCTGTAAGAAATAGTCCAAGACAGAAAATGTGGGCGGGAAGTTCTCTGCGTACTTAAATGTCTGAAAGTATGCTCATACTTGATGGATAGTTTAGCAAGATATAGAGGTTTATTTGAAATTGCTCTCTTTTTTTTCAGAACCAGTTGATGTGTTAATTGCAAATCACTCTTATTTACTCTTTAATCTGTTAGATACTGCACTTACCTTACCTATTCTAAGTACTAGTCACTGTGTGTGTGAGAGAAAGAGAGAGAGACTTGAAAGTAGCAATTATATTCTTTAAAAACAATTTTCTTGAAGTTAATCTTTTAAACTAGTTCTATATGGACTTCACTCACGTCAGTCTTATTTACAGAGTTTTGATTTTTAAAATTAATTTTCAGGGGGAAGATGGACCTACTGTGAATGTGACTGTTATCTTGGGGGGCCGTCCTGTGGTTCTTGCCATGGCATTTACATATGTCTCCTCTTTAAATCCAGTAATCGTGTCTCTCAGCAGAAATGGAAGCAGCATAGCAGGTAAAATACCTCATCCTGGAGGATATTTTCATTTTAGACCACTGAGCCTATAAGAAAGGCAAACAATGGCCTTATTAATTTTTAATGAATGTAGTATTATATTTTGGATGGAAGTTATTTTTCTGAAAACCTGGAGACTGATTTTCTCACCTTCGTGTGCTCAGTTGCTAAGTTCTGTCTGACTCTTTGTAACCCCATGGACTGTAGCCCACCAGGCTCCTCTGTCCATGGGATTTTCAAAGCAAGAATACTGGAGTGGGTTGCCATTTTCTCCTCTTGGGGATCTTCCTGGCTCAGGGATTGAACCCGCATCTCCTGCACTGGTAGGCAGATTCTTACCACTGAGCCACTTGGGAAGCTCTTTCTCATCTTAGCCATCATTAAATAAATCTCCTTATATATATTTTTCTCTCTGTAAAATTGAGAACCATTTCTATCTTGAAAATGGGAATTCAGTGGTAAAAATTCAGTAAATATTTATTGCACCCATCATGTGCCAATAATAATAGCACAGACATATAATCAGAATTCATCTTTGTCATTAATTGATAGAATTATTAGCCTCAGTTTACAGATTAGGAAACTAAGGGACAGAGAGAATAAGTAACTTGTCTAAGATGTTACTTGTAGTAAGTACTAGAGCAGGGATTTGAACTCAAGCAGCCTGGTTGCAGATTCCAAGCATCCAGCCACTTATAGTTTACTATAAAATGGCATTTGGGGCAGCAGTTCCTATTATAGCAATTATTTGGTATGATTAGAGAATAGTATATTCTGATGAACTTTTTCCTTGAGAGACATGTATAGAAAAAATGAATTCTTTAACATTCCAACTGCATTAAATGACTTAATCTTTGATGATTTAGATGATACAACAGGATGGAATTATGACAATTTATTATCATGTCTGGATAGATTTGGAAAAGTAGCGGGTAGCATGGTGTTTTGGTTAATTGGATGCCAGACGACAGAGTTTATGGCAGACATGTCTAAGGGTTTATTATACAAGACCATCAAATTTCCCAAAGAAACAGCCTGGACTCCATCCTTCTGGTACTATTTTCATTTTCCATTGCTCAAGAGTACATAAATAAAGGGAGGTGTCCTTTAGCTTCTCAATATTATTCAGCTCAGATAGTGCAGAAGAAGAATTTGCTGCCTGAGGCGACCAAAGTGTGTAAAATTCCTTAGTGGTATAGATTCTTCCCAACGAAGTAGAAAAGGGAGGAGGGAGCCCTGTGTTCTATTCAGATTTCAGTGATTTTGGCTTTTAATAAAATTTCCCACCTATAATGAAAAGAATAAATGCATTGCATCAGTGCCTCAAAGGCATCTCATATTAGCTTGACAGTTGACCAAGAGCCCAAGGAGTTCATGTTATTGATATATACAACATGATGCATTATTTGCAGGATTTCCACTTGCATTGAGATCTTTCTACAGGCAGAATAAAGAAGAACATGTTATAAAACCCCAAGTGAGGAGTACCCTATTGGGAAAGTCTGTTTCGAAAGTTGGAGGGTATTAATACATATCTCCATCAAGAAGATGCTGATGCTGATGATGACAACAGAGTCAAGAAGAAATCAGAGAAAGAGGAAGAGGAGCAGGGGAAGGAGGAGGAAAAGTTTGATGTGAGGGACCGTTAGTGTGGTTTTCATTGTCAGCGCTAGATTTGAATGAATCCCAACTTAACCACTCCCTGGGCAAATTACTTAATTTTTTTTTGTTTGTTTTTGTTTTTTTTTAGTGAAAAAGGCACTGGCATGTTTATTTTTAATATTTATTTGTTCTTAGTTGTGGCACTCAGGATCCTTGATCTTTGTTATGGCATGAGAACTCTTAGGTGCAGCAAGCAGGATCTAGTTCCCTGACCAGGGATTAAACCTAGGCTGCCTGCCATTGGGAGCATGGAGTCTTAGCCATTGGCCCACTCCTTTAACTCTATTTTTAGTGTCTCCAGTTGTTAGGTGGGAATAATCATTTCAAGGCGATTGGGAAAAATGGAGATAAAGTAGGTAACAGTACCTAGCCCACCCAGGAACTAACATGGAGTAAGCACTCGATAAATGCTTTGTCGAAGTGAACACCGTCATTCTGCCAGATACTGAATGTGGAATAAATGGGTCAAAGATGACCTCTGTACACTGGCCCCATGTGACTTGCTCCTTAAGCAGGCTGGGATCCATCAGCTGAAAACTCCGCCAATGCCAAATTCAAATTCTTTCACCCCCAGTTGTTTGAAAGAAAGAAGGAAAGAGAAGTCACTCAGTCGTGACCGACTCTTTGTGATACCATGGACTGTAGCCTACTAGGCTACTCTGTTCATGGAATTTTCCATGCAAGAGTATTGGAGTGGGTTGCCATTTCCTTCTCCAGGGGATCTTCCCAACCCTGGGATGGAACCCAGGTCTCCTGCATTGTAGGCAGACACTTTACCATCTGAGCTACCAGGGAAGCACCGCCCCCCCGCCCCGCTCACAAGCATATTTATTTAACCTTTTAGAGCCTATCTGCTTTACACACCCTAAAAAAACACATTTAACATGTTATAGCCATAGATCAGATCAACCTGGGGGACTCCGAGCCATTACCACCCTGCAAAGCTCTCTGACCCAGAAACTACCCACGGGGATGCTGAGTGACTCCTTATGTGAGGGACATAGAAGCTGCCTCTCTGATCTCTTTCTCCCCTGGAGTTCTTTGCCCTTCTCCTCTTCTGGGTGGCAGTCTCTGACTGATGCTTCTGGAAGGTCTCCAGCTGGCAGATTTCCCCACCTATGGAACCTGTCAAAGCACCATCTCTATAAACCTTGTTCTGTGCTACGGTCACCTTGTGATCATGTCTTCTCAGTCAACCCTGAAATTTTTGTACTCACTACCCTGAGGCTTCAGACCTGATAGTATAAATGAGGTTGGGAAGACAGGAAGAAGTAAAGAGGACGCGGAACAGAGAAGAAAATGAAGTTAGCTTTCTTCGTCTTCAGCCACAGAACCATCTTTAACTTGGCCTCTTTCCATACGATCCTTACCTGTATCCACATGTACCTAGAATTCCAGGAAGTCACCCCTTCTCTTTCCTTCTCTCCAAGTCACTGGGTGATTAACTGAGAAATTGCTACAAAAGGCAAAGCTTTGGGTAAAACTGAAGTTTTTAGAATCAAATTGTAAATCCTTGACTCTCTATCAGTCCCTATTGGGATTTATCTTTCAAATTGAATTTCAGGCACCGTCTTGCCCACAGGGCCTTTCTTGATATTCAGACAGTGGCTCTGATTTGAACAATGCCATGCCTAATTTCCGCCTCTTTATGGCTTGTCTTGTTCTGAAGCTTTTTCGGCACCTATTTTTATTAACTTTGGAGGTTCTTTGAGGGCAAGGACCACATTTAACTTATTTTGTGCCTCTGTGGCATATTCTTCTTTATACTCAAGAAATATTTGAGATAAAATGAAGTGTATTTATTTTATTCATGTACAATGAACGCTCATAGTATACATGGCATTTTAGTAGCGTTGCTAATAAACTAAAAAGGCATTGAGATATTTACAAGACTGGGCTCAGGCCCTCACATTTCCATTAATCATCTCTGAGACCTAGACTTCTGAGCCTTGGTTTCCTCAAAAGCAAAATGCTGGTCCTGCTAACTGTCCGAATAATGTTATCGGGACAGTGTGAGGATCAAATGGGACAGTATAGGTGAAAGGACTCCATAATTGTGAATTGTTGTTGTTCAGTCACTCAGTTGTGTCTGACTCTTTGCAACCCCATGGACCGCAGCATGCCAGGCTTCCCTGTGAATGACTGAATGCATATATAGCATTGCTATGGGGCTCAGTGCATACTGGAGACAGAGTTTTAGATTTTCATCTTCAGAAAAGTGGAGGCTAAAAAAGAGGTCACGAGGTGTTACTTCCTGGTGGTTATGCAGACCATCATAACTACTTGATTTGCCTTGACACTGAGATGAACTAGTGCTTCTTGAGTATAATCGTTCTGACCATTTTGCTTTCTGTGCCCTTGAGGTTATAGGCTGTAGCTCCATTAAAAGAGTTGTAAGTTTCATGAAAAAAAATTAGGTTGACATTAAAACTCTTGATTAGAGTATTATGCACAGTGCTGACCACGTGTTTAATCCGGAAAGATAGTTTTAGAATTGAATACGTGACTGAAGCATAATCCACTTCACAGGGGCTAATGGATTTTCTTCAACACAGGAGGTGAGATCCTTTCCATTGGAATGCTGCTGCCAGTGAACCACACAGATCTGGATGCTGAAGTCCGCATTGGGGACACCAGGGCTTGGGTCCTAGCGCAGATACCTCAGGGCCTGGAGGTGGTGCTCCCCCCGCTGCCTGCCGGGCTCCATGGAATCTCAGTCTCCATCAATGGAGTCCACATTCACGCACAAGGGTGAGGTGGACTCCTGCCATTCATTACAGCTCTCCTGATGGTCTAATGATTCAGTTGAAGAATTCTAGCTTTGAGTTAGGTCATTATTTTTTTCTTCTTCCTCTGAAGCTAAGAGATAAACTCATGAGAATCCTAAAATTTGAACAAATCTTAGAGATCCTACAGGACACTGTAGGACTTCACTCTCAAGTCCAATTTTTGGCTTACCTGTTGGGGAAAGGAGAACTTTCTGGAGCTAAGTGTCATGTCTCTTGGGCACCTCTATGTCAGGAGAAAGAATCTGTGCTTAATAAGAGACTGATTTCACTAAGACTTTAATTAGACTGTAACTTGGTCTTTGAATAAATGCTGTCAATTACTGCACAAGCTGCTGTCGGTCCTCTTCGCCCTGAAGTCCCTCTGCCCAGCATTTCTCCGAAAGTTCCCTCGCTTCATTCAGAAAGTAGCTAAACTCAGGGAGACTGATGTGCCCACCTGATGTGCATGCAGAAAAACGTCCCCCACAGATTCTTTTCTACACTATTTCCCTCTTTCTCTGGTGGGCAGTGCTGGTCTCATATGCTTTCCATCACAGCCCCCTTTCTCTTCTCTAACGTACACATCTCTGCTGTTTTGTGCCTTCTTTTCTCTTCTCCTGACTTTCAGTTATTTCATGACCGTCTCCTCATTTTATGTAGGGTGGATCTTCACATCCAGTACATCACAGAAGTCTTCAGCATCCAGCCTTGCTGTGGGTCCCTTGTGGGTGAGTGGCTCTGACCTGACTGGTTGCATTTATTCTGCAAGTCTACTCCCTGGGTATTCAGATTTCGTTCCTGGATTAATTAACTAGTGAGACCAGAGATGGGGCTTCAAGGAGAAGCTCTTTTCCCTGCCCTGGGAACTGAGTAGTGTACTTTGGAGAGTGTGAAACTCAGGATTCTTTAGCCCAGTGAGTTCAGAAAATTAAAGAATTTTTATGAAAAAGACATGTGCCTGGTTTTCTTTTTTTTTTTTTAATGGAAAGAGGCTGAAATATCTAAAAAGTGGCACATCTGGAGTACATATCACCAAATCACTTTGCTATACACCAAATGAGCAGAAATGAGCATAATATTGTAGATCAACTACAGTTCAATTGAAAAAAATACAGAAAACAAGTGAAGAGCTTCCCGAGTTAGCCATTTCGATACTGCTTATGCAAGGAGAGGAGACATGAGTCTCTGGTGTCTTTACTTGCTCTGGGATGTGGATGAAGGACCAGAGTCAGGAGATGGATGGGAAGGAGTGGGTGGAAGGGAGGTCCAAGAGAGAGGGGATGTATTGATACGAATAGCTGATTCACTTTCTTGTTCAGCAGAAACTAACACAATAATGTGAAGCAACTATACCTCACTAATTAAAAAAAAAGAAACACAAATGCCAATATGGGAGATGTCAGCACTGGACAAATAGAGAAATATAGAAAACTATTCATTTTCAGAAAAAAAATGAAAGCTATGTATTTGCATGTGATAACCATTGTGACAGTGTATGAAATAGCACAGTATTCATTAGAATTTTCTTATTGAAGTATAGTTGATTTACAATGTTGTGTTAGTTTCAGGTATACAGTAAAGTGAATATATACACACATATCCATTCTTTTTTAGATTCTTTTTCCATGTAGGCCGTTACAGAGAATTGAAGTATTCCCTGCATCCTATAGTAGGTACATTATCCTTTTTTGAACGTAGTATAATCCTTTTAAAAGCTGCTTTACTTTACCACTGATTTGGTGATGATAAGGGGTTTATGGCTCCCATCCCTGTCCTGTAGGGAGGGTGTGATTGGCCCTCAACTAGAAAGTGAGACAATATGACTGTAACAGCAAAACCACAAGCATGTTTCAGTGGCTCTTGATATGTCACATACAAATACACGTATGACTATACAACATATGGATTACTGAAACATTATATAGACTAATATAGAAGATAAGTAGAAGAATTCAACAAATTTAATTTTTCATCAGTGTGTAAGTTGAATATCAGTTCAGTTGCTCAGTTGTGTCCAACTCTGCGACCCCATGGACTGCAGCACGCGAGGCTTCCCTGTCCATCACAAACTCCCAGAGCTTGCTCAAACGCATGTCCATCGAGTCAATGATGCCAGCCAACCATCTCATACTCTGTCATCCCCTTCTCCTCCTGCCTTCAATCTTTCCCAGCATCAGAGTTTTTTCCAGTGAGTCAGTTCTTTGCATCAGGTGGCCAAAGTATTGGAGTTTCAGCTTCAGCATCAGTCCTTCCAATGAATATTCAGGACTGATTTCCTTTAGGATTGAGTGGTTTGATCTCCTTGCAGTCCAAGAGACTCTCAAGAATCTTCTCTAACACCACAGTTCAAAACCATCAATTCTTTGGTGCTCAGCTTTCTTTACAGTCCGATTTTCACATGCATACATGACTACTGACAAAACCATAGCTTTGACTAGACAGACCTTTGTTGGCAAAGTAATGTCTCTGCTTTTTAATATGCTGTCAGTTTGGTCATATATAGAACAATATACATATACTCTGCATAATAATACAGAGAATAATATGGAATAATAGGGCAGTTAATACAACAGATGATAAGACTGGAGAATTTGATTTTTTATTAATGTATATATTGTATATCGGAGAAGGCAATGGCAACCCACTCCAGTACTCTTGCCTGGAAAATCCCATGGACGGAGGGGCCTGGTAGGCTGCAGTCCATGGGGTCACTAGGAGTCGGTCACGACTGAGCGACTTCACTTTCACTTTTCACTTTCATGCATTGGAGAAGGAAATGGCAACCCACTCCAGTGTTCTTGCCTGGAGAATCCCAGGGACGGAGAGCCTGGTGGGCTGCCGTCTATGGGGTCGCACAGAGTCGGATACGACTGAAGCGACTTAGCAGCAGCATGTTGTATATATGCGTATATGAATTACATATATACTCTTTCTACATAGTAATATATAGAATAATGTAGAATAGCATGTACGATAATACAGCAGATGACGAGAGCACGTCAAGAAATTTGATTTTTCATTAGTGTCGAAGTTGTCTAGGATCTATAAATATACTTGAAAACGTATTTTGTCTTAAACTTTATAAACATTCTTCTTATGGAATAATTCGTGTTGTTTTACTGCCATGTGAATTTCAGCCCATCTGACTCCTGCCAAAACAGTCATACATTTAACACTGGTGGGGTGAGGCGAAAAATTTCACTAACGCTTACCCCACCTTTCACTTAGTTGTTCTGGGGCTCACACAGCTGCTGTGAGTTCCTAGTTCTGAAATACCAGCTTCTCAGTTTTTTTCCTCAATATTTGTGCTTCAGGTGGAACCATCCTCAGCATCTCAGGAAGAGGGTTCAGCAGGGACCAAGCTTTGCTTTGGGTGCTGGTGGGCAATCGGTCCTGTGACATCGTGAACTCAACAGAGACCAGCATCTGGTGTGAGACCCCGCCGCCAGCCCCCCTGCCGCTGAGCGCCCCAGTCCCTGTGGAGGTCTGGGCTGGCAGCAAGCCCTCCCCCCACCGACCTTCGCCTCGCCTGGTGGGGAAGGGCTTCACCTTCATGTATGAAGTGGCAGCAACACCAGTGGTCACTGCCATGCGGGGAGAAGTCACGAATCACAGCCTGAGGCTCTATGTGGAGGGACAAAATCTCTTCGACTCAGTGGTCCTTCTGGGTAACTTGAGCTGTGATCTCCAGACTCCGTCTCCTGGGAGCAACTTGAGCCCGGCTGGGTGCGCTTTTCCTCTTGACACTTTGGAGGCCGGCCTGTATCCTCTCCGAGTACACCAGAGGCAGATGGGGTTTGCTGACATGTCTGCGGTGCCCCAGCAGTGTGTGGTGATGCCTCAGATAACCTCCATTTTCCCAACACGCGGGTCCACTTGCGGAGGGACTGTTCTCACAGTGAGGGGCTTGGCTCTCCGCTCCAGCAGGGGGTCAGTGGAGGTTGACCTCTCGGGTCCCTTTACTTGTGTGATTTTGAGTTTGGGGGACCAGACAGTCCTCTGCCGGATTACCCCCGTGGGTGACCCCTTGCCTGGTACTTCCTTCGCCCTGAATGTCACTATCCTGGTGAATGGACTTCCCAGCACGTGTCAGGGGAATTGTACTCTTTTCTTGTGTGAAGAGACAACTCCTATCGTGGATGATTGGACCACAAACATCAGTGGGTCTCTGACCACAGTGCTGGTTAGGGGTCAGAGGTTAGGTATCACGGCTGATGAGCCAGTGGTGTTTGTGGATGATCGTCTTGCTTGCACTGTGGCTTTCCGTAATGCAAGCCACGTGGCGTGCTGGATAAGTGACTTGTCCCCTGGACCTCACTACCTATCTGTTTTTCATGCAAGATATGGGTATGCCTGTTCTGGTAACTTGTCCAGACACTTCCATGTTTGGCCTCAAGTGTTTCATTATTTCCCCAAGAATTTCAGCCTCCATGGTGGAAGCCTCTTGACCTTGGAGGGCACAGCCCTGAAGGGACTGAACTCCACATTAGTCTACATTGGCCAGCGGGCCTGCCTGACCGTGAGCCTCGGCTCTGAGCTCATCCAATGTGCTGTTCCCGCAGGGAATGGCTCTGCTGCCCTGGTCATAGAGGTAGATGGACTTTCCCATCAGATGGGTGTCATTGGTTACAGCAGTGCCTTCACTCCTGAATTGCTCTCTGTTTCTCAGACTGAAGATGTCTTAACCTTTTCGGTAGCCCGGATCTCAGGAGCTGCAAATGTAGGCATTTTTATTGGGATGTCCCCTTGTGTGGGTGTCTCTGGCAACCATACCCTTCTCCACTGTGTGGTCCCATCCCTTCCGACCGGGGAGTACCAAGTCAGAGGTTACGACCGCATGAGAGGGTGGGCCTCGTCCATCCTGGTGTTCACTTCCAGAGTGACCATCACAGCAGTGACCGAGAATTTTGGTAAGTCGGACAGATGAGGCAGAGAGCTTTCTTTATGTAAGTGAATTAATAGCTCCTCTCACAACTCTACAAGGTAGGAAATCAGCATCAGTTTGAACAACAGAAGAAGAGAGAAGCCGGTTGGCCTCTTACAGTCCCAGCTTCCTCCTAAAACTTTGTCATGCTCCAATTATGAGGCATTTTTTTTTGTTGTTGGGGAGATTGTGCATATTCTCTAATTGTTTGATTGTCTTTTAATTTGATGCATTAACCCACTTTAATTTGTGTTTTAAATTAAATAATACCATTTGTAAGAGCTCATAATTTGATCATTTAAGTAGAGCATAAATGCCTTCATCTATTTTTAGACCTATTTGCCAATTTGAATTGTTTTAAACGTATTAAATATGATTAATTTTTATCATTTTGTACTATTTCACACATGAATTCATACTCCATAAATAACAGGCCAATTGTGCAGTACAGCTGCATTGGTTGAACTTTCTCTCCTTTGAGATATACTGCAGTGTGCTTTGCCTTTTCTTACAGGGAAGGTTTGGGTTTCTGTTCCCTTAATGTCTTCCCGCATTTAAGATGGGGCTTCCTAGGTGGCGCTAGTGGCAAAGACCCCACCTGCCAATGCAGGAGACATAAAAGATGTGGGTTCCATCCCTGGGTGGGGAAGATCCCCTGGAGGAGGCATGGCAACCCACTCCAGTATTTTTGTCTGGAGAACCCTATGGACAGAGGAGCCTGGTGGGTTACAGTCCATGGGGTTTTAAAGAGTCAGACACAACTGAAGTGACTTAGCACATAAACACACTTCAGTTCAGTTCAGTTCAGTTGCTCAGTCGTGTCTGACTCTTTTTGACCCCATGAATTGCAGCACGCCAGGCCTCCCTGTCCATCACCAACTCCTGGAGCTCACCCAAACTCACGTCCATCGAGTTGGTGATGCCATCCAGCCATCTCATCCTCTGTCGTCCCCTTCTCCTCCTGCCCCCAATCCTTCCCAGCATCAGAGTCTTTTCCAATGAGTCAACTCTTTGCATGAGGTGGCCAAATACTGGAGTTTCAGCTTTAGCATAATTCCTTCCAAAGAACACACTTAAGATAGTTCAAATGTGATTGTAATGCAGAAAGTTTAGAAGTCATGGAGTAGGGTCTTAGACGGAAGAAGTACCAATCCATTTTTTGGAACAAATGTGTCTGTCCTCAGCTGGGTGAGATACTATAGGGATTGGGGCTTGTTTCTAAGTCTGTTACTATGTTAGCTGGGTAACTTTTTTAAGCCTCAGCATTCTTATTTGATAAAAGGTTGGGGCTGGTTTTTCCTCCCTAGTTCCCCTTTCAACTCTCTAAGAATCCATGATTTTTAGGCAAGAGGGCAGGGGTAAGAATGTACCCAGGCAAAAACTTGGTCAGGTGGCTGTGTAAGTGCCACCTAGACTTGACATGAAGGTGGGAGAAGCTGGAATCTCAGCATGGCCTAGAGATTTCAACCAGCATTTTCCTTTATTGGTTCTCATACTGAAGCAAAACATATTGTCTTGACTTTACCCACTGGATAGGCATACTTCCTACATGGCCGGTAGAAGTGTAAACCAGGGCAACATTATTTTGGAGATAAATATGGCCATATCTTTCCAAACTAAAAATTTCCTTTTCTGTTGACCTAGTAATTCCACGTCTAAGAGTTTGCATCATTTTTATTCATATAAGTGTATAGTCCATTGCAGCACTTTTAATTGCAGCAAAAGGGGAGAAATTATGGAACTATTCCTGATAGCTCAGTTGGTAAAGAATCTGCCTGCAATGCAGGAGACCCAGGTTCGATTCCTGGGTTGTGAAGATCCCCTGGAGAAGGGATAGGCCACCCACTTCAGTATTCTTGGGCTTCCCTGGGGGCTCAGCTAGTAAAGAATCCTCCTGCAATGTGGGAGGCCTAGGTTCAATCTCTGGGTTGGGAAGATCCCCTGGAGAAGGGGAAGGCTACTCACTCCAGTATTCTGGACTGGAGAATTCCATGGACTGTATAGTCCATTGGGTCACAAAGAGTCAGACAGGACTGAGTGACTTTCACTTTTACTTTCAGCAATCAACAGGAAAATTGCTCAGTAAATTAGGGCATAATCATATAATGGAATTCTAAGTGTCTATTAAAATGAAGAGCTGGATCTCTCTCTCTCTCTCTATATATATAGAGAGAGAGAGACTTGGAAAGATGTTTATGCTGCATTTCTAATTAAAAAAAACAAGTCGTAGAATGCTATGTATAGAATGATCAGTTTGTAGTAAAATAGTCTATATGCTTTAGAAAATCCTAAAGGCTTCACAAGAAACTAGATACGTCTTTTTCTGGGGAGTGAGATGAGTAGGTAAGGGAAGTTTTACTTTCATTTTGTACTCTCCTGTATAAAAAGTTTATAAACTATAAACAAGCATTATTTTCATACATAAGAATCATATGACACTTTTCATAGGTTGTTGAGTATGACTGGGGTTTGACAGAACGGGCTTCAGAGCTCAGATCTTAGTGAGAGGAAACTGAAAAAATCAGGGATCTCAGGCCAATTGTGTGGACTCCATTAGGCATGGAAAGAAGGGTGGGCAGCAAGAAAGCATAGGTTTGAATTTTGAGAAAAAAAAAAAAAAAGATTTGCCTCTGTGATGGTAAACTCCTCATTTTGTCTTTAAAGGCCGCCTAGGCGGGAGGCTCGTGCACGTGTTTGGAGCAGGATTTTCTCCCGGGAACATCTCAGCTGCCGTGTGTGGTGCTCCCTGCCAAATCTTGGCTAATGCGACGGTGTCTGCCTTCAGCTGCTTGGTTCTGCCCCTCGATGGTCAGTAAAAACACCAGATTTGTTTTATAAAGAGTAGGTGTGAAATTAGCATACTTTGGTTAACTACATCTTTTTGGTAATTCATGCTCTCAGTTCAGTTCAGTTCAGTCGCTCAGTTGGGTCCAACTCTTTGCGACCCCATGAATCACAGCACGCCAGGCCTCCCTGTCCATCACCAATATTGACTCAATTTTTCCGTTTGTTCCTATGGAAAAAGTTTTCTCTGATCCCCATGTAAAGTGATAGTTAGCACTGAGGACCGCCTATTAAGATGACTCATAATAGCTTTTTTTGTCGTATTAATAACAGCAAAAAATTTATCACATATTTTTGACAGCAGTTCTGTGATGACGGGGAAAGTGATTCTGGGTTGTGAATACTAGTTTCAATGGCAGCATAGCATCAGGGAGAAAATAGTCTCTTGGTCTCCTGAGGTGGGGCTGCTGGAAATGTCTGCCTACTGGAAGTACTAGCGAAGGGATTACATCATCCGACTGGAAATGTCTTGCACATTAGTGTGCTCAGGTCCTGAATCTTATTATAGGCAAAAGGGTCAATGTTGACATTATCCTTTTATTCTGTAAAGTCCAGGTAATTATCTGAGCCGTAACTCAGTAAAATAACCATGATCTCTCATTGCTTTAAACTTTGTTGTAGTTTGTTGCTCTCTAGTCGCTAAGTCATGTCCAATTCTTTGCGACCCTGTGGACTGTAGCCCGCCAGGCTCCTCTGTCTGTGGGATATTCCAGGAAAGAATACTAGGATGGGCTGCTGTTTCCTTCTTCCGGTGATCTTCCTGGGATTGAACCTGCATTTCCTGCATTGGCAGGCAGATTCTTTACCCCTGAACCACCTGGGAAGCCCTTTAAGTTTGTAAAATATGGCATGGGAAGCTATGTCTTTGTGGGGTGAGGGGGTTAGAATGCAAAGTGCAAGGCTTGATTTTCCCATGAAGCTCACAACGCATACTAACTGCCCACTGAGCTTCAGAAAAAGAATGTTTCAGGGATGAAATTGCCATTCATCACTACAGGGTCAGCTAAACCACCTGATTATCTTATTTGCACAGTCATACATCTTGTACCCGTGCACTTAAAAACCAGTTGCCCTCATGTTTTCTGTGTAATGCTTTAAGTTACATTCCTAATTCATGTGTTTGCAACTTGACTGTGGGTAAAAGACTTACAGTGATAAAAGCATCGCTTCATCTGAACTTGGACAAAAATTCCATGATGTATAATACTATTGTGATGGCAGTTTACACTGGATCGTCTTAGACCAGAAGGAGGAAGGAGAGGAGGGGGAAAAGTTGGGGGAGGAGAAATAACCCTTGTTTAAAATACCAGAGTCTGAGGGTCTTATTATCATCATGTGTATAAGCAGAACATTATAGAAGAGAGTATTATTCTACTTAAGACTCTGCAGTAGGATATTTAGGATATGGTAGAAAATTTAAGTTAATATATCTGTTTCTCTGCTCTCACTCCTATGCAAAGAACTGTCCTGGCTTAGGGGACATGCAAAATCAATGTTTGATGAAAGAATAAATAAGGGAATTGGGAAATGGTGGAAACATAAACTGTTAGTTGCTCAGACGTGTTCCACTCATTGTGACCCCTGGACTGTAGCCTGCTAGTCTCCTCTGTCTATGGTATTCACCAGACAAGAATACTGGAGTGGATAGCCACTCCCTTCTCCAGGGGATCTTCCCGAACCAGGGATCAAACCTGGGTCTCCTACATTGCTGGAGCATTCTTTACCCTCCCAGTCACCAGGGAAGCATAGAATCAACCATTTCTAGGTCCTAATATTTAATAAATGCTGCTACAGTTTTTTTTTTTTTTTTTCCTGGGAGAAGGTGTGGCTTTCACATATACACTGTTTAAATCAGTCAACCCCTTGCTATTGTTTCAAGACAACCAGAAGTACAAACTTAAAAACCATGAAGTCAGGGTTAGAGAATTTGTGTTTTATTGGGAGTTTCATAACTCATAGGAGAAGAATAAAATAATTACATTTAATGAGATTTCGTTAAATTTATAAAAAGACTTCAAAATTTCTTGATATTTTGAGGACGAGTGAGAAGCTGTGACTCTTACGCTTACCACTAGGTGTCAGCAAACACTCGTTGATTGTGCAAGGGCTGCTCATTTATTCCAGAGAAATGGATAATTTGACTTTTCCTTTTTCATTAAAAAATAAGTCTTTTAAAAGATGTCTAAAGATGGGGAGGAACTTATGAAATCCTACTCCATTGGTTTCTTACGGAAGATCCAAGATGGAAGTTGGAGATTCTATGAATCTCTGAAATTGAAAAAAATATTTTATGACTATGATTATGTATTTTTTCCCCCAAGAAGTAGGTCTATATTGGACATCAAACTGTCAGAGGGATGTATCTCAGAAATTCTTAAAAACTACTAATAATTACCCTTCCTTAAGAAAGGACTGTACAGAATCAAGTTAGTTAAGAATCTGTTATACTTTAAAAGATTTTTTTAGTGGGCACTTTCACAGCAGTAACCCCCTCAAGTGGTTCCACAGTTACTCTTTCCAGAGAAATCTGCCCTTTTACCTAATGCTCCCCACTCTATTTTTTTCACCTTAATCAGTTGGAAAGCCTTTGGGAAAGCTGAATAACTTCAGTTCTTTTAACATAATGCTTCTCAACGATTTTATTATTGAGGATTATATTATTATGGAAGGATTATTGAAAAAAATTATTATTACTGGAGCAGCAACAGTAGCAGCACCTGGGAGTCTGTTAGAAACGCACAACCTTGGGGACTGCTGTATCAGTAAACATTTTGGCATTTCTCTTCTGAGACTCTGTAGAAATATGGAATCACTATGCTGTATCCTTGAAACTAATATAGTACTGTAAGTCAACTATACCTCAATAAATTTTTTTTTTAAAGATGAAGCTTTTAAAAAAGTCCTTTTGCTGCTTTGGGGTCTTTCGTCTTTACTTTGGGGCTTCTCCAGTGGCTTAGCAGTAAAGAATCTGCCCGTGATGCAGGAGATGGCAAGAGGCCTGTGTTCAATCCCTGGATCGGGAAGATCCCCTGGCAGAGGGCATGGCAACCCACTCCAGAATTCTTGACTGGAGAATCTCATGGTCAGAGGAGGCTGGCGGGTTACAGTCCATAGGGGTGCAAAGAGTTGGACACGACTGAAGAGACAGCACACACACACACATCTTCACTTTTCCCTCAAATTATACTTCTAATGAAAGAAGACTTTTACTTTTGCATATGATAGGTTGTTATAGCACCTTGTCAGTTTAACACTCTGTTTAAAATCAGCAAGATATTTGATCTTTTGGTTTCCTGCATTTATATCTTGACTTATACGTTATGACTTCTTCATGGAAACTGATTTTTTCTGTGAGGTGCGAAAACCTAAAGTGATTAAGGTTGCACAGCTATTTCGTGGCAGAACCTTGAGTAAAATTGAGTAAAATTCCTGGATTCCGATCCCCAGCTCTGGGCATTTATCATAATCCACCTTGTCAATTTGCATCCACCTAATCACCCGTAATGAGTTCATTACTTTATAGGTGTTAAGCCTGTTTTTATTTGCCCTAGGGCTTACTAACTGGAAAGTTCTCATATTTCCTCTGTCCATGTGAGAGTCTTACTTTCCAGACGTTTTAACTGCTCTAATTCTTTGGAAACACAGTCACAGAATCTACGATGTGTCAGGTGCTTCAGAATGTATCAGCAAAAATAGTAACTATTTTTGTGTGAATGAGTAACAGCAAACCCTCTTGTGTACTTGCCTCATCCCTTGCTGCATGCAGTCATGTGATATGGGCAGGGACTCATAGTCCTTGATAACACATGTTCTGTACCTGCGTGAACAGGCTAGCTCCTGAGGTAGAAGACTAGAGAAAATTTGCTTTTTTTTTTTCTATTTGATTAAGGTTTTCAGGCAGAGGTGCTCCCAAACCATCTCACGTAGAGATGTGTTCGTGCTTAGTTGCTTGGTCATGTCCAGCTCTTTGCAATCCGGTGGGCTCTAGCCTGCCAGGCTCCTCTGTCCATAGGATTCTCCAGGCAAGAACACTGGAGTGGGTTGTCATTTCCTACTCCAAAGAAAGTAGGAAATGGCAGACTTGTTCATCCTCCTGTTAAAGGTTATTGCCAGTCTGCCTTGGTGATGCTTTTTACATTGGGTCTTGTGACCTGGGAAGAAATGGTCTCAGGGTCAGAGAGCTTCAAATCATTGCTTTTCTTCTTTATGAAATGTTAATCGAACTCTCTGTATGAAAATCAAGAACTTCAGTTAATCAAGAGATCCCATAAAGATAATGAGAAGTCTAGCCACAAACCTGGCGAAGGTGTTAATCAGCATGTAACTTCTTTAGGATTAGCACTCACAATATAAAATGGCACAAATCAAAAAGGAAAAGATAAGCATTCCAGTAGAACAAAGGGGCGAGTGACCTACACGGGAAGTTCATAGAAGAGAGAATAGGAGTTATTACTAAATATACAAAAAGCTGTTCAACCTAAAAAATAATGATGAAAATGCAAATTAAGGTCACAATGAAATACTTTTGTATACTCACTGGACTGACCAAAATTAAGTCTGATAATCTCAAGTGCTGGCAATTATGTGCATTACTGGGAACCCATAAAGATAGGAAAGTAAAATGGCACAAACAATTTTCTTAGAGACATATACTCTAGGGAAAATGCATCACATATTTGTAGTGGCAAAAGCTGGGAAATTCCCCAAAGTCCATTGGTGACAGAGTAGGCAAATATATTGTAGTACTTTCACTCAAAGCAGTGTTGAAGAGCAATGAAAACAATGGAACAGCAGTTATGTGTGATAATATGGCTAAATCTTGGAAACATAATGTGGAGTGAAGAAAGCAGGTCTAAGAATATTATGCCATGTATAACTTTCTAAAGTTCAAAAGGAGGTAAAAGGCAGCCACCTTCTGTCTAGTGGCTGTTTCCGAGAATGAGGAGGAGAGTGGTAGACTTGGCCAGGAGCGCGTCGATTGGCGAGCATCGTGCCGGTGTTAGACTTTATGTTGGCTGATCCTGTGGTACATTCACATGAGTTTTTTTTACTTGGATGATTTATATTTTACAAAAACATGATTTATATCCTTCTGTATATATTATGTATATCTAATACATTTTAAAAATTAATGCATTTTATTAGAGGATAATTACAATATTGTGGTGTTTTTTTTCATACACGGACACGTGTTATTTATTTTTGGGGGTATAGTTGCTTTGGGCTTCCCTGGTAGCTCAGCTGATTAAAAAATCTGCCTGTAACGCAGGAGACTCCACTTCAATTCCTGGGTCGGGAAGATTCCCTGGAGAAGAGAGAGGCTACCCACTCCAGTATTCACGGGCTTCTCTGGTGGCTCAGATGGTAAAGAATCCACCTGCAATGTGGGAGACCTGGGTTCGATCCTGGGTAGGGAAGATCCCCTGGAGGAGGGCATGGCAACCCACTCCAGTATTCTTGCGTGGGGAATCCACATGGATAGAGGAGCCCGGTGGGCTACAGTCCATGGGGTCACAAATCAGACACGACTGAGCGACTAAGCACAGCACAGCACGTACTTGCTTTACCACGCTGTGTGAGTTTCTGCTGTATAATAACATAGATCGGCTATGCGTGTTAAGTCGCTTTAGTCATGTCTGACTTTTTGCAACTCTGTGGACGTAGCCCACCAGGCTCCTCTATCCGTGGGATTTTCCAGGCAAGAATGCTGGAGTGGGTTGCCATTTCCTACTCCAGGGGATCTTCTTTACCCAGGGATCGAACCCAAGTCTCTTATGTCTCCTGCATTGGCAGGTAGGTTCTTTACCGCTAGTGCCACCTGGGAATCAGCTATATGTGTGTATATATCCCTTCCCTCTTGAACCTCCGTCCCACCGCGCCTCCTTCCCATCCCATCTATCTAGGTAATCACAGAGCACAGAACTGAGCTCCCTGTGTTATACAACAGGTTCCCACTAGCTGTCTGTTTTACACATGGTAGTGTATATATGGCAATCCTAATTGCTCAGTTCAACCCACCCTCCCCTCCCCTACCCTGATGTCCACATGTCCATTATGTCCATTTTCTACATCTGTGTCTCTATTCTTGCCCTGCTAATAGGTTCACCTGTATCATTTTTCAAGATTCCACTGATGCATTAATGTATGATGTTTGTTTTTCTGATTTTTAAGAAGAGTAAACAAGGAAGTTTATTTTCCTGTTGGTCAAAGTACAGCACATGGGCTTGGTTGATGAAACAATGTGAGGCCTTCAGTTCTCTCTGTGGTTATCACCTAAACCAGCGGTGACTGTTTCCTGCAGTGTCCTTAGCTTCCCTGTGTGACCTGAGGCCTGAGGAGGAGGACTGCGAGACCGTCAGCTGCAGCTATGTGCACTGTGATTTGATCATCACTGTGGGGACAGAGAGCCTGCCGGAATCGTGGCCTTACTTCTACATCTGTGAAGAAAGTTCCCGATGCCTCTTGGCACGAGATCATTGGACAGAGTCTATCCTTCCATCGTTCTCGGGCCTCTTCATCAGGTAACTCAGTCCTCTCCCTCCCTGACTTTGCACACAAATGCGTGGCCAGTGGATTGATGGAATCATCAGGAACTCCATGTTGGGTGGACATGGCCCTGGGGCCAATGCTGTTGTCGGAGGGACTGTTCCATTGTGGATTCCAGCCAGCCTGCATATCAAAGCGTCTCCTGTCTTTTCAAGTGTTCAAGAGAACATCTGAAAAATCTGCCCAGTAAACAGCCCGCTTTGTTCTTGCTTAGATTTTAATATTTATCTTCCGATCCGAAGCAACATCTGGTGAATGCCAATGGGGAAAAAGATTAGACATTATGAAAAACAGAAGGCTCTTTTCCCCTCTCCTTTTTCTTTTCTTTCCAAACAGATTCACAAGTATGAGAAAAAGTCGTAGAGAAATCCAGCAGATTGTACAATGTTTATTCAAAAGAAGTGGGGGTGTACAGGCAGGACTGTAGATTTTGGATTTAGAAGTTATAAGCTTATAAGGATTTTTTTTTTTTGAACTTAAAAAACAAATACCACAACTTTCTGGATAAAAATCACCTTTTCTAAACAAATTTTTAAAAAAGTGTGGCCATGTCGGTTGCTCTACATGGACTTCATTTTCACAAGCAGCTCCTGTTTTATGAAGTATGATGTTTTAGTGCTGAACGTGGCCCAGTGTCCTTCTTTATTTCTTATCAAGAGTGGTTACATCCAATTATTCAATGAAGGCCTATTTCCTCATTAAAAAATAAAACTAAGACCGACTACCCAGAGGAAAAACGAGAACCAGCCTTTTTCACAGAAGTTGGACTTTCTGATGTCCTGGGACAGTCCGTGTTTAGAGTGAATTTGCCACCAGGAGTTTGGATTTAGTGAGAGGAAGAAAGGGCCTCCTTAAGGTTGTTATCTGGACTAGAGGGGAAAAGCTTGCTTAGGGCTCATCAGAAATGGGGCTGCAGCTGGTGCTCAGGGAAGACTGGATCTCAGCATGCTGACGCTGGGGACCAAGTGTATGTCAGCTGGTCCTGGCTCCCCAGAATTCGATAACTTTATTTCGGTCCCTAAGCTATTCTTTGGAGTTCTTCTATGCTCTTCTCTCTAGGAGGTGGCTGAGGGCAGCTGAGCCCTGTGCTCATTCACTCAGTTGTGTCCGACTCTTTGAAATCCCATGGACTATAGTCCTTCAGCTCCTCTGTCCAAGGGATTCCCAGGCAAGAGTACTGCAATGGGTTGCCATTTTCTTATCCAGGGGATCTTCCCGACCCAGGGGTCAAACCCGTGTCTCCTACACTTGCAGGCAGGTTCTTTACCACTGAGCCTCAGACCCTACTAAAAACTATGTCCTTATCTATGAATATCATTTGCAATATACACTAATAACCTTATAATTCTTCATATTCTAATTCAGCAATTTCACTTTCAAGATTTTAAGAAAGCAGTTAGAAATATGTAATATTTATGAAAAACTATAGTCTTTGAAGTTTTAGGTATAAAAACAACAACAAAAAAGCTGAAATGAAGTAAGTGTTTATACTAAGAAACCTTGAAAAATCATCATGGATAATATTTAACCAGACAGAGAAATGCTTACAATATATTAAGGAGTGAAATGTGCAGGTTATAAAATATTGCATCAATGTAATCCTGAAAGTGTTTATAGTACCTGCGTCTGTAGGCATATATGACAAGTATTTGGGAAAAGACTAGAAGGAAGTATTCCAAAACACTGAGGGTGCCTAGCCCTATGGGGCTGGAGGACTGATCATATTTGCTTTCATCATTGAGTTTTTAATGTAATTTTTTCAGTGACTATGTACTAATTTCTTAATCAGAAAACACATTATAAATTATACAAGGGGAGTTAGGAAAATCATGTGCTAAATGGCTTACCTTGTTCCTCTTAAGATTGTGAGCCCATGGAACTATTTTCCAGGATCTTTACAAGGGATCCATTTCATCAAATGGTTTACTCCTCAGCCAGCCACTACCACTATAAATTTGATGTCATTTGGCAAAGGCAGATATTCATATCTGCAGCAAAAATATGCCTGATTTGTCCATCTACCCATCCATCTATCCAGTATTTATCAAATGTTTACTATGCTCTAGTTATCAGAAGCTGGTGATTCAATAATGAATAGGATGCAAAGTGCCTACTTGTAAGGGTCAGGAGGGGGCTAGACAATAAACAAGCTGGTCATGTGTTGTGCTAAGGGCTATAGAGTGATAGAAAACAGTAAAAGCTATTTAAAAAAAATTATTTTTACAATTGAAAATTTGTAATCAAATTGTATATTTGATTCACAATATTGTGTTACTTTCAGGTATACAGCCAAGTGATTCGTATATATATATAAATGTAATATATTCTTTTCAGATTCTTTTCTCTTTTAGATTATTTTAAGATATTGAGTAAAGTTCCCTGTGCTATACAGGAGGTCCTTGTTGGTCATCTATTTTGTATATAGTTGTGTTTATATGTTAACCCTAAACTCCTGATTTCTCTCTCTCTACCCCTCTTTCCCCTTTAGTAACAGTAAGTTCGTTTTCTATGTCTGTAGGTCTATTTCTGTTTTGTCAGTAAGTTCATTCATATCATTTTTTTTTAGATTCCACATATAAGAAATATGATTATGATATTTGTCTTTTGGCTTACCTCATTTAGTATGATAATTTCTAGGTCCCTCTAAGTTGTTGAAAATGGCATTATTTCATTATTTTTTATGGCTAAGTAACATCCCATTGTATGTATGTACCACATCTTCTTTATCCACTCATTTGTTGATGGATATTGAGTTTGCTTCCATGTCTTGGCTATTGTAAATAGTGCTTCAGTGAACACTGGGGAACGTGTATCTTTTAGAATTATAGTTTTTTCCAGATATATGCTCAGGGTTGGGATCCCTGGCTTGGCTCAGAGGAGACTTTTCAGAAAAGGTGTCTTTTAAGCTGAGCTAAAGACAAGTGTCATTATGGAGAGTCAGACAGTGGGTGCAGCAAGTACCAATGACTCATCAAGTTTCATGAACTGTTAGAGGTCAGAAGGGCAGGAATAGGGTAGGAAGAAAATAAAGTGGCTAAAGATGAGCTCAGGGAGGCAGGAAGACCTTGAAGGCCATAGTAAGGAGTTTGGATTATATTCTAAGAACAGACTAAGTATCTTTCTAAAATCACACTGTCAAGCCTTGGTGGTATTGGGGCTAGAACCCAAGGCTTCTGACTAATGGTGTGCTTAGCATGATGCTATGTTGTCAGCATCAGCAGCAAGAGGCTTGGCTGGGCTGTGCGGGTCCAGGAGATGAGACAGAAGAAGCAATTTCAGGCTAAGTGAGGGAGACAGAATGACAGCCTGTGTTTTCATTGCCTCCCCTAGAGAGTGAGTACAAGGAGATTACCTGCTTACCTTTGGGTCTGATCAGACCGACTGAAAGAGAAATAGGTCAGGACTCAGGAAACTTAGGCTCTAGAACTCTCTACCACCATGTGGACCAAATATTCTTTCCACATTCTGTCAAAATAAATATTTGTGTGCATGTGTATATGCATGCCCACTATATAATCTAGCTGTGTATTTCTCTACATATGCATATGTCTATATTTAAATCTAGCCAGTTGCATTCCTTAATTCATAGGATGATTGTGGAAGAAAACATGGCATAGTAATTATTAAGAAACTTTGAAATTTTGCAAATGTTAGTCTATTGTTGATATCCTGGTGTCTCTGCTCATCTTGGTGATGGCTTTTTAATGAAAAGTATTCTAGTCAGATAATCAGAAAGGAAAAGAGAAAAGAAATAATGAGCTAAAAGTTGTGAAAAAGGCTAAGGAGCAGAAAGGGGTTTTAACTCTTTTAGAGCAAGAAGAACATGATATTTTTCACTTTATTCTTTTATTGGGAAGCACATGCAGGCACACAGAATGGGAAGCAGCCTGGAGACCCAGGACGATGGGAGGCAGAGTCAGGGGTGCTATGGTGGGCAGGCCTATGCCTGACTTCACAGAGGTGGGGAGGAGGTGGGCCCTTCCACACCATGATCACTGGTCTTTCCCAGGAAGATCAGTGGCCCCAACATGACATCTGCTTCTTCTGACATGTGTCTGAGACTGTGGGGAGCAAGCTGTCTCCTCCTGGAATGGTTTGGAAAGCCACAGCAATCCTTGCTACAACATTGACAGATACCAGCAGGACCTTCTGCTGGGGGACCAGCTATTGGAGGACTTGCTGAAGGAACAGGCTTTGTTTAGTTGGTCTAGGACTCTGTCAGCCGGAGTGACCTTCCGATGGCAAGTGATACATATCATGCTTCTGGAGTCACTAGTGGAGTCACAATGGAACATTTCACAATTGTTCCATTGTGAAATGGAACAATCCACTGGGAACTGGAGGGCATTGCTACAGGCAGGTGGAAAGAGGGCAGGGCAACTTACCCCTTTTTTACTCTGACATTTGCTTTTGAAGAAACTAGAAAGGGTAGACGAAGGCTCATTAGGAGGTAGAAGCGCATGACCAACAAAGGTTGTAAAGGAAGTTGGTTGCTTCTCCCTTGGTATCCGAGATCATCCTATACTGAGTGCAAAAACCCTGCTCATACGAGTGAAGATCCACAGGGGGAAATGAATGTGAGAGCAGGGCACAGAACAGGCAGAGGTGACAGCAAATATTCTTTCTCTTGCCTAAAAAGCAAAACAAGGGGAATTCTGGAAATGTAGAAAGCTAGGCTTGTATTATCCCTGACAAAATTCCAGAATGAATTATTAATCAGATGGTTTGTGATTACTTCAGAAATAGAAGTAACAATCTGGGAACCAATTCACAAGGAATAGGATGGGGTGGGAAACCAAATTCGTTTCCTTTCTGGTGACGTTAGAAGAGATTTACGATGGCAGTGGCGAAACTACTATTCTATTAAACTATTCTACCCACTCCTCTACTCCCACCTCTAGTAGCAAAAGAAAGGGTCTCGCTGCAAAGCCCGAAGTGCCCTGGCACAAACATAGAGTTGCTTTGAAGTCAGGTGTTTCACTTGGAAGGTGAATTTTGCATTCTACTTCCTCATATTTCCATAGGTATCTAAACATTACATCATATTTTAATTTAGAAGTTAAGTTGGTTTTCTTTTCTTTACTGAAGCTTTGAGTGCAGCCAACACTCCAGGAGCAAATGGTGTGGCTCTGTCTACCCACTGGATGATGGCTCAGTAGCTACGTTACAGGCTCAGATTCCAAATGTATCTGAGCATTGGGTCCACATCAGTGAGATGACCTAGAACAATTTACAATGAATGTAAATTCCCACATTGGCATTTCAACAATAATACCACCAACATCCCTACCACTCAAAACTAACAACGGCTGACTTTATCAGCCACTTCCAAGTGCCAGATTCTGTACAGATCCGTTTGTTGGCTTCATTTTGCTCCATCCCCCAATACCTTATTTTATTTAAATATATTCAACTTAATTGGAAGGTAATTGCTTTACAATATTGTGTTGGTTTATGCCCCAATACCTCTTGAAAACACATTTTTTATGATTAGTAATTTCATTTTATAAACATGCTTTATAAACCAAAGCTTAGAGAGTCATGTTTTCACAATGTCAGATGGATGGTAGATATCTGTTTAGGGATTTGAATCTAGTTGGTCAGCTTCCCAGCCTCAACTCTGCATGCTAATACTCCTCAGAAAATTGTCGTGGCTCTGAGACTTCAAGTTCACTGTCATCTTAATTTAAGCTTGAAAGTGAAAGTTAGTCACTTAGTTGTGTCTGACTGCGACCCCCTGGACTATAGCCCGCCAGACTCCTCTGTCCATGGAATTCTCCAGGCAAGAGTACTGGAGTGGGTTGCCATTTCCTTCTCCAGTTTAAGCTTGGGGGGCTACAAAATGAATACAGTATTAAGTGCCATGGTGAGGAGAGCCTAGGTAACGGGAGACCACAGCCTCAAAGGTCAGCCAAACTGGGGTGCACGATGTTAAAATATTGACACTGTACGGTAGGTCCAGAAGATAGTGGGTTTGGGAGTCACGTCTTGGATGGATATGGAGCTGAGAATATTCTAGCCTGAAGACGAGGAGATTAAGTAGGTGTAATAGTCATCCTGCTCATTACTTCTAACAAAGTGTGGGGGAAACCATTTTTGACATTGATTTGAAAAAAATATGGTTCGACATGATAGTTTCCCAGTGACCTTTTGCCCTCTTCATCACCAATTCTGGTCTTCCCATGGGATCAGCCATCTTGGCTGTGGTGCTCCATCTCAAAACTTAGGGGTACTGCTCTAGGAGTTGGGAGCCCTGGAGCCTCATCTTGGAGCTGACATACTTTTCATGTTTGACTTTATGCAAATCCTCAGGTCTCTTTGGGTTACACTTTTCTTATGCCTCTACCTACTTTACTGGCTGAAATGAGATCATACATATGAAATTGTTAAAAAATGTAAAACATCATGCATTATTATAACTAATCATCTAGGAGCTAGTTGCAACAATGCCTAAAGCCAGGATTATTCTCGAGCAAATATCACACCTGTTGGGGGCCATACCCTGCAAACTCCATGGTCTCGTTTCCTCTGGACCACATATTTTTAGACTTTCTGTAATGCTACACTGCTGTTTTTCATTTTGAATCCACTCTGGCTTCTCTCCTTAAAGCAAGAGGACTTTTAAAGCAAGTGGCTGGTAGTATAACTGGCACATATATCGAATCTCCTTAGTCTGGGCTGTTAAGTAAGTTTAATTAATTTACTAAGTTAATGTTCCACTGCTAGCAACAGAGACTCATTGCCATCAGCTGGGGAGAGGGAATTGAAAGCCTAAATGAGCTCATTTTTTCACAGTTGGAATTAGGGACCAGTTAGCCAGTTGTGTGGGTTTTCCAATTTCTCCATCTGCCCTGGGGGCATTTAGCAATTCACTCCCCAAACAGAGTGTAAGAACAGGAAGAGAGAAGGGGTAAAGAAAAAAAGAAATTTTTTTCCCCAACATTTGCTTCCATTTTTGGAACTGGAAGTATTATCTGTGTATTGCTTATTCGGTTGGGCTTGGAGAAGCTTTTGCTAAATGTTCCTGATAGATCTGGAAAAGAGAAAGGCCTCAGTGAAAGATATTTACCATGTGCATTTTCATTGCAGGGTGCGCAGATAAAGGGAAAACAAATAAACAATAAAAGAATGGAAACAAAATTACAGAAATTTGCAAAATTTGACAAATGGTGGCCTGTAGTTGCCACAAGCTAATGGCTTGCAATGATTAATAAGAGTAAAAATAATTGCATTTCATTAAGATTGATGACACCCCATTTAACCTCCCCTCTCGTTTCAGCCCTAAAGTGGAAAGAGATGAAGTTCTCATCTATAATAGCTCCTGTACCATTACCATGGAAACTGAGGCAAAGATGGAGTGTGAGACGCCTAATCAGCCAATTACCGCCAAGATTACTGAGATACGGAAAAGCCGGGGCCAGAACACTCAGGTATAATCAAATCTTTTTTACAGACTGATTCAAACAGCTCAAATTAAATTTGTAATATTGTGTACATTAAAAAAACAATTTAGCCCAAATGGCAGCGATATATAATATTAAATGCTCTCAAACTTTGAGGAGCTGGTCTAATG